>NW_027640923.1:0-417953 GCF_949752795.1 Hyperoodon ampullatus
GCCATGTTTACAGGATCTTCATAAGTGATGTCTTATGATAAGTTTCTTTTTCTCTGTGACTTATTTCACTTAGAATCATCGTACCTGAATCCACCCATTTTGCTGCTACTGGTCTTATGACATTGATTTCATGGCTGAGGGATATTCCATCGTACGTAAGTACCCACAATTTTTTGAACCATTTTTATATTTCCTGGGATATTTAAGGTGTACCCAAGTTGAGGTCCTTGTAAGCAGTGCAGCCCTAATTTTGGGGTGGCTGTGTCTTTTGATTTTCAGTTTTCCCAAGGTATATTCCCTAGACTGAAGTGCCCCTTGGCTCTGTAGCTCTGTTGTTTACTTGTTTTAGGGAACACAATGCACTCCTCCAGAGAGGCAGTTGGCAATTTACATCCCGCCATCAGCATAACAAGGCTCCCTGTTCTCCAGGGCCTGTCTTGCCTTTCTGGTTTTTACACATTTTGTGGATGTCCCTTTTGACCGGTGGGAAGTGATACTTCTTTGTAGTGCAGATTTGCATTGCCCGCTTGCTTGCTTGGCCAAAAAGGGCGTATGCGTTTTCTCCTGAATATATTCAGGAGAAAACGCATACGCCCTTTTTGGCCAAGTGCATCATTGTCGAAGTTGTGCCCCTCTTCCTGTGCTTTAAAGGCGATTCCAACGTACCTCTTGAAATCTGTTTCCTGCTATTCTGCCTCGCTTTCAAGTCCGCCTCGTTGCCTTCCCTCAACAGATTTTTGGACGATAGTTGTCCTTTATTACTCGGCCAGTTTGTGAATTGCTGTGCCCCTGAGCTCCATTTTTCAACTCGTTTTTGGTGAGCTGACCGCAAGTCCAAAATTTTGGTTCAGGATCTATACTGATTCCCGGTGGGTGGCTGAGACTTTGGTTAATTCTTCTCTCTGCGCGGAAATTACAGTGATATGTGCCCGTCCAAATGCCTAACAGCTACTCTCTCATTGGTTCTCCCTCTTCCCTTTCATCCTCTGCCAAATTGGCAACCTGTGCGAACCAGGAGGTTAAAGGGGCTGTCTCTCCAAGTTGGGAGGTTGATAATAAAGCAGATGGAAAGTCAAACCGGAGCACCAGGAGAGGGACTATTCGTTGAGTTTTAGAAACCTTTCCTATTCACAGTGTGTCCGTTCTCTAGGATTCCCGTACATGTTCTATCTGTAGTAATATTCCCTTCAACCTGGAGAGTTGGGACCCATGGAATGTGTGCCATGCATTATTGCTTTAAAGGGTCTGCATTTGCTCACCCAATCTCACTAATCCTCTCAGTCCCAAGTGTCCAGCCTTATGCCACATCCAGCTGTCATTGTAGATAGGGTCATTTCAGGTTTCATCAGAGACCCTGAAGGAATTGTAAAGAATTTCCCAGTTTTTTTGTTTTATTTTTGAAATTCCTTTTTATAGTGGGTTTGAGCTGATTCTCGCTGCCATATTTATCCCAGTCTAGACACACTTGATTCCCTTACGGAGACATATCAATACATAGGTTTTAAGATTCTTACTAGTCAGATATATTCCTCTGCGGAAATATGGGGTTTTGAGTCCTTTCACTGAGGAAGGTGTAGGTCTTGTCTATTCCATAGTTGGTTTTTGGAACGGTACCTGTGCTTATATCAAACTCTGGTTTTATGCATCACCCCACCTCTCCTTCCCCCTTAAGCAGGCATAAGAGTGTTTTCTAATGTGAGACACTGTTCTCTTTCTAACTCATTCAAGTGTAGCCATGTTTACAGGATCTTCATAAGTGATATCTTATGATAAGTTTCTTTTTCTGTGTGACTTATTTCACTTAGAATCATCGTACCTGAATCCACCCATTTTGCTGCTACTGTCTTATGACATTGATTTCATGGCTGAGGGATATTCCATCGTACGTAAGTACCACAATTTTTTGAACCATTTTTATATTTCCTGGGATATTTAAGGTGTACCCAAGTTGAGGTCCTTGTAAGCAGTGCAGCCCTAAATTTTGGGGTGGCTGTGTCTTTTTGATTTTCAGTTTTCCCAAGGTATATTCCCTAGACTGGAAGTGCCCTTGGCTCTGTAGCTCTGTTGTTTACTTGTTTTAGGGAACACAATGCACTCCTCCAGAGAGGCAGTTGGCAATTTACATCCCGCCCATCAGCATAACAAGGCTCCCTGTTCTCCAGGGCCTGTCTTGCCTTTCTGGTTTTTACACATTTTGTGGATGTCCCTTTTGACTGGTGGGAAGTGCTACTTCTTTGTAGTGCAGATTTGCATTGCCCGCTTGCTTGCTTGGCCAAAAAGGGCGTATGCGTTTTCTCCTGAATATATTCAGGAGAAAACGCATACGCCCTTTTTGGCCAAGTTCATCAGTGTCGAAGTTGTGCCCCTCTTCCTGTGCTTTAAAGGCGATTCCAACGTACCTCTTGAAATCTGTTTCCTGCTATTCTGCCTCGCTTTCAAGTCCGCCTCGTTGCCTTCCCTCAACAGATTTTTGGACGATAGTTGTCCTTTATTACTCGGCCAGTTTGTGAATTGCTGTGCCCCTGAGCTCCATTTTTCAACTCGTTTTTGGTGAGCTGACCGCAAGTCCAAAATTTTGGTTCAGGATCTATACTGATTCCCGGTGGGTGGCTGAGACTTTGGTTAATTCTTCTTCCTGCCGGGAAATTACAGTGATATGTGCCCGTCCAAATGCCTAACAGCTACTCTCTCATTGGTTCTCCCTCTTCCCTTTCATCCTCTGCCAAATTGGCAACCTGTGCGAACCAGGAGGTTAAAGGGGCTGTCTCTCCAAGTTGGGAGGTTGATAATAAAGCAGATGGAAAGTCAAACCGGAGCACCAGGAGAGGGACTATTCGTTGAGTTTTAGAAACCTTTCGTATTCACAGTGTGTCCGTTCTCTAGGATTCCCGTACATGTTATATCTGTAGTAATATTCCCTTCAACCTGGAGAGTTGGGACCCATGGAATGTGTGCCATGCATTATTGCTTTAAAGGGTCTGCATTTGCTCACCCAATCTCACCAATCCTCTCAGTCCCAAGTGTCCAGCCTTATGCCACATCCAGCTGTCATTGTAGATAGGGTCATTTCAGGTTTCATCAGAGACCCTGAAGGAATTGTAAAGAATTTCCCAGTTTTTTTGTTTTATTTTTGAAATTCCTTTTTATAGTGGGTTTGAGCTGATTCTCGCTGCCATATTTATCCCAGTCTAGACACACTTGATTCCCTTACGGAGACATATCAATACATAGGTTTTAAGATTTTTACTAGTCAGATATATTCCTCTGCGGGAAATATGGGGTTTTGAGTCCCTTTCACTGAGGAAGGTGTAGGTCTTGTCTATTCCATAGTTGGTTTTTGGAACGGTACCTGTGCTTATATCAAACTCTGGTTTTATGCATCACCCCACCTCTCCTTCCCCCTTAAGCAGGCATAAGAGTGTTTTCTAAATGTGAGACACTGTTCTCTTTCCTAACTCAGTTCAAGTGTAGCCATGTTTACAGGATCTTCATAAGTGATATCTTATGATAAGTTTCTTTTTCTGTGTGACTTATTTCACTTAGAATCATCGTACCTGAATCCACCCATTTTGCTGCTACTGGTCTTATGACATTGATTCCATGGCTGAGGGATATTCCATCGTACGTAAGTACCACAATTTTTTGAACCATTTTTATATTTCCTGGGATATTTAAGGTGTACCCAAGTGGAGGTCCTTGTAAGCAGTGCAGCCCTAAATTTTGGGGTGGCTGTGTCTTTTTGATTTTCAGTTTTCCCAAGGTATATTCCCTAGACTGGAAGTGCCCTTGGCTCTGTAGCTCTGTTGTTTACTTGTTTTAGGGAACACAATGCACTCCTCCAGAGAGGCAGTTGTCAATTTACATCCCGCCCATCAGCATAACAAGGCACCCTGTTCTCCAGGGCCTGTCTTGCCTTTCTGGTTTTTACACATTTTGTGGATGTCCCTTTTGACAGGTGGGAAGTGATACTTCTTTGTAGTGCAGATTTGCATTGCCCGCTTGCTTGCTTGGCCAAAATGGGCGTATGCGTTTTCTCCTGAATATATTGAGGAGAAAACGCATACGCCCTTTTTGGCCAAGTGCATCATTGTCGAAGTTGTGCCCCTCTTCCTGTGCTTTAAAGGCGATTCCAACTTACCTCTTGAAATCTGTTTCCTGCTATTCTGCCACGCTTTCAAGTCCGCCTCGTTGCCTTCCCTCAACAGATTTTTGGACGATAGTTGTCCTTTATTACTCGGCCAGTTTGTGAATTGCTGTGCCCCTGAGCTCCATTTTTCAACTCGTTTTTGGTGAGCTGACCGCAAGTCCAAAATTTTGGTTCAGGATCTATACTGATTCCCGGTGGGTGGCTGAGACTTTGGTTAATTCTTCTTCCTGCCGGGAAATTACAGTGATATGTGCCCATCCAAATGCCTAACAGCTACTCTCTCATTGGTTCTCCCTCTTCCCTTTCATCCTCTGCCAAATTGGCAACCTGTGCGAACCAGGAGGTTAAAGGGGCTGTCTCTCCAAGTTGGGAGGTTGATAATAAAGCAGATGGAAAGTCAAACCGGAGCACCAGGAGAGGGACTATTCGTTGAGTTTTAGAAACCTTTCGTATTCACAGTGTGTCCGTTCTCTAGGATTCCCGTACATGTTATATCTATAGTAATATTCCCTTCAACCTGGAGAGTTGGGACACATGGAATGTGTGCCATGCATTATTGCTTTAAAGGGTCTGCATTTGCTCACCCAATCTCACCAATCCTCTCAGTCCCAAGTGTCCAGCCTTATGCCACATCCAGCTGTCATTGTAGATAGGGTCATTTCAGGTTTCATCAGAGACCCTGAAGGAATTGTAAAGAATTTCCCAGTTTTTTTTGTTTTGTTTTTGAAATTCCTTTTTATAGTGGGTTTGAGCTGATTCTCGCTGCCATGTTTGTGGCAGTCTAGACACACTTGATTCCCTTACGGAGACATATCAATACATAGGTTTTAAGATTCTTACTAGTCAGATATATTCCTCTGCGGGAAATATGGGGTTTTGAGTCCCTTTCACTGAGGAAGGTGTAGGTCTTGTCTATTCCATAGTTGGTTTTTGGAACGGTACCTGTGCTTATATCAAACTCTGGTTTTATGCATCACCCCACCTCTCCTTCCCCCTTAAGCAGGCATAAGAGTGTTTTCTAAATGTGAGACACTGTTCTCTTTCCTAACTCAGTTCAAGTGTAGCCATGTTTACAGGATCTTCATAAGTGATAACTTATGATAAGTTTCTTTTTCTGTGTGACTTATTTCACTTAGAATCATCGTACCTGAATCCACCCATTTTGCTGCTACTGGTCTTATGACATTGATTTCATGGCTGAGGGATATTCCATCGTACGTAAGTAGCACAATTTTTTGAACCAATTTTATATTTCCTGGGATATTTAAGGTGTACCCAAGTTGAGGTCCTTGTAAGCAGTGCAGCCCTAAATTTTGGGGTGGCTCTGTCTTTTTGATTTTCAGTTTTCCCAAGGTATATTCCCTAGACTGGAAGTGCCCTTGGCTCTGTAGCTCTGTTGTTTACTTGTTTTAGGGAACACAATGCACTCCTCCAGAGAGGCAGTTGGCAATTTACATCCCGCCCATCAGCATAACAAGGCTCCCTGTTCTCCAGGGCCTGTCTTGCCTTTCTGGTTTTTACATATTTTGTGGATGTCCCTTTTGACCGGTGGGAAGTGATACTTCTTTGTAGTGCAGATTTGCATTGCCCGCTTGCTTGCTTGGCCAAAAAGGGCGTATGCGTTTTCTCCTGAATATATTCAGGAGAAAACGCATACGCCCTTTTTGGCCAAGTTCATCATTGTCAAAGTTGTGCCCCTCTTCCTGTGCTTTAAAGGCGATTCCAACGTACCTCTTGAAATCTGTTTCCTGCTATTCTGCCTCGCTTTCAAGTCCGCCTCGTTGCCTTCCCTCAACAGATTTTTGGACGATAGTTGTCCTTTATTACTCGGCCAGTTTGTGAACTGCTGTGCCCCTGAGCTCCATTTTTCAACTCGTTTTTGGTGAGCTGACCGCAAGTCCAAAATTTTGGTTCCGGATCTATACTGATTCCCGGTGGGTGGCTGAGACTTTGGTTAATTCTTCTTCCTGCCGGGAAATTACAGTGATATGTGCCTGTCCAAATGCCTAACAGCTACTCTCTCATTGGTTCTCCCTCTTCCCTTTCATCCTCTGCCAAATTGGCAACCTGTGCGAACCAGGAGGTTAAAGGCGCTGTCTCTCCAAGTTGGGAGGTTGATAATAAAGCAGATGGAAAGTCAAACCGGAGCACCAGGAGAGGGACTATTCGTTGAGTTTTAGAAACCTTTCGTATTCACAGTGTGTCCGTTCTCTAGGATTCCCGTACATGTTATATCTGTAGTAATATTCCCTTCAACCTGGAGAGTTGGGACCCATGGAATGTGTGCCATGCATTATTGCTTTAAAGGGTCTGCATTTGCTCACCCAATCTACCAATCCTCTCAGTCCCAAGTGTCCAGCCTTATGCCACATCCAGCTGTCATTGTAGATAGGGTCATTTCAGGTTTCATCAGAGACCCTGAAGGAATTGTAAAGAATTTCCCAGTTTTTTTGTTTTATTTTTGAAATTCCTTTTTATAGTGGGTTTGAGCTGATTCTCGCTGCCATATTTATCCCAGTCTAGACACACTTGATTCCCTTACGGACACATATAAATACATAGGTTTTAAGATTCTTACTAGTCAGATATATTCCTCTGCGGGAAATATGGGGTTTTGAGTCCCTTTCACTGAGGAAGGTGTAGGTCTTGTCTATTCCATAGTTGGTTTTTGGAACGGTACCTGTGCTTATATCAAACTCTGGTTTTATGCATCACCCCACCTCTCCTTCCCCCTTAAGCAGGCATAAGAGTGTTTTCTAAATGTGAGACACTGTTCTCTTTCCTAACTCAGTTCAAGTGTAGCCATGTTTACAGGATCTTCATAAGTGATATCTTATGATAAGTTTCTTTTTCTGTGTGACTTATTTCACTTAGAATCATCGTACCTGAATCCACCCATTTTGCTGCTACTGGTCTTATGACATTGATTTCATGGCTGAGGGATATTCCATCGTACGTAAGTACCACAATTTTTTGAACCATTTTTATATTTCCTGGGATATTTAAGGTGTACCCAAGTGGAGGTCCTTGTAAGCAGTGCAGCCCTAAATTTTGGGGTGGCTGTGTCTTTTTGATTTTCAGTTTTCCCAAGGTATATTCCCTAGACTGGAAGTGCCCTTGGCTCTGTAGCTCTGTTGTTTACTTGTTTTAGGGAACACAATGCACTCCTCCAGAGAGGCAGTTGGCAATTTACATCCCGCCCATCAGCATAACAAGGCTCCCTGTTCTCCAGGGCCTGTCTTGCCTTTCTGGTTTTTACACATTTTGTGGATGTCCCTTTTGACCGGTGGGAAGTGATACTTCTTTGTAGTGCAGATTTGCATTGCCCGCTTGCTTGCTTGGCCAAAAAGGGCGTATGCGTTTTCTCCTGAATATATTCAGGAGAAAACACATACGCCCTTTTTGGCCAAGTGCATCATTGTCGAAGTTGTGCCCCTCTTCCTGTGCTTTAAAGGCGATTCCAACGTACCTCTTGAAATCTGTTTCCTGCTATTCTGCCACGCTTTCAAGTCCGCCTCATTGCCTTCCCTCAACAGATTTTTGGACGATAGTTGTCCTTTATTACTCGGCCAGTTTGTGAATTGCTGTGCCCCTGAGCTCCATTTTTCAACTCGTTTTTGGTGAGCTGACCGCAAGTCCAAAATTTTGGTTCAGGATCTATACTGATTCCCGGTGGGTGGCTGAGACTTTGGTTAATTCTTCTTCCTGCCGGGAAATTACAGTGATATGTGCCCGTCCAAATGCCTAACAGCTACTCTCTCATTGGTTCTCCCTCTTCCCTTTCATCCTCTGCCAAATTGGCAACCTGTGCGAACCAGGAGGTTAAAGGGGCTGTCTCTCCAAGTTGGGAGGTTGATAATAAAGCAGATGGAAAATCAAACCGGAGCACCAGGAGAGGGACTATTCGTTGAGTTTTAGAAACCTTTCGTATTCACAGTGTGTCCGTTCTCTAGGATTCCCGTACATGTTATATCTGTAGTAATATTCCCTTCAACCTGGAGAGTTGGGACCCATGGAATGTGTGCCATGCATTATTGCTTTAAAGGGTCTGCATTTGCTCACCCAATCTCACCAATCCTCTCAGTCCCAAGTGTCCAGCCTTATGCCACATCCAGCTGTCATTGTAGATAGGGTCATTTCAGGTTTCATCAGAGACCCTGAAGGAATTGTAAAGAATTTCCCAGTTTTTTTTGTTTTGTTTTTGAAATTCCTTTTTATAGTGGGTTTGAGCTGATTCTCGCTGCCATATTTATCCCAGTCTAGACACACTTGATTCCCTTACGGAGACATATCAATACATAGGTTTTAAGATTCTTACTAGTCAGATATATTCCTCTGCGGGAAATATGGGGTTTTGAGTCCCTTTCACTGAGGAAGGTGTAGGTCTTGTCTATTCCATAGTTGGTTTTTGGAACGGTACCTGTGCTTATATCAAACTCTGGTTTTATGCATCACCCCACCTCTCCTTCCCCCTTAAGCAGGCATAAGAGTGTTTTCTAAATGTGAGACACTGTTCTCTTTCCTAACTCAGTTCAAGTGTAGCCATGTTTACAGGATCTTCATAAGTGATAACTTATGATAAGTTTCTTTTTCTGTGTGACTTATTTCACTTAGAATCATCGTACCTGAATCCACCCATTTTGCTGCTACTGGTCTTATGACATTGATTTCATGGCTGAGGGATATTCCATCGTACGTAAGTAGAACAATTTTTTGAACCAATTTTATATTTCCTGGGATATTTAAGGTGTACCCAAGTTGAGGTCCTTGTAAGCAGTGCAGCCCTAAATCTTGGGGTGGCTCTGTCTTATTGATTTTCAGTTTTTCCCAGGTATATTCCCTAGACTGGAAGTGCCCTTGGCTCTGTAGCTCTGTTGTTTACTTGTTTTAGGGAACACAATGCACTCCTCCAGAGAGGCAGTTGGCAATTTACATCCCGCCCATCAGCATAACAAGGCTCCCTGTTCTCCAGGGCCTGTCTTGCCTTTCTGGTTTTTACACATTTTGTGGATGTCCCTTTTGACCGGTGGGAAGTGATACTTCTTTGTAGTGCAGATTTGCATTGCCCGCTTGCTTGCTTGGCCAAAAAGGGCGTATGCGTTTTCTCCTGAATATATTCAGGAGAAAACGCATACACCCTTTTTGGCCAAGTGCATCATTGTCGAAGTTGTGCCCCTCTTCCTGTGCTTTAAAGGCGATTCCAACGTACCTCTTGAAATCTGTTTCCTGCTATTCTGCCTCGCTTTCAAGTCCGCCTCGTTGCCTTCCCTCAACAGATTTTTGGACGATAGTTGTCCTTTATTACTCGGCCAGTTTGTGAACTGCTGTGCCCCTGAGCTCCATTTTTCAACTCGTTTTTGGTGAGCTGACCGCAAGTCCAAAATTTTGGTTCCGGATCTATACTGATTCCCGGTGGGTGGCTGAGAATTTGGTTAATTCTTCTTCCTGCCGGGAAATTACAGTGATATGTGCCTGTCCAAATGCCTAACAGCTACTCTCTCATTGGTTCTCCCTCTTCCCTTTCATCCTCTGCCAAATTGGCAACCTGTGCGAACCAGGAGGTTAAAGGCGCTGTCTCTCCAAGTTGGGAGGTTCATAATAAAGCAGATGGAAAGTCAAACCAGAGCACCAGGAGAGGGACTATTCGTTGAGTTTTAGAAACCTTTCGTATTCACAGTGTGTCCGTTCTCTAGGATTCCCGTACATGTTATATCTGTAGTAATATTCCCTTCAACCTGGAGAGTTGGGACGCATGGAATGTGTTCCATGCATTATTGCTTTAAAGGGTCTGCATTTGCTCACCCAATCTCACCAATCCTCTCAGTCCCAAGTGTCCAGCCTTATGCCACAACCAGCTGTCATTGTAGATAGGGTCATTTCAGGTTTCATCAGAGACCCTGAAGGAATTGTAAAGAATTTCCCAGTTTTTTTGTTTTATTTTTGAAATTCCTTTTTATAGTGGGTTTGAGCTGATTCTCGCTGCCATATTTATCCCAGTCTAGACACACTTGATTCCCTTACGGAGACATATCAATACGTAGCTTTTAAGATTCTTACTAGTCAGATATATTCCTCTGCGGGAAATATGGGGTTTTGAGTCCCTTTCACTGAGGAAGGTGTAGGTCTTGTCTATTCCATAGTTGGTTTTTGAAACGGTACCTGTGCTTATATCAAACTCTGGTTTTATGCATCACCCCACCTCTCCTTCCCCCTTAAGCAGGCATAAGAGTGTTTTCTAAATGTGAGACACTGTTCTCTTTCCTAACTCAGTTCAAGTGTAGCCATGTTTACAGGATCTTCATAAGTGATATCTTATGATAAGTTTCTTTTTCTGTGTGACTTATTTCACTTAGAATCATCGTACCTGAATCCACCCATTTTGCTGCTACTGGTCTTATGACATTGATTTCATGGCTGAGGGATATTCCATCGTACGTAAGTACCACAATTTTTTGAACCATTTTTATATTTCCTGGGATATTTAAGGTGTACCCAAGTGGAGGTCCTTGTAAGCAGTGCAGCCCTAAATTTTGGGGTGGCTGTGTCTTTTTGATTTTCAGTTTTCCCAAGGTATATTCCCTAGACTGGAAGTGCCCTTGGCTCTGTAGCTCTGTTGTTTACTTGTTTTAGGGAACACAATGCACTCCTCCAGAGAGGCAGTTGGCAATTTACATCCCGCCCATCAGCATAACAAGGCTCCCTGTTCTCCAGGGCCTGTCTTGCCTTTCTGGTTCTTACACATTTTGTGGATGTCCCTTTTGACCGGTGGGAAGTGATACTTCTTTGTAGTGCAGATTTGCATTGCCCGCTTGCTTGCTTGGCCAAAAAGGGCGTATGCGTTTTCTCCTGAATATATTCAGGAGAAAACACATACGCCCTTTTTGGCCAAGTGCATCATTGTCGAAGTTGTGCCCCTCTTCCTGTGCTTTAAAGGCGATTCCAACGTACCTCTTGAAATCTGTTTCCTGCTATTCTGCCACGCTTTCAAGTCCGCCTCATTGCCTTCCCTCAACAGATTTTTGGACGATAGTTGTCCTTTATTACTCGGCCAGTTTGTGAATTGCTGTGCCCCTGAGCTCCATTTTTCAACTCGTTTTTGGTGAGCTGACCGCAAGTCCAAAATTTTGGTTCAGGATCTATACTGATTCCCGGTGGGTGGCTGAGACTTTGGTTAATTCTTCTTCCTGCCGGGAAATTACAGTGATATGTGCCCGTCCAAATGCCTAACAGCTACTCTCTCATTGGTTCTCCCTCTTCCCTTTCATCCTCTGCCAAATTGGCAACCTGTGCGAACCAGGAGGTTAAAGGGGCTGTCTCTCCAAGTTGGGAGGTTGATAATAAAGCAGATGGAAAATCAAACCGGAGCACCAGGAGAGGGACTATTCGTTGAGTTTTAGAAACCTTTCGTATTCACAGTGTGTCCGTTCTCTAGGATTCCTGTACATGTTATATCTGTAGTAATATTCCCTTCAACCTGGAGAGTTGGGACCCATGGAATGTGTGCCATGCATTATTGCTTTAAAGGGTCTGCATTTGCTCACCCAATCTCACCAATCCTCTCAGTCCCAAGTGTCCAGCCTTATGCCACATCCAGCTGTCATTGTAGATAGGGTCATTTCAGGTTTCATCAGAGACCCTGAAGGAATTGTAAAGAATTTCCCAGTTTTTTTTGTTTTGTTTTTGAAATTCCTTTTTATAGTGGGTTTGAGCTGATTCTCGCTGCCATATTTATCCCAGTCTAGACACACTTGATTCCCTTACGGAGACATATCAATACATAGGTTTTAAGATTCTTACTAGTCAGATATATTCCTCTGCGGGAAATATGGGGTTTTGAGTCCCTTTCACTGAGGAAGGTGTAGGTCTTGTCTATTCCATAGTTGGTTTTTGGTACGGTACCTGTGCTTATATCAAACTCTGGTTTTATGCATCACCCCACCTCTCCTTCCCCCTTAAGCAGGCATAAGAGTGTTTTCTAAATGTGAGACACTGTTCTCTTTCCTAACTCAGTTCAAGTGTAGCCATGTTTACAGGATCTTCATAAGTGATAACTTATGATAAGTTTCTTTTTCTGTGTGACTTATTTCACTTAGAATCATCGTACCTGAATCCACCCATTTTGCTGCTACTGGTCTTATGACATTGATTTCATGGCTGAGGGATATTCCATCGTACGTAAGTAGAACAATTTTTTGAACCAATTTTATATTTCCTGGGATATTTAAGGTGTACCCAAGTTGAGGTCCTTGTAAGCAGTGCAGCCCTAAATCTTGGGGTGGCTCTGTCTTATTGATTTTCAGTTTTTCCCAGGTATATTCCCTAGACTGGAAGTGCCCTTGGCTCTGTAGCTCTGTTGTTTACTTGTTTTAGGGAACACAATGCACTCCTCCAGAGAGGCAGTTGGCAATTTACATCCCGCCCATCAGCATAACAAGGCTCCCTGTTCTCCAGGGCCTGTCTTGCCTTTCTGGTTTTTACACATTTTGTGGATGTCCCTTTTGACCGGTGGGAAGTGATACTTCTTTGTAGTGCAGATTTGCATTGCCCGCTTGCTTGCTTGGCCAAAAAGGGCGTATGCGTTTTCTCCTGAATATATTCAGGAGAAAACGCATACGCCCTTTTTGGCCAAGTGCATCATTGTCGAAGTTGTGCCCCTCTTCCTGTGCTTTAAAGGCGATTCCAACGTACCTCTTGAAATCTGTTTCCTGCTATTCTGCCTCGCTTTCAAGTCCGCCTCGTTGCCTTCCCTCAACAGATTTTTGGACGATAGTTGTCCTTTATTACTCGGCCAGTTTGTGAACTGCTGTGCCCCTGAGCTCCATTTTTCAACTCGTTTTTGGTGAGCTGACCGCAAGTCCAAAATTTTGGTTCCGGATCTATACTGATTCCCGGTGGGTGGCTGAGAATTTGGTTAATTCTTCTTCCTGCCGGGAAATAACAGTGATATGTGCCTGTCCAAATGCCTAACAGCTACTCTCTCATTGGTTCTCCCTCTTCCCTTTCATCCTCTGCCAAATTGGCAACCTGTGCGAACCAGGAGGTTAAAGGCGCTGTCTCTCCAAGTTGGGAGGTTCATAATAAAGCAGATGGAAAGTCAAACCAGAGCACCAGGAGAGGGACTATTCGTTGAGTTTTAGAAACCTTTCGTATTCACAGTGTGTCCGTTCTCTAGGATTCCCGTACATGTTATATCTGTAGTAATATTCCCTTCAACCTGGAGAGTTGGGACGCATGGAATGTGTGCCATGCATTATTGCTTTAAAGGGTCTGCATTTGCTCACCCAATCTCACCAATCCTCTCAGTCCCAAGTGTCCAGCCTTATGCCACAACCAGCTGTCATTGTAGATAGGGTCATTTCAGGTTTCATCAGAGACCCTGAAGGAATTGTAAAGAATTTCCCAGTTTTTTTGTTTTATTTTTGAAATTCCTTTTTATAGTGGGTTTGAGCTGATTCTCGCTGCCATATTTATCCCAGTCTAGACACACTTGATTCCCTTACGGAGACATATCAATACGTAGCTTTTAAGATTCTTACTAGTCAGATATATTCCTCTGCGGGAAATATGGGGTTTTGAGTCCCTTTCACTGAGGAAGGTGTAGGTCTTGTCTATTCCATAGTTGGTTTTTGAAACGGTACCTGTGCTTATATCAAACTCTGGTTTTATGCATCACCCCACCTCTCCTTCCCCCTTAAGCAGGCATAAGAGTGTTTTCTAAATGTGAGACACTGTTCTCTTTCCTAACTCAGTTCAAGTGTAGCCATGTTTACAGGATCTTCATAAGTGATATCTTATGATAAGTTTCTTTTTCTGTGTGACTTATTTCACTTAGAATCATCGTACCTGAATCCACCCATTTTGCTGCTACTGGTCTTATGACATTGATTTCATGGCTGAGGGATATTCCATCGTACGTAAGTACCACAATTTTTTGAACCATTTTTATATTTCCTGGGATATTTAAGGTGTACCCAAGTGGAGGTCCTTGTAAGCAGTGCAGCCCTAAATTTTGGGGTGGCTGTGTCTTTTTGATTTTCAGTTTTCCCAAGGTATATTCCCTAGACTGGAAGTGCCCTTGGCTCTGTAGCTCTGTTGTTTACTTGTTTTAGGGAACACAATGCACTCCTCCAGAGAGGCAGTTGTCAATTTACATCCCGCCCATCAGCATAACAAGGCACCCTGTTCTCCAGGGCCTGTCTTGCCTTTCTGGTTTTTACACATTTTGTGGATGTCCCTTTTGACCGGTGGGAAGTGATACTTCTTTGTAGTGCAGATTTGCATTGCCCGCTTGCTTGCTTGGCCAAAAAGGGCGTATGCGTTTTCTCCTGAATATATTGAGGAGAAAACGCATACGCCCTTTTTGGCCAAGTGCATCATTGTCGAAGTTGTGCCCCTCTTCCTGTGCTTTAAAGGCGATTCCAACTTACCTCTTGAAATCTGTTTCCTGCTATTCTGCCTCGCTTTCAAGTCCGCCTCGTTGCCTTCCCTCAACAGATTTTTGGACGATAGTTGTCCTTTATTACTCGGCCAGTTTGTGAATTGCTGTGCCCCTGAGCTCCATTTTTCAACTCGTTTTTGGTGAGCTGACCGCAAGTCCAAAATTTTGGTTCAGGATCTATACTGATTCCCGGTGGGTGGCTGAGACTTTGGTTAATTCTTCTTCCTGCCGGGAAATTACAGTGATATGTGCCCGTCCAAATGCCTAACAGCTACTCTCTCATTGGTTCTCCCTCTTCCCTTTCATCCTCTGCCAAATTGGCAACCTGTGCGAACCAGGAGGTTAAAGGGGCTGTCTCTCCAAGTTGGGAGGTTGATAATAAAGCAGATGGAAAGTCAAACCGGAGCACCAGGAGAGGGACTATTCGTTGAGTTTTAGAAACCTTTCGTATTCACAGTGTGTCCGTTCTCTAGGATTCCCGTACATGTTATATCTGTAGTAATATTCCCTTCAACCTGGAGAGTTGGGACACATGGAATGTGTGCCATGCATTATTGCTTTAAAGGGTCTGCATTTGCTCACCCAATCTCACCAATCCTCTCAGTCCCAAGTGTCCAGCCTTATGCCACATCCAGCTGTCATTGTAGATAGGGTCATTTCAGGTTTCATCAGAGACCCTGAAGGAATTGTAAAGAATTTCCCAGTTTTTTTTGTTTTGTTTTTGAAATTCCTTTTTATAGTGGGTTTGAGCTGATTCTCGCTGCCATGTTTGTGGCAGTCTAGTCACACTTGATTCCCTTATGGAGACATATCAATACATAGGTTTTAAGATTCTTACTAGTCAGATATATTCCTCTGCGGGAAATATGGGGTTTTGAGTCCCTTTCACTGAGGAAGGTGTAGGTCTTGTCTATTCCATAGTTGGTTTTTGGAACGGTACCTGTGCTTATATCAAACTCTGGTTTTATGCATCACCCCACCTCTCCTTCCCCCTTAAGCAGGCATAAGAGTGTTTTCTAAATGTGAGACACTGTTCTCTTTCCTAACTCAGTTCAAGTGTAGCCATGTTTACAGGATCTTCATAAGTGATAACTTATGATAAGTTTCTTTTTCTGTGTGACTTATTTCACTTAGAATCATCGTACCTGAATCCACCCATTTTGCTGCTACTGGTCTTATGACATTGATTTCATGGCTGAGGGATATTCCATCGTACGTAAGTAGCACAATTTTTTGAACCAATTTTATATTTCCTGGGATATTTAAGGTGTACCCAAGTTGAGGTCCTTGTAAGCAGTGCAGCCCTAAATTTTGGGGTGGCTCTGTCTTTTTGATTTTCAGTTTTCCCAAGGTATATTCCCTAGACTGGAAGTGCCCTTGGCTCTGTAGCTCTGTTGTTTACTTGTTTTAGGGAACACAATGCACTCCTCCAGAGAGGCAGTTGGCAATTTACATCCCGCCCATCAGCATAACAAGGCTCCCTGTTCTCCAGGGCCTGTCTTGCCTTTCTGGTTTTTACACATTTTGTGGATGTCCCTTTTGACCGGTGGGAAGTGATACTTCTTTGTAGTGCAGATTTGCATTGCCCGCTTGCTTGCTTGGCCAAAAAGGGCGTATGCGTTTTCTCCTGAATATATTCAGGAGAAAACGCATACGCCCTTTTTGGCCAAGTTCATCATTGTCGAAGTTGTGCCCCTCTTCCTGTGCTTTAAAGGCGATTCCAACGTACCTCTTGAAATCTGTTTCCTGCTATTCTGCCTCGCTTTCAAGTCCGCCTCGTTGCCTTCCCTCAACAGATTTTTGGACGATAGTTGTCCTTTATTACTCGGCCAGTTTGTGAACTGCTGTGCCCCTGAGCTCCATTTTTCAACTCGTTTTTGGTGAGCTGACCGCAAGTCCAAAATTTTGGTTCCGGATCTATACTGATTCCCGGTGGGTGGCTGAGACTTTGGTTAATTCTTCTTCCTGCCGGGAAATTACAGTGATATGTGCCTGTCCAAATGCCTAACAGCTACTCTCTCATTGGTTCTCCCTCTTCCCTTTCATCCTCTGCCAAATTGGCAACCTGTGCGAACCAGGAGGTTAAAGGCGATGTCTCTCCAAGTTGGGAGGTTGATAATAAAGCAGATGGAAAGTCAAACCGGAGCACCAGGAGAGGGACTATTCGTTGAGTTTTAGAAACCTTTCGTATTCACAGTGTGTCCGTTCTCTAGGATTCCCGTACATGTTATATCTGTAGTAATATTCCCTTCAACCTGGAGAGTTGGGACCCATGGAATGTGTGCCATGCATTATTGCTTTAAAGGGTCTGCATTTGCTCACCTAATCTCACCAATCCTCTCAGTCCCAAGTGTCCAGCCTTATGCCACATCCAGCTGTCATTGTAGATAGGGTCATTTCAGGTTTCATCAGAGACCCTGAAGGAATTGTAAAGAATTTCCCAGTTTTTTTGTTTTATTTTTGAAATTCCTTTTTATAGTGGGTTTGAGCTGATTCTCTGTGCCATATTTATCCCAGTCTAGACACACTTGATTCCCTTACGGAGACATATCAATACATAGGTTTTAAGATTCTTACTAGTCAGATATATTCCTCTGCGGGAAATATGGGGTTTTGAGTCCCTTTCACTGAGGAAGGTGTAGGTCTTGTCTATTCCATAGTTGGTTTTTGGAACGGTACCTGTGCTTATATCAAACTCTGGTTTTATGCATCACCCCACCTCTCCTTCCCCCTTAAGCAGGCATAAGAGTGTTTTCTAAATGTGAGACACTGTTCTCTTTCCTAACTCAGTTCAAGTGTAGCCATGTTTACAGGATCTTCATAAGTGATAACTTATGATAAGTTTCTTTTTCTGTGTGACTTATTTCACTTAGAATCATCGTACCTGAATCCACCCATTTTGCTGCTACTGGTCTTATGACATTGATTTCATGGCTGAGGGATATTCCATCGTACGTAAGTAGAACAATTTTTTGAACCAATTTTATATTTCCTGGGATATTTAAGGTGTACCCAAGTTGAGGTCCTTGTAAGCAGTGCAGCCCTAAATCTTGGGGTGGCTCTGTCTTATTGATTTTCAGTTTTTCCCAGGTATATTCCCTAGACTGGAAGTGCCCTTGGCTCTGTAGCTCTGTTGTTTACTTGTTTTAGGGAACACAATGCACTCCTCCAGAGAGGCAGTTGGCAATTTACATCCCGCCCATCAGCATAACAAGGCTCCCTGTTCTCCAGGGCCTGTCTTGCCTTTCTGGTTTTTACACATTTTGTGGATGTCCCTTTTGACCGGTGGGAAGTGATACTTCTTTGTAGTGCAGATTTGCATTGCCCGCTTGCTTGCTTGGCCAAAAAGGGCATATGCGTTTTCTCCTGAATATATTCAGGAGAAAACGCATACGCCCTTTTTGGCCAAGTGCATCATTGTCGAAGTTGTGCCCCTCTTCCTGTGCTTTAAAGGCGATTCCAATGTACCTCTTGAAATCTGTTTCCTGCTATTCTGCCTCGCTTTCAAGTCCGCCTCGTTGCCTTCCCTCAACAGATTTTTGGACGATAGTTGTCCTTTATTACTCGGCCAGTTTGTGAACTGCTGTGCCCCTGAGCTCAATTTTTCAACTCGTTTTTGGTGAGCTGACCGCAAGTCCAAAATTTTGGTTCCGGATCTATACTGATTCCCGGTGGGTGGCTGAGAATTTGGTTAATTCTTCTTCCTGCCGGGAAATTACAGTGATATGTGCCTGTCCAAATGCCTAACAGCTACTCTCTCATTGGTTCTCCCTCTTCCCTTTCATCCTCTGCCAAATTGGCAACCTGTGCGAACCAGGAGGTTAAAGGCGCTGTCTCTCCAAGTTGGGAGGTTCATAATAAAGCAGATGGAAAGTCAAACCAGAGCACCAGGAGAGGGACTATTCGTTGAGTTTTAGAAACCTTTCCTATTCACAGTGTGTCCGTTCTCTAGGATTCCCGTACATGTTATATCTGTAGTAATATTCCCTTCAACCTGGAGAGTTGGGACACATGGAATGTGTGCCATGCATTATTGCTTTAAAGGTTCTGCATTTGCTCACCCAATCTCACCAATCCTCTCAGTCCCAAGTGTCCAGCCTTATGCCACAACCAGCTGTCATTGTAGATAGGGTCATTTCAGGTTTCATCAGAGACCCTGAAGGAATTGTAAAGAATTTCCCAGTTTTTTTGTTTTATTTTTGAAATTCCTTTTTATAGTGGGTTTGAGCTGATTCTCGCTGCCATATTTATCCCAGTCTAGACACACTTGATTCCCTTACGGAGACATATCAATACGTAGCTTTTAAGATTCTTACTAGTCAGATATATTCCTCTGCGGGAAATATGGGGTTTTGAGTCCCTTTCACTGAGGAAGGTGTAGGTCTTGTCTATTCCATAGTTGGTTTTTGGAACGGTACCTGTGCTTATATCAAACTCTGGTTTTATGCATCACCCCACCTCTCCTTCCCCCTTAAGCAGGCATAAGAGTGTTTTCTAAATGTGAGACACTGTTCTCTTTCCTAACTCAGTTCAAGTGTAGCCATGTTTACAGGATCTTCATAAGTGATATCTTATGATAAGTTTCTTTTTCTGTGTGACTTATTTCACTTAGAATCATCGTACCTGAATCCACCCATTTTGCTGCTACTGGTCTTATGACATTGATTTCATGGCTGAGGGATATTCCATCGTATGTAAGTACCACAATTTTTTGAACCATTTTTATATTTCCTGGGATATTTAAGGTGTACCCAAGTTGAGGTCCTTGTAAGCAGTGCAGCCCTAAATTTTGGGGTGGCTGTGTCTTTTTGATTTTCAGTTTTCCCAAGGTATATTCCCTAGACTGGAAGTGCCCCTGGCTCTGTAGCTCTGTTGTTTACTTGTTTTAGGGAACACAATGCACTCCTCCAGAGAGGCAGTTGGCAATTTACATCCCGCCCATCAGCATAACAAGGCTCCCTGTTCTCCAGGGCCTGTCTTGCCTTTCTGGTTTTTACACATTTTGTGGATGTCCCTTTTGACCGGTGGGAAGTGATACTTCTTTGTAGTGCAGATTTGCATTGCCCGCTTGCTTGCTTGGCCAAAAAGGGCGTATGCGTTTTCTCCTGAATATATTCAGGAGAAAACGCATACGCCCTTTTTGGCCAAGTGCATCATTGTCGAAGTTGTGCCCCTCTTCCTGTGCTTTAAAGGTGATTCCAACGTACCTCTTGAAATCTGTTTCCTGCTATTCTGCCTCGCTTTCAAGTCCGCCTCGTTGCCTTCCCTCAACAGATTTTTGGACGATAGTTGTCCTTTATTACTCGGCCAGTTTGTGAATTGCTGTGCCCCTGAGCTCCATTTTTCAACTCGTTTTTGGTGAGCTGACCGCAAGTCCAAAATTTTGGTTCAGGATCTATACTGATTCCCGGTGGGTGGCTGAGACTTTGGTTAATTCTTCTTCCTGCCGGGAAATTACAGTGATATGTGCCCGTCCAAATGCCTAACAGCTACTCTCTCATTGGTTTTCCCTCTTCCCTTTCATCCTCTGCCAAATTGGCAACCTGTGCGAACCAGGAGGTTAAAGGGGCTGTCTCTCCAAGTTGGGAGGTTGATAATAAAGCAGATGGAAAGTCAAACTGGAGCACCAGGAGAGGGACTATTCGTTGAGTTTTAGAAACCTTTCGTATTCACAGTGTGTCCGTTCTCTAGGATTCCCGTACATGTTATATCTGTAGTAATATTCCCTTCAACCTGGAGAGTTGGGACCCATGGAATGTGTGCCATGCATTATTGCTTTAAAGGGTCTGCATTTGCTCACCCAATCTCACCAATCCTCTCAGTCCCAAGTGTCCAGCCTTATGCCACATCCAGCTGTCATTGTAGATAGGGTCATTTCAGGTTTCATCAGAGACCCTGAAGGAATTGTAAAGAATTTCCCAGTTTTTTTGTTTTATTTTTGAAATTCCTTTTTGTAGTGGGTTTGAGCTGATTCTCGCTGCCATATTTATCCCAGTCTAGACACACTTGATTCCCTTACGGAGACATATCAATACATAGGTTTTAAGATTCTTACTAGTCAGATATATTCCTCTGCGGGAAATATGGGGTTTTGAGTCCCTTTCACTGAGGAAGTTGTAGGTCTTGTCTATTCCATAGTTGGTTTTTGGAACGGTACCTGTGCTTATATCAAACTCTGGTTTTATGCATCACCCCACCTCTCCTTCCCCCTTAAGCAGGCATAAGAGTGTTTTCTAAATGTGAGACACTGTTCTCTTTCCTAACTCAGTTCAAGTGTAGCCATGTTTACAGGATCTTCATAAGTGATGTCTTATGATAAGTTTCTTTTTCTCTGTGACTTATTTCACTTAGAATCATCGTACCTGAATCCACCCATTTTGCTGCTACTGGTCTTATGACATTGATTTCATGGCTGAGGGATATTCCATCGTACGTAAGTACCACAATTTTTTGAACCATTTTTATATTTCCTGGGATATTTAAGGTGTACCCAAGTTGAGGTCCTTGTAAGCAGTGCAGCCCTAAATTTTGGGGTGGCTGTGTCTTTTTGATTTTCAGTTTTCCGAAGGTATATTCCCTAGACTGGAAGTGCCCTTGGCTCTGTAGCTCTGTTGTTTACTTGTTTTAGGGAACACAATGCACTCCTCCAGAGAGGCAGTTGGCAATTTACATCCCGCCCATCAGCATAACAAGGCTCCCTGTTCTCCAGGGCCTGTCTTGCCTTTCTGGTTTTTACACATTTTGTGGATGTCCCTTTTGACCGGTGGGAAGTGATACTTCTTTGTAGTGCAGATTTGCATTGCCCGCTTGCTTGCTTGGCCAAAAAGGGCATATGCGTTTTCTCCTGAATATATTCAGGAGAAAACGCATATGCCCTTTTTGGCCAAGTGCATCATTGTCGAAGTTGTGCCCCTCTTCCTGTGCTTTAAAGGCGATTCCAACGTACCTCTTGAAATCTGTTTCCTGCTATTCTGCCTCGCTTTCAAGTCCGCCTCGTTGCCTTCCCTCAACAGATTTTTGGACGATAGTTGTCCTTTATTACTCGGCCAGTTTGTGAATTGCTGTGCCCCTGAGCTCCATTTTTCAACTCGTTTTTGGTGAGCTGACCGCAAGTCCAAAATTTTGGTTCAGGATCTATACTGATTCCCGGTGGGTGGCTGAGACTTTGGTTAATTCTTCTTCCTGCCGGGAAATTACAGTGATATGTGCCCGTCCAAATGCCTAACAGCTACTCTCTCATTGGTTCTCCCTCTTCCCTTTCATCCTCTGCCAAATTGGCAACCTGTGCGAACCAGGAGGTTAAAGGGGCTGTCTCTCCAAGTTGGGAGGTTGATAATAAAGCAGATGGAAAGTCAAACCGGAGCACCAGGAGAGGGACTATTCGTTGAGTTTTAGAAACCTTTCGTATTCACAGTGTGTCCGTTCTCTAGGATTCCCGTACATGTTATATCTGTAGTAATATTCCCTTCAACCTGGAGAGTTGGGACCCATGGAATGTGTGCCATGCATTATTGCTTTAAAGGGTCTGCATTTGCTCACCCAATCTCACCAATCCTCTCAGTCCCAAGTGTCCAGCCTTATGCCACATCCAGCTGTCATTGTAGATAGGGTCATTTCAGGTTTCATCAGAGACCCTGAAGGAATTGTAAAGAATTTCCCAGTTTTTTTGTTTTATTTTTGAAATTCCTTTTTATAGTGGGTTTGAGCTGATTCTCGCTGCCATATTTATCCCAGTCTAGACACACTTGATTCCCTTACGGAGACATATCAATACATAGGTTTTAAGATTCTTACTAGTCAGATATATTCCTCTGCGGGAAATATGGGGTTTTGAGTCCCTTTCACTGAGGAAGGTGTAGGTCTTGTCTATTCCATAGTTGGTTTTTGGAACGGTACCTGTGCTTATATCAAACTCTGGTTTTATGCATCACCCCACCTCTCCTTCCCCCTTAAGCAGGCATAAGAGTGTTTTCTAAATGTGAGACACTGTTCTCTTTCCTAACTCAGTTCAAGTGTAGCCATGTTTACAGGATCTTCATAAGTGATGTCTTATGATAAGTTTCTTTTTCTCTGTGACTTATTTCACTTAGAATCATCGTACCTGAATCCACCCATTTTGCTGCTACTGGTCTTATGACATTGATTTCATGGCTGAGGGATATTCCATCGTACGTAAGTACCACAATTTTTTGAACCATTTTTATATTTCCTGGGATATTTAAGGTGTACCCAAGTTGAGGTCCTTGTAAGCAGTGCAGCCCTAAATTTTGGGGGTGGCTGTGTCTTTTTGATTTTCAGTTTTCCGAAGGTATATTCCCTAGACTGGAAGTGCCCTTGGCTCTGTAGCTCTGTTGTTTACTTGTTTTAGGGAACACAATGCACTCCTCCAGAGAGGCAGTTGGCAATTTACATCCCGCCCATCAGCATAACAAGGCTCCCTGTTCTCCAGGGCCTGTCTTGCCTTTCTGGTTTTTACACATTTTGTGGATGTCCCTTTTGACCGGTGGGAAGTGATACTTCTTTGTAGTGCAGATTTGCATTGCCCGCTTGCTTGCTTGGCCAAAAAGGGCGTATGCGTTTTCTCCTGAATATATTCAGGAGAAAACGCATACGCCCTTTTTGTCCAAGTGCATCATTGTCGAAGTTGTGCCCCTCTTCCTGTGCTTTAAAGGCGATTCCAACGTACCTCTTGAAATCTGTTTCCTGCTATTCTGCCTCGCTTTCAAGTCCGCCTCGTTGCCTTCCCTCAACAGATTTTTGGACGATAGTTGTCCTTTATTACTCGGCCAGTTTGTGAATTGCTGTGCCCCTGAGCTCCATTTTTCAACTCGTTTTTGGTGAGCTGACCGCAAGTCCAAAATTTTGGTTCAGGATCTATACTGATTCCCGGTGGGTGGCTGAGACTTTGGTTAATTCTTCTTCCTGCCGGGAAATTACAGTGATATGTGCCCGTCCAAATGCCTAACAGCTACTCTCTCATTGGTTCTCCCTCTTCCCTTTCATCCTCTGCCAAATTGGCAACCTGTGCGAACCAGGAGGTTAAAGGGGCTGTCTCTCCAAGTTGGGAGGTTGATAATAAAGCAGATGGAAAGTCAAACCGGAGCACCAGGAGAGGGACTATTCGTTGAGTTTTAGAAACCTTTCGTATTCACAGTGTGTCCGTTCTCTAGGATTCCCGTACATGTTATATCTGTAGTAATATTCCCTTCAACCTGGAGAGTTGGGACCCATGGAATGTGTGCCATGCATTATTGCTTTAAAGGGTCTGCATTTGCTCACCCAATCTCACTAATCCTCTCAGTCCCAAGTGTCCAGCCTTATGCCACATCCAGCTGTCATTGTAGATAGGGTCATTTCAGGTTTCATCAGAGACCCTGAAGGAATTGTAAAGAATTTCCCAGTTTTTTTGTTTTATTTTTGAAATTCCTTTTTATAGTGGGTTTGAGCTGATTCTCGCTGCCATATTTATCCCAGTCTAGACACACTTGATTCCCTTACGGAGACATATCAATACATAGGTTTTAAGATTCTTACTAGTCAGATATATTCCTCTGCGGGAAATATGGGGTTTTGAGTCCCTTTCACTGAGGAAGGTGTAGGTCTTGTCTATTCCATAGTTGGTTTTTGGAACGGTACCTGTGCTTATATCAAACTCTGGTTTTATGCATCACCCCACCTCTCCTTCCCCCTTAAGCAGGCATAAGAGTGTTTTCTAAATGTGAGACACTGTTCTCTTTCCTAACTCAGTTCAAGTGTAGCCATGTTTACAGGATCTTCATAAGTGATATCTTATGATAAGTTTCTTTTTCTGTGTGACTTATTTCACTTAGAATCATCGAACCTGAATCCACCCATTTTGCTGCTACTGGTCTTATGACATTGATTTCATGGCTGAGGGATATTCCATCGTACGTAAGTACCACAATTTTTTGAACCAATTTTATATTTCCTGGGATATTTAAGGTTTACCCAAGTTGAGGTCCTTGCGAGCAGTGCAGCCCTAAATTTTGGGGTGGCTCTGTCTTATTGATTTTCAGTTTTTCCCAGGTATATTCCCTAGACTGGAAGTGCCCTTGGCTCTGTAGCTCTGTTGTTTACTTGTTTTAGGGAACACAATGCACTCCTCCAGAGAGGCAGTTGGCAATTTACATCCCGCCCATCAGCATAACAAGGCTCCCTGTTCTCCAGGGCCTGTCTTGCCTTTCTGGTTTTTACACATTTTGTGGATGTCCCTTTTGACCGGTGGGAAGTGATACTTCTTTGTAGTGCAGATTTGCATTGCCCGCTTGCTTGCTTGGCCAAAAAGGGCGTATGCGTTTTCTCCTGAATATATTCAGGAGAAAACGCATACGCCCTTTTTGGCCAAGTTCATCATTGTCGAAGTTGTGCCCCTCTTCCTGTGCTTTAAAGGCGATTCCAACGTACCTCTTGAAATCTGTTTCCTGCTATTCTGCCTCGCTTTCAAGTCCGCCTCGTTGCCTTCCCTCAACAGATTTTTGGACGATAGTTGTCCTTTATTACTCGGCCAGTTTGTGAACTGCTGTGCCCCTGAGCTCCATTTTTCAACTCGTTTTTGGTGAGCTGACCGCAAGTCCAAAATTTTGGTTCCGGATCTATACTGATTCCCGGTGGGTGGCTGGGACTTTGGTTAATTCTTCTTCCTGCCGGGAAATTACAGTGATATGTGCCCGTCCAAATGCCTAACAGCTACTCTCTCATTGGTTCTCCCTCTTCCCTTTCATCCTCCGCCAAATTGGCAACCTGTGCGAACCAGGAGGTTAAAGGGGCTGTCTCTCCAAGTTGGGAGGTTGATAATAAAGCAGATGGAAAGTCAAACCGGAGCACCAGGAGAGGGACTATTCGTTGAGTTTTAGAAACCTTTCGTATTCACAGTGTGTCCGTTCTCTAGGATTCCCGTACATGTTATATCTGTAGTAATATTCCCTTCAACCTGGAGAGTTGGGACCCATGGAATGTGTGCCATGCATTATTGCTTTAAAGGGTCTGCATTTGCTCACCCAATCTCACCAATCCTCTCAGTCCCAAGTGTCCAGCCTTATGCCACATCCAGCTGTCATTGTAGATAGGGTCATTTCAGGTTTCATCAGAGACCCTGAAGGAATTGTAAAGAATTTCCCAGTTTTTTTTGTTTTGTTTTTGAAATTCCTTTTTATAGTGGGTTTGAGCTGATTCTCGCTGCCATATTTATCCCAGTCTAGACACACTTGATTCCCTTACGGAGACATATCAATACATAGGTTTTAAGATTCTTACTAGTCAGATATATTCCTCTGCGGGAAATATGGTGTTTTGAGTCCCTTTCACTGAGGAAGGTGTAGGTCTTGTCTATTCCATAGTTGGTTTTTGGAACGGTACCTGTGCTTATATCAAACTCTGGTTTTATGCATCACCCCACCTCTCCTTCCCCCTTAAGCAGGCATAAGAGTGTTTTCTAAATGTGAGACACTGTTCTCTTTCCTAACTCAGTTCAAGTGTAGCCATGTTTACAGGATCTTCATAAGTGATAAATTATGATAAGTTTCTTTTTCTGTGTGACTTATTTCACTTAGAATCATCGTACCTGAATCCACCCATTTTGCTGCTACTGGTCTTATGACATTGATTTCATGGCTGAGGGATATTCCATCGTACGTAAGTAGAACAATTTTTTGAACCAATTTTATATTTCCTGGGATATTTAAGGTGTACCCAAGTTGAGGTCCTTGTAAGCAGTGCAGCCCTAAATTTTGGGGTGGCTCTGTCTTATTGATTTTCAGTTTTTCCCAGGTATATTCCCTAGACTGGAAGTGCCCTTGGCTCTGTAGCTCTGTTGTTTACTTGTTTTAGGGAACACAATGCACTCCTCCAGAGAGGCAGTTGGCAATTTACATCCCGCCCATCAGCATAACAAGGCTCCCTGTTCTCCAGGGCCTGTCTTGCCTTTCTGGTTTTTACACATTTTGTGGATGTCCCTTTTGACCGGTGGGAAGTGATACTTCTTTGTAGTGCAGATTTGCATTGCCCGCTTGCTTGCTTGGCCAAAAAGGGCGTATGCGTTTTCTCCTGAATATATTCAGGAGAAAACGCATACGCCCTTTTTGGCCAAGTGCATCATTGTCGAAGTTGTGCCCCTCTTCCTGTGCTTTAAAGGCGATTCCAACGTACCTCTTGAAATCTGTTTCCTGCTATTCTGCCTCGCTTTCAAGTCCGCCTCGTTGCCTTCCCTCAACAGATTTTTGGACGATAGTTGTCCTTTATTACTCGGCCAGTTTGTGAACTGCTGTGCCCCTGAGCTCCATTTTTCAACTCGTTTTTGGTGAGCTGACCGCAAGTCCAAATATTTGGTTCCGGATCTATACTGATTCCCGGTGGGTGGCTGAGACTTTGGTTAATTCTTCTTCCTGCCGGGAAATTACAGTGATATGTGCCTGTCCAAATGCCTAACAGCTACTCTCTCATTGGTTCTCCCTCTTCCCTTTCATCCTCTGCCAAATTGGCAACCTGTGCGAACCAGGAGGTTAAAGGCGCTGTCTCTCCAAGTTGGGAGGTTGATAATAAAGCAGATGGAAAGTCAAACCGGAGCACCAGGAGAGGGACTATTCGTTGAGTTTTAGAAACCTTTCGTATTCACAGTGTGTCCGTTCTCTAGGATTCCCGTACATGTTATATCTGTAGTAATATTCCCTTCAACCTGGAGAGTTGGGACCCATGGAATGTGTGCCATGCATTATTGCTTTAAAGGGTCTGCATTTGCTCACCCAATCTCACCAATCCTCTCAGTCCCAAGTGTCCAGCCTTATGCCACATCCAGCTGTCATTGTAGATAGGGTCATTTCAGGTTTCATCAGAGACCCTGAAGGAATTGTAAAGAATTTCCCAGTTTTTTTGTTTTATTTTTGAAATTCTTTTTTATAGTGGGTTTGAGCTGATTCTCGCTGCCATATTTATCCCAGTCTAGACACACTTGATTCCCTTACGGAGACATATCAATACATAGGTTTTAAGATTCTTACTAGTCAGATATATTCCTCTGCGGGAAATATGGGGTTTTGAGTCCCTTTCACTGAGGAAGGTGTAGGTCTTGTCTATTCCATAGTTGGTTTTTGGAACGGTACCTGTGCTTATATCAAACTCTGGTTTTATGCATCACCCCACCTCTCCTTCCCCCTTAAGCAGGCATAAGAGTGTTTTCTAAATGTGAGACACTGTTCTCTTTCCTAACTCAGTTCAAGTGTAGCCATGTTTACAGGATCTTCATAAGTGATATCTTCTGATAAGTTTCTTTTTCTGTGTGACTTATTTCACTTAGAATCATCGTACCTGAATCCACCCATTTTGCTGCTACTGGTCTTATGACATTGATTTCATGGCTGAGGGATATTCCATCGTACGTAAGTACCACAATTTTTTGAACCATTTTTATATTTCCTGGGATATTTAAGGTGTACCCAAGTTGAGGTCCTTGTAAGCAGTGCAGCCCTAAATTTTGGGGTGGCTGTGTCTTTTTGATTTTCAGTTTTCCCAAGGTATATTCCCTAGACTGGAAGTGCCCTTGGCTCTGTAGCTCTGTTGTTTACTTGTTTTAGGGAACACAATGCACTCCTCCAGAGAGGCAGTTGGCAATTTACATCCCGCCCATCAGCATAACAAGGCTCCCTGTTCTCCAGGGCCTGTCTTGCCTTTCTGGTTTTTACACATTTTGTGGATGTCCCTTTTGACCGGTGGGAAGTGATACTTCTTTGTAGTGCAGATTTGCATTGCCCGCTTGCTTGCTTGGCCAAAAAGGGCGTATGCGTTTTCTCCTGAATATATTCAGGAGAAAACGCATACGCCCTTTTTGGCCAAGTGCATCATTGTCGAAGTTGTGCCCCTCTTCCTGAGCTTTAAAGGCGATTCCAACGTACCTCTTGAAATCTGTTTCCTGCTATTCTGCCTCGCTTTCAAGTCCGCCTCGTTGCCTTCCCTCAACAGATTTTTGGACGATAGTTGTCCTTTATTACTTGGCCAGTTTGTGAATTGCTGTGCCCCTGAGCTCCATTTTTCAACTCGTTTTTGGTGAGCTGACCGCAAGTCCAAAATTTTGGTTCAGGATCTATACTGATTCCCGGTGGGTGGCTGAGACTTTGGTTAATTCTTCTTCCTGCCGGGAAATTACAGTGATATGTGCCTGTCCAAATGCCTAACAGCTACTCTCTCATTGGTTCTCCCTCTTCCCTTTCATCCTCTGCCAAATTGGCAACCTGTGCGAACCAGGAGGTTAAAGGGGCTGTCTCTCCAAGTTGGGAGGTTGATAATAAAGCAGATGGAAAGTCAAACCGGAGCACCAGGAGAGGGACTATTCGTTGAGTTTTAGAAACCTTTCATATTCACAGTGTGTCCGTTCTCTAGGATTCCCGTACATGTTATATCTGTAGTAATATTCCCTTCAACCTGGAGAGTTGGGACCCATGGAATGTGTGCCATGCATTATTGCTTTAAAGGGTCTGCATTTGCTCACCCAATCTCACCAATCCTCTCAGTCCCAAGTGTCCAGCCTTATGCCACATCCAGCTGTCATTGTAGATAGGGTCATTTCAGGTTTCATCAGAGACCCTGAAGGAATTGTAAAGAATTTCCCAGTTTTTTTGTTTTATTTTTGAAATTCCTTTTTATAGTGGGTTTGAGCTGATTCTCGCTGCCATATTTATCCCAGTCTAGACACACTTGATTCCCTTACGGAGACATATCAATACATAGGTTTTAAGATTCTTACTTTACTAGTCAGATATATTCCTCTGCGGGAAATATGGGGTTTTGAGTCCCTTTCACTGAGGAAGGTGTAGGTCTTGTCTATTCCATAGTTGGTTTTTGGAACGGTACCTGTGCTTATATCAAACTCTGGTTTTATGCATCACCCCACCTCTCCTTCCCCCTTAAGCAGGCATAAGAGTGTTTTCTAAATGTGAGACACTGTTCTCTTTCCTAACTCAGTTCAAGTGTAGCCATGTTTACAGGATCTTCATAAGTGATATCTTATGATAAGTTTCTTTTTCTGTGTGACTTATTTCACTTAGAATCATCGTACCTGAATCCACCCATTTTGCTGCTACTGGTCTTATGACATTGATTTCATGGCTGAGGGATATTCCATCGTACGTAAGTACCACAATTTTTTGAACCATTTTTATATTTCCTGGGATATTTAAGGTGTACCCAAGTTGAGGTCCTTGTAAGCAGTGCAGCCCTAAATTTTGGGGTGGCTGTGTCTTTTTGATTTTCAGTTTTCCCAAGGTATATTCCCGAGACTGGAAGTGCCCTTGGCTCTGTAGCTCTGTTGTTTACTTGTTTTAGGGAACACAATGCACTCCTCCAGAGAGGCAGTTGGCAATTTACATCCCGCCCATCAGCATAACAAGGCTCCCTGTTCTCCAGGGCCTGTCTTGCCTTTCTGGTTTTTACACATTTTGTGGATGTCCCTTTTGACCGGTGGGAAGTGATACTTCTTTGTAGTGCAGATTTGCATTGCCCGCTTGCTTGCTTGGCCAAAAAGGGCGTATGCGTTTTCTCCTGAATATATTCAGGAGAAAATGCATACGCACTTTTTGTCCAAGTGCATCATTGTCGAAGTTGTGCCCCTCTTCCTGTGCTTTAAAGGCGATTCCAACGTACCTCTTGAAATCTGTTTCCTGCTATTCTGCCTCGCTTTCAAGTCCGCCTCATTGCCTTCCCTCAACAGATTTTTGGACGATAGTTGTCCTTTATTACTCGGCCAGTTTGTGAATTGCTGTGCCCCTGAGCTCCATTCTTCAACTCGTTTTTGGTGAGCTGACCGCAAGTCCAAAATTTTGGTTCAGGATCTATACTGATTCCCGGTGGGTGGCTGAGACTTTGGTTAATTCTTCTTCCTGCCGGGAAATTACAGTGATATGTGCCCGTCCAAATGCCTAACAGCTACTCTCTCATTGGTTCTCCCTCTTCCCTTTCATCCTCTGCCAAATTGGCAACCTGTGCGAACCAGGAGGTTAAAGGGGCTGTCTCTCCAAGTTGGGAGGTTGATAATAAAGCAGATGGAAAGTCAAACCGGAGCACCAGGAGAGGGACTATTCGTTGAGTTTTAGAAACCTTTCGTATTCACAGTGTGTCCGTTCTCTAGGATTCCCGTACATGTTATATCTGTAGTAATATTCCCTTCAACCTGGAGAGTTGGTACCCATGGAATGTGTGCCATGCATTATTGCTTTAAATGGTCTGCATTTGTTCACCCAATCTCACCAATCCTCTCAGTCCAAAGTGTCCAGCCTTATGCCACATCCAGCAGTCGTTGTAGATAGGGTCATTCCAGGTTTCATCAGAGACCCTGAAGGAATTGTAAAGAATTTCCCAGTTTTTTTGTTTTGTTTTTGAAATTCCTTTTTATAGTGGGTTTGAGCTGATTCTCGCTGCCATGTTTATGCCAGTCTAGACACACTTGATTCCCTTATGGAGACATATCAATACATAGGTTTTAAGATTCTTACTAGTCAGATATATTCCTCTGCGGGAAATATGGGGTTTTGAGTCCCTTTCACTGAGGAAGGTGTAGGTCTTGTCTATTCCATAGTTGGTTTTTGGAACGGTACCTGTGCTTATATCAAACTCTGGTTTTATGCATCACCCCACCTCTCCTTCCCCCTTAAGCAGGCATAAGAGTGTTTTCTAAATGTGAGACACTGTTCTCTTTCCTAACTCAGTTCAAGTGTAGCCATGTTTACAGGATCTTCATAAGTGATATCTTATGATAAGTTTCTTTTTCTGTGTGACTTATTTCACTTATAATCATCGTACCTGAATCCACCCATTTTGCTGCTACTGGTCTTATGACATTGATTTCATGGCTGAGGGATATTCCATCGTACGTAAGTACCACAATTTTTTGAACCATTTTTATATTTCCTGGGATATTTAAGGTGTACCCAAGTTGAGGTCCTTGTAAGCAGTGCAGCCCTAAATTTTGGGGTGGCTGTGTCTTTTTGATATTCAGTTTTCCAAAGGTATATTCCTTAGACTGGAAGTGCCCTTGGCTCTGTAGCTCTGTTCTTTACTTGTTTTAGGGAACACAATGTACTCCTCCAGAGAGGCAGTTGGCAATTTACATCCACCCATCAGCATAACAAGGCTCCCTGTTCTCCAGTGCCTGTCTTGCCTTTCTGGTTTTTACACATTTTGTGGATGTCCCTTTTGACCGGTGGTTAGTGATACTTCTTTGTAATGCAGATTTGCATTGCCCGATTGCTTGCTTGGCCAAAAAGTGCGTATGCGTTTTCTCCTGAATATATTCAGGAGAAAACGCATACGCCCTTTTTGGCCACGTGCATCATTGCCGAAGTTGTGCCCCTCATCCGGTGCTTTAAAGGTGATTCCAACGTACCTCTTGAAATCTGTTTCCTGCTATTCTGCTTTGCTTTCAAGTCCACCTCGTTGCCTACCCTCAACAGATTTTTGGACGATAGGTGTCCTTTATTACTCGGCCAGTTTGTGAATTGCTGTGCCCCTGAGCTCCATATTTCAACTCGTTTTTAGTGAGCTGACCGCAAGTCCAAAATTTTGGTTCAGGATCTATGCTGGTTCCCGGTGGGGGGCTGAGACTTTGGTTAATTCTTCTTCCTGCCGGGAAATTACAGTGATATGTGCCCGTCCAAATGCCTAACAGCTACTCTCTCATTGGTTCTCCCTCTTCCCTTTCATCCTCTGCCAAATTGGCAACCTGTTCGAACCAGGAGGTTAAAGGGGCTGTCTCTCCAAGTTGGGAGGTTGATAGTAAAGCAGGTGGAAAGTCAAACCGGAGCACCAGGAGAGGGACTATTCGTTGAGTTTTAGAAACCTTTCGTATTCACAGTGTGTCCGTTCTCTAGGTTTCCCGTACATCTTATAACTGTAGTAATATTCCCTTCAACCTGGAGAGTTGGTACCCATAGAATGGGTGCCATGCATTAATGCTTTAAAGGTTCTGCATTTGTTCACCCAATCTCACCAATCCTCTCAGTCCAAGTGTCCCGCCTTATGCCACATCCAGCTGTCGTTGTAGACAGGGTCAGTCCAGGTTTCATCAGAGACTCTGAATGAATTGTAAAGAATTTCCCAGTTTTTTGTTTTGTTTTTGAAATTCCTTTTTATAGTGGGTTTGACCTGATTCTCGCTGCCATGTTAATCCAGTCTAGACACACTTGATTCCCTTACGGAGACATATCAATACATAGGTTTTAAGATTCTTACTAGTCAGATATATTCCTCTGCGGGAAATATGGGGTTTTGAGTCCCTTTCACTGAGGAAGGTGTAGGTCTTTCCTATTCCATAGTTGGTTTTTGGAACGGTACCTCTGCTTATATCAAACTCTGGTTTTATGCATCACCCCACCTCTCCTTCCCCCTTAAGCAGGCATAAGAGTGTTTTCTAAATGTGAGACACTGTTCTCTTTCCTAACTCAGTTCAAGTGTAGCCATGTTTACAGGATCTTCATAAGTGATATCTCATGATAAGTTTCTTTTTCTGTGTGACTTATTTCACTTAGAATCATCGTACCTGAATCCACCCATTTTGCTGCTACTGGTCTTATGACATTGATTTCATGGCTGAGGGATATTCCATCGTACGTAAGTACCACAATTTTTTGAACCATTTTTATATTTCCTGGGATATTTAAGGTGTACCCAAGTTGAGGTCCTTGTAAGCAGTGCAGCCCTAAATTTTGGGGTGGCTGTGTCTTTTTGATTTTCAGTTTTCCCAAGGTATATTCCCTAGACTGGAAGTGCCCTTGGCTCTGTAGCTCTGTTGTTTACTTGTTTTAGGGAACACAATGCACTCCTCCAGAGAGGCAGTTGGCAATTTACATCCCGCCCATCAGCATAACAAGGCTCCCTGTTCTCCAGGGCCTGTCTTGCCTTTCTGGTTTTTACACATTTTGTGGATGTCCCTTTTGACCGGTGGGAAGTGATACTTCTTTGTAGTGCAGATTTGCATTGCCCGCTTGCTTGCTTGGCCAAAAAGGGCGTATGCGTTTTCTCCTGAATATATTCAGGAGAAAACGCATACGCCCTTTTTGGCCAAGTGCATCATTGTCGAAGTTGTGCCCCTCTTCCTGAGCTTTAAAGGCGATTCCAACGTACCTCTTGAAATCTGTTTCCTGCTATTCTGCCTCGCTTTCAAGTCCGCCTCGTTGCCTTCCCTCAACAGATTTTTGGACGATAGTTGTCCTTTATTACTTGGCCAGTTTGTGAATTGCTGTGCCCCTGAGCTCCATTTTTCAACTCGTTTTTGGTGAGCTGACCGCAAGTCCAAAATTTTGGTTCAGGATCTATACTGATTCCCGGTGGGTGGCTGAGACTTTGGTTAATTCTTCTTCCTGCCGGGAAATTACAGTGATATGTGCCTGTCCAAATGCCTAACAGCTACTCTCTCATTGGTTCTCCCTCTTCCCTTTCATCCTCTGCCAAATTGGCAACCTGTGCGAACCAGGAGGTTAAAGGGGCTGTCTCTCCAAGTTGGGAGGTTGATAATAAAGCAGATGGAAAGTCAAACCGGAGCACCAGGAGAGGGACTATTCGTTGAGTTTTAGAAACCTTTCATATTCACAGTGTGTCCGTTCTCTAGGATTCCCGTACATGTTATATCTGTAGTAATATTCCCTTCAACCCTGGAGAGTTGGGACCCATGGAATGTGTGCCATGCATTATTGCTTTAAAGGGTCTGCATTTGCTCACCCAATCTCACCAATCCTCTCAGTCCAAGTGTCCAGCCTTATGCCACATCCAGCTGTCATTGTAGATAGGGTCATTTCAGGTTTCATCAGAGACCCTGAAGGAATTGTAAAGAATTTCCCAGTTTTTTTGTTTTATTTTTGAAATTCCTTTTTATAGTGGGTTTGAGCTGATTCTCGCTGCCATATTTATCCCAGTCTAGACACACTTGATTCCCTTACGGAGACATATCAATACATAGGTTTTAAGATTCTTACTTTACTAGTCAGATATATTCCTCTGCGGGAAATATGGGGTTTTGAGTCCCTTTCACTGAGGAAGGTGTAGGTCTTGTCTATTCCATAGTTGGTTTTTGGAACGGTACCTGTGCTTATATCAAACTCTGGTTTTATGCATCACCCCACCTCTCCTTCCCCCTTAAGCAGGCATAAGAGTGTTTTCTAAATGTGAGACACTGTTCTCTTTCCTAACTCAGTTCAAGTGTAGCCATGTTTACAGGATCTTCATAAGTGATATCTTATGATAAGTTTCTTTTTCTGTGTGACTTATTTCACTTAGAATCATCGTACCTGAATCCACCCATTTTGCTGCTACTGGTCTTATGACATTGATTTCATGGCTGAGGGATATTCCATCGTACGTAAGTACCACAATTTTTTGAACCATTTTTATATTTCCTGGGATATTTAAGGTGTACCCAAGTTGAGGTCCTTGTAAGCAGTGCAGCCCTAAATTTTGGGGTGGCTGTGTCTTTTTGATTTTCAGTTTTCCCAAGGTATATTCCCGAGACTGGAAGTGCCCTTGGCTCTGTAGCTCTGTTGTTTACTTGTTTTAGGGAACACAATGCACTCCTCCAGAGAGGCAGTTGGCAATTTACATCCCGCCCATCAGCATAACAAGGCTCCCTGTTCTCCAGGGCCTGTCTTGCCTTTCTGGTTTTTACACATTTTGTGGATGTCCCTTTTGACCGGTGGGAAGTGATACTTCTTTGTAGTGCAGATTTGCATTGCCCGCTTGCTTGCTTGGCCAAAAAGGGCGTATGCGTTTTCTCCTGAATATATTCAGGAGAAAATGCATACGCACTTTTTGTCCAAGTGCATCATTGTCGAAGTTGTGCCCCTCTTCCTGTGCTTTAAAGGCGATTCCAACGTACCTCTTGAAATCTGTTTCCTGCTATTCTGCCTCGCTTTCAAGTCCGCCTCATTGCCTTCCCTCAACAGATTTTTGGACGATAGTTGTCCTTTATTACTCGGCCAGTTTGTGAATTGCTGTGCCCCTGAGCTCCATTTTTCAACTCGTTTTTGGTGAGCTGACCGCAAGTCCAAAATTTTGGTTCAGGATCTATACTGATTCCCGGTGGGTGGCTGAGACTTTGGTTAATTCTTCTTCCTGCCGGGAAATTACAGTGATATGTGCCCGTCCAAATGCCTAACAGCTACTCTCTCATTGGTTCTCCCTCTTCCCTTTCATCCTCTGCCAAATTGGCAACCTGTGCGAACCAGGAGGTTAAAGGGGCTGTCTCTCCAAGTTGGGAGGTTGATAATAAAGCAGATGGAAAGTCAAACCGGAGCACCAGGAGAGGGACTATTCGTTGAGTTTTAGAAACCTTTCGTATTCACAGTGTGTCCGTTCTCTAGGATTCCCGTACATGTTATATCTGTAGTAATATTCCCTTCAACCTGGAGAGTTGGTACCCATGGAATGTGTGCCATGCATTATTGCTTTAAATGGTCTGCATTTGTTCACCCAATCTCACCAATCCTCTCAGTCCAAAGTGTCCAGCCTTATGCCACATCCAGCAGTCGTTGTAGATAGGGTCATTCCAGGTTTCATCAGAGACCCTGAAGGAATTGTAAAGAATTTCCCAGTTTTTTTGTTTTGTTTTTGAAATTCCTTTTTATAGTGGGTTTGAGCTGATTCTCGCTGCCATGTTTATGCCAGTCTAGACACACTTGATTCCCTTATGGAGACATATCAATACATAGGTTTTAAGATTCTTACTAGTCAGATATATTCCTCTGCGGGAAATATGGGGTTTTGAGTCCCTTTCACTGAGGAAGGTGTAGGTCTTGTCTATTCCATAGTTGGTTTTTGGAACGGTACCTGTGCTTATATCAAACTCTGGTTTTATGCATCACCCCACCTCTCCTTCCCCCTTAAGCAGGCATAAGAGTGTTTTCTAAATGTGAGACACTGTTCTCTTTCCTAACTCAGTTCAAGTGTAGCCATGTTTACAGGATCTTCATAAGTGATATCTTATGATAAGTTTCTTTTTCTGTGTGACTTATTTCACTTATAATCATCGTACCTGAATCCACCCATTTTGCTGCTACTGGTCTTATGACATTGATTTCATGGCTGAGGGATATTCCATCGTACGTAAGTACCACAATTTTTTGAACCATTTTTATATTTCCTGGGATATTTAAGGTGTACCCAAGTTGAGGTCCTTGTAAGCAGTGCAGCCCTAAATTTTGGGGTGGCTGTGTCTTTTTGATATTCAGTTTTCCAAAGGTATATTCCTTAGACTGGAAGTGCCCTTGGCTCTGTAGCTCTGTTCTTTACTTGTTTTAGGGAACACAATGTACTCCTCCAGAGAGGCAGTTGGCAATTTACATCCACCCATCAGCATAACAAGGCTCCCTGTTCTCCAGTGCCTGTCTTGCCTTTCTGATTTTTACACATTTTGTGGATGTCCCTTTTGACCGGTGGTTAGTGATACTTCTTTGTAATGCAGATTTGCATTGCCCGATTGCTTGCTTGGCCAAAAAGGGCGTATGCGTTTTCTCCTGAATATATTCAGGAGAAAACGCATACGCCCTTTTTGGCCACGTGCATCATTGCCGAAGTTGTGCCCCTCATCCGGTGCTTTAAAGGTGATTCCAACGTACCTCTTGAAATCTGTTTCCTGCTATTCTGCTTTGCTTTCAAGTCCACCTCGTTGCCTACCCTCAACAGATTTTTGGACGATAGGTGTCCTTTATTACTCGGCCAGTTTGTGAATTGCTGTGCCCCTGAGCTCCATATTTCAACTCGTTTTTAGTGAGCTGACCGCAAGTCCAAAATTTTGGTTCAGGATCTATGCTGGTTCCCGGTGGGGGGCTGAGACTTTGGTTAATTCTTCTTCCTGCCGGGAAATTACAGTGATATGTGCCCGTCCAAATGCCTAACAGCTACTCTCTCATTGGTTCTCCCTCTTCCCTTTCATCCTCTGCCAAATTGGCAACCTGTTCGAACCAGGAGGTTAAAGGGGCTGTCTCTCCAAGTTGGGAGGTTGATAGTAAAGCAGGTGGAAAGTCAAACCGGAGCACCAGGAGAGGGACTATTCGTTGAGTTTTAGAAACCTTTCGTATTCACAGTGTGTCCGTTCTCTAGGTTTCCCGTACATCTTATAACTGTAGTAATATTCCCTTCAACCTGGAGAGTTGGTACCCATAGAATGGGTGCCATGCATTAATGCTTTAAAGGTTCTGCATTTGTTCACCCAATCTCACCAATCCTCTCAGTCCAAGTGTCCCGCCTTATGCCACATCCAGCTGTCGTTGTAGACAGGGTCAGTCCAGGTTTCATCAGAGACTCTGAATGAATTGTAAAGAATTTCCCAGTTTTTTGTTTTGTTTTTGAAATTCCTTTTTATAGTGGGTTTGACCTGATTCTCGCTGCCATGTTAATCCAGTCTAGACACACTTGATTCCCTTACGGAGACATATCAATACATAGGTTTTAAGATTCTTACTAGTCAGATATATTCCTCTGCGGGAAATATGGGGTTTTGAGTCCCTTTCACTGAGGAAGGTGTAGGTCTTTCCTATTCCATAGTTGGTTTTTGGAACGGTACCTCTGCTTATATCAAACTCTGGTTTTATGCATCACCCCACCTCTCCTTCCCCCTTAAGCAGGCATAAGAGTGTTTTCTAAATGTGAGACACTGTTCTCTTTCCTAACTCAGTTCAAGTGTAGCCATGTTTACAGGATCTTCATAAGTGATATCTCATGATAAGTTTCTTTTTCTGTGTGACTTATTTCACTTAGAATCATCGTACCTGAATCCACCCATTTTGCTGCTACTGGTCTTATGACATTGATTTCATGGCTGAGGGATATTCCATCGTACGTAAGTACCACAATTTTTTGAACCATTTTTATATTTCCTGGGATATTTAAGGTGTACCCAAGTTGAGGTCCTTGTAAGCAGTGCAGCCCTAAATTTTGGGGTGTCTGTGTCTTTTTGATTTTCAGTTTTCCCAAGGTATATTCCCTAGACTGGAAGTGCCCTTGGCTCTGTAGCTCTGTTGTTTACTTGTTTTAGGGAACACAATGCACTCCTCCAGAGAGGCAGTTGGCAATTTACATGCTGCCCATCAGCATAACAAGGCTCCCTGTTCTCCAGGGCCTGTCTTGCCTTTCTGGTTTTTACACATTTTGTGGATGTCCCATTTGACCAGTGGGAAGTGATACTTCTTTGTAGTGCAGATTTGCATTGCCCGCTTGCTTGCTTGGCCAAAAGGGGCGTATGCGTTTTCTCCTGAATATATTCAGGAGAAAACGCATACGCCCTTTTTGGCCAAGTGCATCATTGTCGAAGTTGTGGCCCTCTTCCTGTGCTTTAAAGGCGATTCCAACGTACCTCTTGAAATCTGTTTCCTGCTATTCTGCCTCGCTTTCAAGTCCGCCTCGTGGCCTTCCCTCAACAGATATTTGGACGATAGTTGTCCTTTATTACTCGGCCAGTTTGTGAATTGCTGTGCCCCTGAGCTCCATTTTTCAACTCGTTTTAGTTGAGCTGACCGCAAGTCCAAAATTTTGGTTCAGGACCTATAGTGGTTCCCGGAGGGGGGCTGAGACTTTGGTTAATTCCTCTTCCTGCCAGGAAATTACAGTGATATGTGCCCATCCAAATGCCTAACAGCTACTCTCTCATTGGTTCTCCCTCTTCCCTTTCATCCTCTGCCAAATTGGCAACCTGTGCGAACCAGGAGGTTAAAGGGGCTGTCTCTCCAAGTTGGGAGGTTGATAGTAAAGCAGATGGAAAGTCAAACCGGAGCACCAGGAGAGGGACTATTCGTTGAGTTTTAGAAACCTTTCGTATTCACAGTGTGTCCGTTCTCTAGGATTCCCGTACATGTTATAACTGTAGTAATATTCCCTTCAACCTGGAGAGTTGGGACCCATGGAATGTGTGCCTTGCATTATTGCTTTAAATGGTCTGCATTTGTTCACCCAATCTCACCAATTCTCTCAGTCCAAAGTGTCCAGCCTTATGCCACATCCAGCTGTCGGTGTAGATAGGGTCATTTCAGGTTTCATCAGAGACCCTGAAGGAATTGTAAAGAATTTCCCAGTTTTTTTGTTTTATTTTTGAAATTCCTTTTTATAGTGGGTTTGAGCTGATTCTCGCTGCCATATTTATCCCAGTCTAGACACACTTGATTCCCTTACGGAGACATATCAATACGTAGCTTTTAAGATTCTTACTAGTCAGATATATTCCTCTGCGGGAAATATGGGGTTTTGAGTCCCTTTCACTGAGGAAGGTGTAGGTCTTGTCTATTCCATAGTTGGTTTTTGGAACGGTACCTGTGCTTATATCAAACTCTGGTTTTATGCATCACCCCACCTCTCCTTCCCCCTTAAGCAGGCATAAGAGTGTTTTCTAAATGTGAGACACTGTTCTCTTTCCTAACTCAGTTCAAGTGTAGCCATGTTTACAGGATCTTCATAAGTGATATCTTATGATAAGTTTCTTTTTCTGTGTGACTTATTTCACTTAGAATCATCGTACCTGAATCCACCCATTTTGCTGCTACTGGTCTTATGACATTGATTTCATGGGTGAGGGATATTCCATCGTACGTAAGTACCACAATTTTTTGAACCATTTTTATATTTCCTGGGATATTTAAGGTGTACCCAAGTTGAGGTCCTTGTAAGCAGTGCAGCCCTAAATTTTGGGGTGGCTGTGTCTTTTTGATTTTCAGTTTTCCCAAGGTATATTCCCTAGACTGGAAGTGCCCTTGGCTCTGTAGCTCTTTTGTTTACTTGTTTTAGGGAACACAATGCACTCCTCCAGAGAGGCAGTTGGCAATTTACATCCCGCCCATCAGCATAACAAGGCTCCCTGTTCTCCAGGGCCTGTCTTGCCTTTCTGGTTTTTACACATTTTGTGGATGTCCCTTTTGACCGGTGGGAAGTGATACTTCTTTGTAGTGCAGATTTGCATTGCCCGCTTGCTTGCTTGGCCAAAAAGGGCGTATGCGTTTTCTCCTGAATATATTCAGGAGAAAATGCATACGCCCTTTTTGGCCAAGTGCATCATTGTCGAAGTTGTGCCCCTCTTCCTGTGCTTTAAAGGCGATTCCAACGTACCTCTTGAAATCTGTTTCCTGCTATTCTGCCTCGCTTTCAAGTCCGCCTCATTGCCTTCCCTCAACAGATTTTTGGACGATAGTTGTCCTTTATTACTCGGCCAGTTTGTGAATTGCTGTGCCCCTGAGCTCCATTTTTCAACTCGTTTTAGGTGAGCTGACCGCAAGTCCAAAATTTTGGTTCAGGACCTATAGTGGTTCCCGGAGGAGGGCTGAGACTTTGGTTAATTCTTCTTCCTGCCAGGAAATTACAGTGATATGTGCCCGTCCAAATGCCTAACAGCTACTCTCTCATTGGTTCTCCCTCTTCCCTTTCATCCTCTGCCAAATTGGCAACCTGTGCGAACCAGGAGGTTAAAGGGGCTGTCTCTCCAAGTTGGGAGTTTGATAGTAAAGCAGATGGAAAGTAAAACCGGAGCACCAGGAGAGGGACTATTCGTTGAGTTTTAGAAACCTTTTGTATTCACAGTGTGTCCGTTCTCTAGTTTTCCCGTACATGTTATAACTGTAGTAATATTCCCTTCAACCTGGAGAGTTGGGACCCATGGAATGTGTGTCATGCATTATTGCTTTAAAGGGTCTGCATTTGTTCACCCAATCTCACCAATCCTCTCAGTCCAAAGTGTCCAGCCTTATGCCACATCCAGCTGTCGGTGTAGATAGGGTCATTTCAGGTTTCATCAGAGACCCTGAAGGAATTGTAAAGAATTTCCCAGTTTTTTTGTTTTATTTTTGAAATTCCTTTTTATAGTGGGTTTGAGCTGATTCTCGCTGCCATATTTATCCCAGTCTAGACACATTTGATTCCCTTACGGAGACATATCAATACGTAGCTTTTAAGATTCTTACTAGTCAGATATATTCCTCTGCGGGAAATATGGGGTTTTGAGTCCCTTTCACTGAGGAAGGTGTAGGTCTTGTCTATTCCATAGTTGGTTTTTGGAACGGTACCTGTGCTTATATCAAACTCTGGTTTTATGCATCACCCCACCTCTCCTTCCCCCTTAAGCAGGCATAAGAGTGTTTTCTAAATGTGAGACGCTGTTCTCTTTCCTAACTCAGTTCAAGTGTAGCCATGTTTACAGGATCTTCATAAGTGATATCTTATGATAAGTTTCTTTTTCTGTGTGACTTATTTCACTTAGAATCATCGTACCTGAATCCACCCATTTTGCTGCTACTGGTCTTATGACATTGATTTCATGGCTGAGGGATATTCCATCGTACGTAAGTACCACAATTTTTTGAACCATTTTTATATTTCCTGGGATATTTAAGGTGTACCCAAGTTGAGGTCCTTGTAAGCAGTGCAGCCCTAAATTTTGGGGTGGCTGTGTCTTTTTGATTTTCAGTTTTCCCAAGGTATATTCCCTAGACTGGAAGTGCCCTTGGCTCTGTAGCTCTGTTGTTTACTTGTTTTAGGGAACACAATGCACTCCTCCAGAGAGGCAGTTGGCAATTTACATCCCGCCCATCAGCATAACAAGGCTCCCTGTTCTCCAGGGCCTGTCTTGCCTTTCTGGTTTTTACACATTTTGTGGATGTCCCTTTTGACCGGTGGGAAGTGATACTTCTTTGTAGTGCAGATTTGCATTGCCCGCTTGCTTGCTTGGCCAAAAAGGGCGTATGCGTTTTCTCCTGAATATATTCAGGAGAAAATGCATACGCCCTTTTTGGCCAAGTGCATCATTGTCGAAGTTGGGCCCCTCTTCCTGTGCTTTAAAGGCGATTCCAACGTACCTCTTGAAATCTGTTTCCTGCTATTCTGCCTCGCTTTCAAGTCCGCCTCATTGCCTTCCCTCAACAGATTTTTGGACGATAGTTGTCCTTTATTACTCGGCCAGTTTGTGAATTGCTGTGCCCTTGAGCTCCATTTTTCAACTCGTTTTTGGTGAGCTGACCGCAAGTCCAAAATTTTGGTTCCGGATCTATACTGATTCCCGGTGGGTGGCTGAGACTTTGGTTAATTCTTCTTCCTGCCGGGAAATTACAGTGATATGTGCCCGTCCAAATGCCTAACAGCTACTCTCTCATTGGTTCTCCCTCTTCCCTTTCATCCTCTGCCAAATTGGCAACCTGTGCGAACCAGGAGGTTAAAGGGGCTGTCTCTCCAAGTTGGGAGGTTGATAATAAAGCAGATGGAAAGTCAAACCGGAGCACCAGGAGAGGGACTATTCGTTGAGTTTTAGAAACCTTTCGTATTCACAGTGTGTCCGTTCTCTAGGATTCCCGTACATGTTATATCTGTAGTAATATTCCCTTCAACCTGGAGAGTTGGTACCCATGGAATGTGGGCCATGCATTATTGCTTTAAATGGTCTGCATTTGTTCACCCAATCTCACCAATCCTCTCAGTCCAAAGTGTCCAGCCTTATGCCACATCCAGCTGTCATTGTAGATAGGGTCATTCCAGGTTTCATCAGAGACCCTGAAGGAATTGTAAAGAATTTCCCAGTTTTTTTGTTTTGTTTTTGAAATTCCTTTTTATAGTGGGTTTGAGCTGATTCTCGCTGCCATGTTTATGCCATTCTAGACACACTTGATTCCCTTACGGAGACAAATCAATACATAGGTTTTAAGATTCTTACTAGTCAGATATATTCCTCTGCGGGAAATATGGGGTTTTGAGTCCCTTTCACTGAGGAAGGTGTAGGTCTTGTCTATTCCTTAGTTGGTTTTTGGAACGGTACCTGTGCTTATATCAAACTCTGGTTTTATGCATCACCCCACCTCTCCTTCCCCCTTAAGCAGGCATAAGAGTGTTTTCTAAATGTGAGACGCTGTTCTCTTTCCTAACTCAGTTCAAGTGTAGCCATGTTTACAGGATCTTCATAAGTCATATCTTATGATAAGTTTCTTTTTCTGTGTGACTTATTTCACTTAGAATCATCGTATCTGAATCCACCCATTTTGCTGCTACTGGTCTTATGACATTGATTTCATGGCTGAGGGATATTCCATCGTACGTAAGTACCACAATTTTTTGAACCATTTTTATATTTCCTGGGATATTTAAGGTGTACCCAAGTTGAGGTCCTTGTAAGCAGTGCAGCCCTAAATTTTGGGGTGGCTGTGTCTTTTTGATATTCAGTTTTCCAAAGGTATATTCCTTAGACTGGAAGTGCCCTTGGCTCTGTAGCTCTGTTCTTTACTTGTTTTAGGGAACACAATGTACTCCTCCAGAGAGGCAGTTGGCAATTTACATCCCGCCCATCAGCATAACAAGGCTCCCTGTTCTCCAGTGCCTGTCTTGCCTTTCTGGTTTTTACACATTTTGTGGATGTCCCTTTTGACCGGTGGTAAGTGATACTTCTTTGTAATGCAGATTTGCATTGCCCGATTGCTTGCTTGGCCAATAAGGGCGTATGCGTTTTCTCCTGAATATATTCAGGAGAAAACGCATACGCCCTTTTTGGCCACGTGCATCATTGCCGAAGTTGTGCCCCTCATCCGGTGCTTTAAAGGTGATTCCAACGTACCTCTTGAAATCTGTTTCCTGCTATTCTGCTTCGCTTTCAAGTCCACCTCGTTGCCTTCCCTCAACAGATTTTTGGACGATAGTTGTCCTTTATTACTCGGCCAGTTTTTGAATTGCTGTGCCCCTGAGCTCCATTTTTCAACTCGTTTTTGGTGAGCTGACCGCAGGTCCAAAATTTTGGTTCAGGATCTATCCTGGTTCCCGGTGGGTGGCTGAGACTTTGGTTAATTCTTCTTCCTGCCGGGAAATTACAGTGATATGTGCCCGTCCAAATGCCTAACAGCTACTCTCTCATTGGTTCTCCCTCTTCCCTTTCATCCTCTGCCAAATTGGCAACCTGTGCGAACCAGGAGGTTAAAGGGGCTGTCTCTCCAAGTTGGGAGGTTGATAGTAAAGCAGGTGGAAAGTCAAACCGGAGCACCAGGAGAGGGACTATTCGTTGAGTTTTAGAAACCTTTCGTATTCACAGTGTGTCCGCTCTCTAGGTTTCCCGTACATGTTATAAAGTAGTAATATTCCCTTCAACCTGGAGAGTTGGGACCCATGGAATGGGTGCCATGCATAAATGCTTTAAAGGTTCTGCATTTGTTCACCCAATCTCACCAATCCTCTCAGTCCAAGTGTCCCGCCTTATACCACATCCAGCTGTCGTTGTAGATAGGGTCAGTCCAGGTTTCATCAGAGACTCTGAAGGAATTGTAAAGAATTTCCCAGGTTTTTGTTTTGTTTTTGAAATTCCTTTTTATAGTGGGTTTGAGCTGATTCTCGCTGCCATGTTTATGCCAGTCTAGACACACTTGGTTCCCTTACGGAGACATATCAATACATAGGTTTTAAGATTCTTACTAGTCAGATATATTCCTCTGCGGGAAATATGGGGTTTTGAGTCCCTTTCACTGAGGAAGGTGTAGGTCTTGCCTATTCCATAGTTGGTTTTTGGAACGGTACCTCTGCTTATATCAAACTCTGGTTTTATGCATCACCCCACCTCTCCTTCCCCCTTAAGCAGGCATAAGAGTGTTTTCTAAATGTGAGACACTGTTCTCTTTCCTAACTCAGTTCAAGTGTAGCCATGTTTACAGGATATTCATAAGTGATATCTTATGATAAGTTTCTTTTTCTCTGTGACTTATTTCACTTAGAATCATCGTACCTGAATCCACCCATTTTGCTGCTACTGGTCTTATGACATTGATTTCATGGCTGAGGGATATTCCATCGTATGTAAGTACCAAAATTTTTTGAACCATTTTTATATTTCCTGGGATATTTAAGGTGTACCCAAGTTGAGGTCCTTGTAAGCAGTGCAGCCCTAAATTTTGGGGTGTCTGTGTCTTTTTGATTTTCAGTTTTCCCAAGGTATATTCCCTAGACTGGAAGTGCCCTTGGCTCTGTAGCTCTGTTGTTTACTTGTTTTAGGGAACACAATGCACTCCTCCAGAGAGGCAGTTGGCAATTTACATCCCGCCCATCAGCATAACAAGGCTCCCTGTTCTCCAGGGCCTGTCTTGCCTTTCTGGTTTTTACACATTTTGTGGATGTCCCTTTTGACCGGTGGGAAGTGATACTTCTTTGTAGTGCAGATTTGCATTGCCCGCTTGCTTGCTTGGTCAAAAGGGGCATATGCGTTTTCTCCTGAATATATTCAGGAGAAAACGCATACACCCTTTTTGGCCAAGTGCATCATTGTCGAAGTTGTGCCCCTCTTCCTGTGCTTTAAAGGCGATTCCAACGTACCTCTTGAAATCTGTTTCCTGCTATTCTGCCGAGCTTTCAAGTCCGACTCGTTGCCTTCCCTCAACAGATTTTTGGACGATAGTTGTCCTTTATTACTTGGCCAGTTTGTGAATTGCTGTGCCCCTGAGCTCCATTTTTCAACTCGTGTTTGGTGAGCTGACCGCAAGTCCAAAATTTTGGTTCCGGATCTATACTGATTCCCGGTGGGTGGCTGAGTCTTTGGTTAATTCTTTTTCCTGCCGGGAAATTACAGTGATATGTGCCCGTCCAAATGCCTAACAGCTACTCTCTCATTGGTTCTCCCTCTTCCCTTTCATCCTCTGCCAAATTGGCAACCTGTGCGAACCAGGAGGTTAAAGGGGCTGTCTCTCCAAGTTGGGAGGTTGATAATAAAGCAGATGGAAAGTCAAACCGGAGCACCAGGAGAGGGACTATTCGTTGAGTTTTAGAAACCTTTCGTATGCACAGTGTGTCCGTTCTCTAGGATTCCCGTACTTGTTATATCTGTAGTAATATTCCCTTCAACCTGGAGAGTTGGGACCCATGGAATGTGTGCCATGCATTATTGCTTTAAAGGGTCTGCATTTGCTCACCCAATCTCACCAATCCTCTCAGTCCCAAGTGTCCAGCCTTATGCCACATCCAGCTGTCATTTTAGATAGAGTCATTTCAGGTTTCATCAGAGACCCTGAAGGAATTGTAAAGAATTTCCCAGTTTTTTTGTTTTATTTTTGAAATTCCTTTTTATAGTGGGTTTGAGCTGATTCTCGCTGCCATATTTATCCCAGTCTAGACACACTTGATTCCCTTACGGACACATATCAATACATAGGTTTTAAGATTCTTACTAGTCAGATATATTCCTCTGCGGGAAATATGGGGTTTTGAGTCCCTTTCACTGAGGAAGGTGTAGGTCTTGTCTATTCCATAGTTGGTTTTTGGAACGGTACCTGTGCTTATATCAAACTCTGGTTTTATGCAGCACCCCACCTCTCCTTCCCCCTTAAGCAGGCATAAGAGTGTTTTCTAAATGTGAGACACTGTTCTCTTTCCTAACTCAGTTCAAGTGTAGCCATGTTTACAGGATCTTCATAAGTGATATCTTATGATAAGTTTCTTTTTCTGTGTGACTTATTTCACTTAGAATCATCGTTCCTGAATCCACCCATTTTGCTGCTACTGGTCTTATGACATTGATTTCATGGCTGAGGGATATTCCATCGTACGTAAGTACCACAATTTTTTGAACCATTTTTATATTTCCTGGGATATTTAAGGTGTACCCAAGTTGAGGTCCTTGTAAGCAGTGCAGCCCTAAATTTTGGGGTGGCTGTGTCTTTTTGATTTTCAGTTTTCCCAAGGTATATTCCCTAGACTGGAAGTGCCCTTGGCTCTGTAGCTCTGTTGTTTACTTGTTTTAGGGAACACAATGCACTCCTCCAGAGAGGCAGTTGGCAATTTACATCCCGCCCATCAGCATAACAAGGCTCCCTGTTCTCCAGGGCCTGTCTTGCCTTTCTGGTTTTTACACATTTTGTGGATGTCCCTTTTGACCGGTGGGAAGTGATACTTCTTTGTAGTGCAGATTTGCATTGCCCGCTTGCCTGCTTGGCCAAAAAGGGCGTATGTGTTTTCTCCTGAATATATTCAGGAGAAAACGCATACGCCCTTTTTGGCCAAGTGCATCATTGTCGAAATTGTGCCCCTCTTCCTGTGCTTTAAAGGCGATTCCAACGTACCTCTTGAAATCTGTTTCCTGCTATTCTGCCTCGCTTTCAAGTCCGCCTCGTTGCCTTCCCTCAACAGATATTTGGACGATAGTTGTCCTTTATTACTCGGCCAGTTTGTGAATTGCTGTGCCCCTGAGCTCCATTTTTCAACTCGTTTTTGGTGAGCTGACCGCAAGTCCAAAATTTTGGTTCCGGATCTATACTGATTCCCGGTGGGTGGCTGAGACTTTGGTTAATTCTTCTTCCTGCCGGGAAATTACAGTGATATGTGCCCGTCCAAATGCCTTACAGCTACTCTCTCATTGGTTCTCCCTCTTCCCTTTCATCCTCTGCCAAATTGGCAACCTGTGCGAACCAGGAGGTTAAAGGGGCTGTCTCTCCAAGTTGGGAGGTTGATAATAAAGCAGATGAAAGTCAAACCGGAGCACCAGGAGAGGGACTATTCGTTGAGTTTTAGAAACCTTTCGTATTCACAGTGTGTCCGTTCTCTAGGATTCCCGTACATGTTATATCTGTAGTAATATTCCCTTCAACCTGGAGAGTTGGGACCCATGGAATGTGTGCCATGCATTATTGCTTTAAAGGGTCTGCATTTGCTCACCCAATCTCACCAATCCTCTCAGTCCCAAGTGTCCAGCCTTATGCCACATCCAGCTGTCATTGTAGATAGGGTCATTTCAGGTTTCATCAGAGACCCTGAAGGAATTGTAAAGAATTTCCCAGTTTTTTTTGTTTTATTTTTGAAATTCCTTTTTATAGTGGGTTTGAGCTGATTCTCGCTGCCATATTTATCCCAGTCTAGACACACTTGATTCCCTCACGGAGACATATCAATACATAGGTTTTAAGATTCTTACTAGTCAGATATATTCCTCTGCGGGAAATATGGGGTTTTGAGTCCCTTTCACTGAGGAAGGTGTAGGTCTTGTCTATTCCATAGTTGGTTTTTGGAACGGTACCTGTGCTTATATCAAACTCTGGTTTTATGCATCACCCCACCTCTCCTTCCCCCTTAAGCAGGCATAAGAGTGTTTTCTAAATGTGAGACACTGTTCTCTTTCCTAACTCAGTTCAAGTGTAGCCATGTTTACAGGATCTTCATAAGTGACATCTTATGATAAGTTTCTTTTTCTGTGTGACTTATTTCACTTAGAATCATCGTACCTGAATCCACCCATTTTGCTGCTACTGGTCTTATGACATTGATTTCATGGCTGAGGGATATTCCATCGTACGTAAGTACCACAATTTTTTGAACCATTTTTATATTTCCTGGGATATTTAAGGTGTACCCAAGTTGAGGTCCTTGTAAGCAGTGCAGCCCTAAATTTTGGGGTGGCTGTGTCTTTTTGATTTTCAGTTTTCCCAAGGTATATTCCCTAGACTGGAAGTGCCCTTGGCTCTGTAGCTCTGTTGTTTACTTGTTTTAGGGAACTCAATGCACTCCTCCAGAGAGGCAGTTGGCAATTTACATCCCGCCCATCAGCATAACAAGGCTCCCTGTTCTCCAGGGCCTGTCTTGCCTTTCTGGTTTTTACACATTTTGTGGATGTCCCTTTTGACCGGTGGGAAGTGATACTTCTTTGTAGTGCAGATTTGCATTGCCCGCTTGCTTGCTTGGCCAAAAAGGGCGTATGCGTTTTCTCCTGAATATATTCAGGAGAAAACACATACGCCCTTTTTGGCCAAGTGCATCATTGTCGAAGTTGTGCCCCTCTTCCTGTGCTTTAAAGGCGATTCCAACGTACCTCTTGAAATCTGTTTCCTGCTATTCTGCCTCGCTTTCAAGTCTGCCTCGTTGCCTTCACTCAACAGATATTTGGACGATAGTTGTCCTTTATTACTCGGCCAGTTTGTGAATTGCTGTGCCCCTGAGCTCCATTTTTCAACTCGTTTTTGGTAAGCTGACCGCAAGTCCAAAATTTTGGTTCAGGATCTATACTGATTCCCGGTGGGTGGCTGAGACTTTGGTTAATTCTTCTTCCTGCCGGGAAATTACAGTGATATGTGCCTGTCCAAATGCCTAACAGCTACTCTCTCATTGGTTCTCCCTCTTCCCTTTCATCCTCTGCCAAATTGGCAACCTGTGCGAACCAGGAGGTTAAAGGGGATGTCTCTCCAAGTTGGGAGGTTGATAATAAAGCAGATGGAAAGTCAAACCGGAGCACCAGGAGAGGGACTATTCGTTGAGTTTTAGAAACCTTTCATATTCACAGTGTGTCCGTTCTCTAGGATTCCCATACATGTTATATCTGTAGTAATATTCCCTTCAACCTGGAGTGTTGGGACCCATGGAATGTGTGCCATGCATTATTGCTTTAAAGGGTCTGCATTTGCTCACCCAATCTCACCAATCCTCGCAGTCCCAAGTGTCCAGCCTTATGCCACATCCAGCTGTCATTGTAGATAGGGTCATTTCAGGTTTCATCAGCGACCCTGAAGGAATTGTAAAGAATTTCCCAGTTTTTTTGTTTTATTTTTGAAATTCCTTTTTATAGTGGGTTTGAGCTGATTCTCGCTGCCATATTTATCCCAGTCTAGACACACTTGATTCCCTTACGGAGACATATCAATACATAGGTTTTAAGATTCTTACTAGTCAGATATATTCCTCTGCGGGAAATATGGGGTTTTGAGTCCCTTTCACTGAGGAAGGTGTAGGTCTTGTCTATTCCATAGTTGGTTTTTGGAACGGTACCTGTGCTTATATCAAACTCTGGTTTTATGCATCACCCCACCTCTCCTTCCCCCTTAAGCAGGCATAAGAGTGTTTTCTAAATGTGAGACACTGTTCTCTTTCCTAACTCAGTTCAAGTGTAGCCATGTTTACAGGATCTTCATAAGTGACATCTTATGATAAGTTTCTTTTTCTGTGTGACTTATTTCACTTAGAATCATCGTACCTGAATCCACCCATTTTGCTGCTACTGGTCTTATGACATTGATTTCATGGCTGAGGGATATTCCATCGTACGTAAGTACCACAATTTTTTGAACCATTTTTATATTTCCTGGGATATTTAAGGTGTAACCAAGTTGAGGTCCTTGTAAGCAGTGCAGCCCTAAATTTTGGGGTGGCTGTGTCTTTTTGATTTTCAGTTTTCCCAAGGTATATTCCCTAGACTGGAAGTGCCCTTGGCTCTGTAGCTCTGTTGTTTACTTGTTTTAGGGAACACAATGCACTCCTCCAGAGAGGCAGTTGGCAATTTACATCCCGCCCATCAGCATAACAAGGCTCCCTGTTCTCCAGGGCCTGTCTTGCCTTTCTGGTTTTTACACATTTTGTGGATGTCCCTTTTGACCGGTGGGAAGTGATACTTCTTTGTAGTGCAGATTTGCATTGCCCGCTTGCTTGCTTGGCCAAAAAGGGCGTATGCGTTTTCTCCTGAATATATTCAGGAGAAAACGCATACGCCCTTTTTGGCCAAGTGCATCATTGTCGAAGTTGTGCCCCTCTTCCTGTGCTTTAAAGGCGATTCCAACGTACCTCTTGAAATCTGTTTCCTGCTATTCTGCCTCGCTTTCAAGTCCGCCTCATTGCCTTCCCTCAACAGATTTTTGGACGATAGTTGTCCTTTATTACTCGGCCAGTTTGTGAATTGCTGTGCCCCTGAGCTCCATTTTTCAACTCGTTTTTGGTGAGCTGACCGCAAGTCCAAAATTTTGGTTCAGGATCTATACTGATTCCCGGTGGGTGGCTGAGACTTTGGTTAATTCTTCTTCCTGCCGGGAAATTACAGTGATATGTGCCCGTCCAAATGCCTAACAGCTACTCTCTCATTGGTTCTCCCTCTTCCCTTTCATCCTCTGCCAAATTGGCAACCTGTGCGAACCAGGAGGTTAAAGGGGCTGTCTCTCCAAGTTGGGAGGTTGATAATAAAGCAGATGGAAAGTCAAACCGGAGCACCAGGAGAGGGACTATTCGTTGAGTTTTAGAAACCTTTCGTATTCACAGTGTGTCCGTTCTCTAGGATTCCCGTACATGTTATATCTGTAGTAATATTCCCTTCAACCTGGAGAGTTGGTACCCATGGAATGTGTGTCATGCATTATTGCTTTAAATGGTCTGCATTTGTTCACCCAATCTCACCAATCCTCTCAGTCCAAAGTGTCCAGCCTTATGCCACATCCAGCTGTCGTTGTAGATAGGGTCATTCCAGGTTTCATCAGAGACCCTGAAGGAATTGTAAAGAATTTCCCAGTTTTTTTGTTTTGTTTTTGAAATTCCTTTTTATAGTGGGTTTGAGCTGATTCTCGCTGCCATGTTTATGCCAGTCTAGACACACTTGATTCCCTTACGGAGACATATCAATACATAGGTTTTAAGATTCTTACTAGTCAGATATATTCCTCTGCGGGAAATATGGGGTTTTGAGTCCCTTTCACTGAGGAAGGTGTAGGTCTTGTCTATTCCATAGTTGGTTTTTGGAACGGTACCTGTGCTTATATCAAACTCTGGTTTTATGCATCACCCCACCTCTCCTTCCCCCTTAAGCAGGCATAAGAGTGTTTTCTAAATGTGAGACGCTGTTCTCTTTCCTAAGTCAGTTCAAGTGTAGCCATGTTTACAGGATCTTCATAAGTGATATCTTATGATAAGTTTCTTTTTCTGTGTGACTTATTTCACTTAGAATCATCGTATCTGAATCCACCCATTTTACTGCTACTGGTCTTATGACATTGATTTCATGGCTGAGGGATATTCCATCGTACGTAAGTACCACAATTTTTTGAACCATTTTTATATTTCCTGGGATATTTAAGGTGTACCCAAGTTGAGGTCCTTGTAAGCAGTGCAGCCCTAAATTTTGGGGTGGCTGTGTCTTTTTGATATTCAGTTTTCCAAAGGTATATTCCTTAGACTGGAAGTGCCCTTGGCTCTGTAGCTCTGTTCTTTACTTGTTTTAGGGAACACAATGTACTCCTCCAGAGAGGCAGTTGGCAATTTACATCCCGCCCATCAGCATAACAAGGCTCCCTGTTCTCCAGTGCCTGTCTTGCCTTTCTGGTTTTTACACATTTTGTGGATGTCCCTTTTGACCGGTGGTAAGTGATACTTCTTTGTAATGCAGATTTGCATTGCCCGAATGCTTGCTTGGCCAAAATGGGCGTATGCGTTTTCTCCTGAATATATTCAGGAGAAAACGCATACGCCCTTTTTGGCCACGTGCATCATTGCCGAAGTTGTGCCCCTCATCCGGTGCTTTAAAGGTGATTCCAACGTACCTCTTGAAATCTGTTTCCTGCTATTCTGCTTCGCTTTCAAGTCCACCTCGTTGCCTTCCCTCAACAGATTTTTGGACGATAGTTGTCCTTTATTACTCGGCCAGTTTTTGAATTGCTGTGCCCCTGAGCTCCATTTTTCAACTCGTTTTTGGTGAGCTGACCGCAGGTCCAAAATTTTGGTTCAGGATCTATCCTGGTTCCCGGTGGGGGGCTGAGACTTTGGTTAATTCTTCTTCCTGCCGGGAAATTACAGTGATATGTGCCCGTCCAAATGCCTAACAGCTACTCTCTCATTGGTTCTCCCTCTTCCCTTTCATCCTCTGCCAAATTGGCAACCTGTGCGAACCAGGAGGTTAAAGGGGCTGTCTCTCCAAGTTGGGAGGTTGATAGTAAAGCAGGTGGAAAGTCAAACCGGAGCACCAGGAGAGGGACTATTCGTTGAGTTTTAGAAACCTTTCGTATTCACAGTGTGTCCGCTCTCTAGGTTTCCCGTACATGTTATAAAGTAGTAATATTCCCTTCAACCTGGAGAGTTGGGACCCATGGAATGGGTGCCATGCATTAATGCTTTAAAGGTTCTGCATTTGTTCACCCAATCTCACCAATCCTCTCAGTCCAAGTGTCCCGCCTTATGCCACATCCAGCTGTCGTTGTAGATAGGGTCAGTCCAGGTTTCATCAGAGACTCTGAAGGAATTGTAAAGAATTTCCCAGGTTTTTGTTTTGTTTTTGAAATTCCTTTTTATAGTGGGTTTGAGCTGATTCTCGCTGCCATGTTTATGCCAGTCTAGACACACTTGGTTCCCTTACGGAGACATATCAATACATAGGTTTTAAGATTCTTACTAGTCAGATATATTCCTCTGCGGGAAATATGGGGTTTTGAGTCCCTTTCACTGAGGAAGGTGTAGGTCTTGCCTATTCCATAGTTGGTTTTTGGAACGGTACATCTGCTTATATCAAACTCTGGTTTTATGCATCACCCCACCTCTCCTTCCCCCTTAAGCAGTCATAAGAGTGTTTTCTAAATGTGAGACACTGTTCTCTTTCCTAACTCAGTTCAAGTGTAGCCATGTTTACAGGATCTTCATAAGTGATATCTTATGATAAGTTTCTTTTTCTCTGTGACTTATTTCACTTAGAATCATCGTACCTGAATCCACCCATTTTGCTGCTACTGGTCTTATGACATTGATTTCATGGCTGAGGGATATTCCATCGTATGTAAGTACCAAAATTTTTTGAACCATTTTTATATTTCCTGGGATATTTAAGGTGTACCCAAGTTGAGGTCCTTGTAAGCAGTGCAGCCCTAAATTTTGGGGTGTCTGTGTCTTTTTGATTTTCAGTTTTCCCAAGGTATATTCCCTAGACTGGAAGTGCCCTTGGCTCTGTAGCTCTGTTGTTTACTTGTTTTAGGGAACACAATGCACTCCTCCAGAGAGGCAGTTGGCAATTTACATCCCGCCCATCAGCATAACAAGGCTCCCTGTTCTCCAGGGCCTGTCTTGCCTTTCTGGTTTTTACACATTTTGTGGATGTCCCTTTTGACCGGTGGGAAGTGATACTTCTTTGTAGTGCAGATTTGCATTGCCCGCTTGCTTGCTTGGCCAAAAGGGGCATATGCGTTTTCTCCTGAATATATTCAGGAGAAAACGCATACGCCCTTTTTGGCCAAGTGCATCATTGTCGAAGTTGTGCCCCTCTTCCTGTGCTTTAAAGGCGATTCCAACGTACCTCTTGAAATCTGTTTCCTGCTATTCTGCCGAGCTTTCAAGTCCGCCTCGTTGCCTTCCCTCAACAGATTTTTGGACGATAGTTGTCCTTTATTACTTGGCCAGTTTGTGAATTGCTGTGCCCCTGAGCTCCATTTTTCAACTCGTGTTTGGTGAGCTGACCGCAAGTCCAAAATTTTGGTTCCGGATCTATACTGATTCCCGGTGGGTGGCTGAGTCTTTGGTTAATTCTTCTTCCTGCCGGGAAATTACAGTGATATGTGCCCGTCCAAATGCCTAACAGCTACTCTCTCATTGGTTCTCCCTCTTCCCTTTCATCCTCTGCCAAATTGGCAACCTGTGCGAACCAGGAGGTTAAAGGGGCTGTCTCTCCAAGTTGGGAGGTTGATAATAAAGCAGATGGAAAGTCAAACCGGAGCACCAGGAGAGGGACTATTCGTTGAGTTTTAGAAACCTTTCGTATGCACAGTGTGTCCGTTCTCTAGGATTCCCGTACTTGTTATATCTGTAGTAATATTCCCTTCAACCTGGAGAGTTGGGACCCATGGAATGTGTGCCATGCATTATTGCTTTAAAGGGTCTGCATTTGCTCACCCAATCTCACCAATCCTCTCAGTCCCAAGTGTCCAGCCTTATGCCACATCCAGCTGTCATTTTAGATAGAGTCATTTCAGGTTTCATCAGAGACCCTGAAGGAATTGTAAAGAATTTCCCAGTTTTTTTGTTTTATTTTTGAAATTCCTTTTTATAGTGGGTTTGAGCTGATTCTCGCTGCCATATTTATCCCAGTCTAGACACACTTGATTCCCTTACGGACACATATCAATACATAGGTTTTAAGATTCTTACTAGTCAGATATATTCCTCTGCGGGAAATATGGGGTTTTGAGTCCCTTTCACTGAGGAAGGTGTAGGTCTTGTCTATTCCATAGTTGGTTTTTGGAACGGTACCTGTGCTTATATCAAACTCTGGTTTTATGCAGCACCCCACCTCTCCTTCCCCCTTAAGCAGGCATAAGAGTGTTTTCTAAATGTGAGACACTGTTCTCTTTCCTAACTCAGTTCAAGTGTAGCCATGTTTACAGGATCTTCATAAGTGATATCTTATGATAAGTTTCTTTTTCTGTGTGACTTATTTCACTTAGAATCATCGTTCCTGAATCCACCCATTTTGCTGCTACTGGTCTTATGACATTGATTTCATGGCTGAGGGATATTCCATCGTACGTAAGTACCACAATTTTTTGAACCATTTTTATATTTCCTGGGATATTTAAGGTGTACCCAAGTTGAGGTCCTTGTAAGCAGTGCAGCCCTAAATTTTGGGGTGGCTGTGTCTTTTTGATTTTCAGTTTTCCCAAGGTATATTCCCTAGACTGGAAGTGCCCTTGGCTCTGTAGCTCTGTTGTTTACTTGTTTTAGGGAACACAATGCACTCCTCCAGAGAGGCAGTTGGCAATTTACATCCCGCCCATCAGCATAACAAGGCTCCCTGTTCTCCAGGGCCTGTCTTGCCTTTCTGGTTTTTACACATTTTGTGGATGTCCCTTTTGAACGGTGGGAAGTGATACTTCTTTGTAGTGCAGATTTGCATTGCCCGCTTGCCTGCTTGCCCAAAAAGGGCGTATGTGTTTTCTCCTGAATATATTCAGGAGAAAACGCATACGCCCTTTTTGGCCAAGTGCATCATTGTCGAAATTGTGCCCCTCTTCCTGTGCTTTAAAGGCGATTCCAACGTACCTCTTGAAATCTGTTTCCTGCTATTCTGCCTCGCTTTCAAGTCCGCCTCGTTGCCTTCCCTCAACAGATATTTGGACGATAGTTGTCCTTTATTACTCGGCCAGTTTGTGAATTGCTGTGCCCCTGAGCTCCATTTTTCAACTCGTTTTTGGTGAGCTGACCGCAAGTCCAAAATTTTGGTTCAGGATCTATACTGATTCCCAGTGGGTGGCTGAGACTTTGGTTAATTCTTCTTCCTGCCGGGAAATTACAGTGATATGTGCCCGTCCAAATGCCTTACATCTACTCTCTCATTGGTTCTCCCTCTTCCCTTTCATCCTCTGCCAAATTGGCAACCTGTGCGAACCAGGAGGTTAAAGGGGCTGTCTCTCCAAGTTGGGAGGTTGATAATAAAGCAGATGAAAGTCAAACCGGAGCACCAGGAGAGGGACTATTCGTTGAGTTTTAGAAACCTTTCGTATTCACAGTGTGTCCGTTCTCTAGGATTCCCGTACATGTTATATCTGTAGTAATATTCCCTTCAACCTGGAGAGTTGGGACCCATGGAATGTGTGCCATGCATTATTGCTTTAAAGGGTCTGCATTTGCTCACCCAATCTCACCAATCCTCTCAGTCCCAAGTGTCCAGCCTTATGCCACATCCAGCTGTCATTGTAGATAGGGTCATTTCAGGTTTCATCAGAGACCCTGAAGGAATTGTAAAGAATTTCCCAGTTTTTTTGTTTTATTTTTGAAATTCCTTTTTATAGTGGGTTTGAGCTGATTCTCGCTGCCATATTTATCCCAGTCTAGACACACTTGATTCCCTCACGGAGACATATCAATACAGAGGTTTTAAGATTCTTACTAGTCAGATATATTCCTCTGCGGGAAATATGGGGTTTTGAGTCCCTTTCACTGAGGAAGGTGTAGGTCTTGTCTATTCCATAGTTGGTTTTTGGAACGGTACCTGTGCTTATATCAAACTCTGGTTTTATGCATCACCCCACCTCTCCTTCCCCCTTAAGCAGGCATAAGAGTGTTTTCTAAATGTGAGACACTGTTCTCTTTCCTAACTCAGTTCAAGTGTAGCCATGTTTACAGGATCTTCATAAGTGACATCTTATGATAAGTTTCTTTTTCTGTGTGACTTATTTCACTTAGAATCATCGTACCTGAATCCACCCATTTTGCTGCTACTGGTCTTATGACATTGATTTCATGGCTGAGGGATATTCCATCGTACGTAAGTACCACAATTTTTTGAACCATTTTTATATTTCCTGGGATATTTAAGGTGTAACCAAGTTGAGGTCCTTGTAAGCAGTGCAGCCCTAAATTTTGGGGTGGCTGTGTCTTTTTGATTTTCAGTTTTCCCAAGGTATATTCCCTAGACTGGAAGTGCCCTTGGCTCTGTAGCTCTGTTGTTTACTTGTTTTAGGGAACACAATGCACTCCTCCAGAGAGGCAGTTGGCAATTTACATCCCGCCCATCAGCATAACAAGGCTCCCTGTTCTCCAGGGCCTGTCTTGCCTTTCTGGTTTTTACACATTTTGTGGATGTCCCTTTTGACCGGTGGGAAGTGATACTTCTTTGTAGTGCAGATTTGCATTGCCCGCTTGCTTGCTTGGCCAAAAAGGGCGTATGCGTTTTCTCCTGAATATATTCAGGAGAAAACGCATACGCCCTTTTTGGCCAAGTGCATCATTGTCGAAGTTGTGCCCCTCTTCCTGTGCTTTAAAGGCGATTCCAACGTACCTCTTGAAATCTGTTTCCTGCTATTCTGCCGAGCTTTCAAGTACACCTCGTTGCCCTCCCTCAACAGATTTTTGGACGATTGTTGTCCTTTATTACTCGGCCAGTTTGTGAATTGCTGTGCCCCTGAGCTCCATTTTTCAACTCGTTTTAGGTGAGCTGACCGCAAGTCCAAAATTTTGGTTCAGGACCTATACTGGTTCCCGGAGGGTGGCTGAGACTTTGGTTAATTCTTCTTCCTGCCGGGAAATTACAGTGATATGTGCCAGTCCAAATGCCTAACAGCTACTCTCTCATTGGTTCTCCCTCTTCCCTTTCATCCTCTGCCAAATTGGCAACCTGTGCGAACCAGGAGGTTAAAGGGGCTGTCTCTCCAATTTGGGAGGTTGATAGTAAAGCAGATGGAAAGTCAAACCGGAGCACCAGGAGAGGGACTATTCGTTGAGTTTTAGAAACCTTTCGTATTCACAGTGTGTCCGTTCTCTAGGTTTCCCGTACATGTTATAACTGTAGTAATATTCCCTTCAACCTGGAGAGTTGGGACCCATGGAATGTGTGCCATGCATTATTGCTTTAAATGGTCTGCATTTGTTCACCTAATCTCACCAATCCTCTCAGTCCAAAGTGTCCAGCCTTATGCCACATCCAGCTGTCGGTGTAGATAGGGTCATTCCAGGATTCATCAGAGACCCTGAAGGAATTGTAAAGAATTTCCCAGTTTTTTTGTTTTGTTTTTGAAATTCCTTTTTATAGTGGGTTTGAGCTGATTCTCGCTGCCATGTTTATGCCATTCTAGACACACTTGATTCCCTTACGGAGACATATCAATACATAGGTTTTAAGATTCTTACTAGTCAGATATATTCCTCTGCGGGAAATATGGGGTTTTGAGTCCCTTTCACTGAGGAAGGTGTAGGTCTTGTCTATTCCATAGTTGGTTTTTGGAACGGTACCTGTGCTTATATCAAACTCTGGTTTTATGCATCACCCCACCTCTCCTTCCCCCTTAAGCAGGCATAAGAGTGTTTTCTAAATGTGAGGCACTGTTCTCTTTCCTAACTCAGTTCAAGTGTAGCCATGTTTACAGGATCTTCATAAGTGATAACTTATGATAAGTTTCTTTTTCTCTGTGACTTATTTCACTTAGAATCATCGTACCTGAATCCACCCATTTTGCTGCTACTGGTGTTATGACATTGATTTCATGGCTGAGGGATATTCCATCGTACGTAAGTACCACAAATTTTTGAACCATTTTTATATTTCCTGGGATATTTAAGGTGTACCCAAGTTGAGGTCCTTGTAAGCAGTGCAGCCCAAAATTTTGGGGTGGCTCTGTCTTATTGATTTTCAGTTTTTCCCAGGTATATTCCCTAGACTGGAAGTGCCCTTGGCTCTGTAGCTCTGTTGTTTACTTGTTTTAGGGAACAAAATGCACTCCTCCAGAGAGGCAGTTGGCAATTTACATCCCGTCCATCAGCATAACAAGGCTCCCTGTTCTCCAGGACCAGTCTTGCCTTTCTGGTTTTTACACATTTTGTGGATGTCCCTTTTGACCGGTGGGAAGTGATACTTCTTTGTAGTGGAGATTTGCATTGCCCGCTTGCTTGCTTGGCCAAAAAGGGCGTATGCGTTTTCTCCTGAATATATTCAGGAGAAAACGCATACGCCCTTTTTGGCCAAGTGCATCATTGTCGAAGTTGTGCCCCTCTTCCTGTGCTTTAAAGGCGATTCCAACGTACCTCTTGAAATCTGTTTCCTGCTATTCTGCCTCGCTTTCAAGTCCGCCTCGTTGCCTTCCCTCAACAGATTTTTGGACGATAGTTGTCCTTTATTACTTGGCCAGTTTGTGAATTGCTGTGCCCCTGAGCTCCATTTTTCAACTCGTTTTTGGTGAGCTGACCGCAAGTCCAAAATTTTGGTTCCGGATCTATACTGATTCCCGGTGGGTGGCTGAGACTTTGGTTAATTCTTCTTCCTGCCGGGAAATTACAGTGATATGTGCCCGTCCAAATGCCTAACAGCTACTCTCTCATTGGTTCTCCCTCTTCCCTTTCATCCTCTGCCAAATTGGCAACCTGTGCGAACCAGGAGGTTAAAGGGGCTGTCTCTCCAAGTTGGGAGGTTGATAATAAAGCAGATGGAAAGTCAAACCGGAGCACCAGGAGAGGGACTATTCGTTGAGTTTTAGAAACCTTTCGTATTCACAGTGTGTCCGTTCTCTAGGATTCCCGTACATGTTATATCTGTAGTAATATTCCCTTCAACCTGGAGAGTTGGGACCCATGGAATGTGTGCCATGCATTATTGCTTTAAAGGGTCTGCATTTGCTCACCCAATCTCACTAATCCTCTCAGTCCCAAGTGTCCAGCCTTATGCCACATCCAGCTGTCATTGTAGATAGGGTCATTTCAGGTTTCATCAGAGACCCTGAAGGAATTGTAAAGAATTTCCCAGTTTTTTTGTTTTATTTTTGAAATTCCTTTTTATAGTGGGTTTGAGCTGATTCTCGCTGCCATATTTATCCCAGTCTAGACACACTTGATTCCCTTACGGACACATATCAATACATAGGTTTTAAGATTCTTACTAGTCAGATATATTCCTCTGCGGGAAATATGGGGTTTTGAGTCCCTTTCACTGAGGAAGGTGTAGGTCTTGTCTATTCCATAGTTGGTTTTTGGAACGGTACCTGTGCTTATATCAAACTCTGGTTTTATGCATCACCCCACCTCTCCTTCCCCCTTAAGCAGGCATAAGAGTGTTTTCTAAATGTGAGACACTGTTCTCTTTCCTAACTCAGTTCAAGTGTAGCCATGTTTACAGGATCTTCATAAGTGACATCTTATGATAAGTTTCTTTTTCTGTGTGACTTATTTCACTTAGAATCATCGTACCTGAATCCACCCATTTTGCTGCTACTGGTCTTATGACATTGATTTCATGGCTGAGGGATATTCCATCGTACGTAAGTACCACAATTTTTTGAACCATTTTTATATTTCCTGGGATATTTAAGGTGTACCCAAGTTGAGGTCCTTGTAAGCAGTGCAGCCCTAAATTTTGGGGTGGCTGTGTCTTTTTGATTTTCAGTTTTCCCAAGGTATATTCCCTAGACTGGAAGTGCCCTTGGCTCTGTAGCTCTGTTGTTTACTTGTTTTAGGGAACACAATGCACTCCTCCAGAGAGGCAGTTGGCAATTTACATCCCGCCCATCAGCATAACAAGGCTCCCTGTTCTCCAGGGCCTGTCTTGCCTTTCTGGTTTTTACACATTTTGTGGATGTCCCTTTTGACCGGTGGGAAGTGATACTTCTTTGTAGTGCAGATTTGCATTGCCCGCTTGCTTGCTTGGCCAAAAAGGGCGTATGCGTTTTCTCCTGAATATATTCAGGAGAAAACGCATACGCCCTTTTTGGCCAAGTGCATCATTGTCGAAGTTGTGCCCCTCTTCCTGTGCTTTAAAGGCGATTCCAACGTACCTCTTGAAATCTGTTTCCTGCTATTCTGCCTCGCTTTCAAGTCCGCCTCGTTGCCTTCCCTCAACAGATATTTGGACGATAGTTGTCCTTTATTACTCGGCCAGTTTGTGAATTGCTGTGCCCCTGAGCTCCATTTTTCAACTCGTTTTTGGTGAGCTGACCGCAAGTCCAAAATTTTGGTTCAGGATCTATACTGATTCCCGGTGGGTGGCTGAGACTTTGGTTAATTCTTCTTCCTGCCGGGAAATTACAGTGATATGTGCCTGTCCAAATGCCTAACAGCTACTCTCTCATTGGTTCTCCCTCTTCCCTTTCATCCTCTGCCAAATTGGCAACCTGTGCGAACCAGGAGGTTAAAGGGGATGTCTCTCCAAGTTGGGAGGTTGATAATAAAGCAGATGGAAAGTCAAACCGGAGCACCAGGAGAGGGACTATTCGTTGAGTTTTAGAAACCTTTCATATTCACAGTGTGTCCGTTCTCTAGGATTCCCATACATGTTATATCTGTAGTAATATTCCCTTCAACCTGGAGTGTTGGGACCCATGGAATGTGTGCCATGCATTATTGCTTTAAAGGGTCTGCATTTGCTCACCCAATCTCACCAATCCTCGCAGTCCCAAGTGTCCAGCCTTATGCCACATCCAGCTGTCATTGTAGATAGGGTCATTTCAGGTTTCATCAGCGACCCTGAAGGAATTGTAAAGAATTTCCCAGTTTTTTTGTTTTATTTTTGAAATTCCTTTTTATAGTGGGTTTGAGCTGATTCTCGCTGCCATATTTATCCCAGTCTAGACACACTTGATTCCCTTACGGACACATATCAATACATAGGTTTTAAGATTCTTACTAGTCAGATATATTCCTCTGCGGGAAATATGGGGTTTTGAGTCCCTTTCACTGAGGAAGGTGTAGGTCTTGTCTATTCCATAGTTGGTTTTTGGAATGGTACCTGTGCTTATATCAAACTCTGGTTTTATGCATCACCCCACCTCTCCTTCCCCCTTAAGCAGGCATAAGTGTGTTTTCTAAATGTGAGACACTGTTCTCTTTCCTAACTCAGTTCAAGTGTAGCCATGTTTACAGGATCTTCATAAGTGACATCTTATGATAAGTTTCTTTTTCTGTGTGACTTATTTCACTTAGAATCATCGTACCTGAATCCACCCATTTTGCTGCTACTGGTCTTATGACATTGATTTCATGGCTGAGGGATATTCCATCGTACGTAAGTACCACAATTTTTTGAACCATTTTTATATTTCCTGGGATATTTAAGGTGTACCCAAGTTGAGGTCCTTGTAAGCAGTGCAGCCCTAAATTTTGGGGTGGCTGTGTCTTTTTGATTTTCAGTTTTCCCAAGGTATATTCCCTAGACTGGAAGTGCCCTTGGCTCTGTAGCTCTGTTGTTTACTTGTTTTAGGGAACACAATGCACTCCTCCAGAGAGGCAGTTGGCAATTTACATCCCGCCCATCAGCATAACAAGGCTCCCTGTTCTCCAGGGCCTGTCTTGCCTTTCTGGTTTTTACACATTTTGTGGATGTCCCTTTTGACCGGTGGGAAGTGATACTTCTTTGTAGTGCAGATTTGCATTGCCCGCTTGCTTGCTTGGCCAAAAAGGGCGTATGCGTTTTCTCCTGAATATATTCAGGAGAAAACGCATACGCCCTTTTTGGCCAAGTGCATCATTGTCGAAGTTGTGCCCCTCTTCCTGTGCTTTAAAGGCGATTCCAACGTACCTCTTGAAATCTGTTTCCTGCTATTCTGCCTCGCTTTCAAGTCCGCCTCGTTGCCTTCCCTCAACAGATTATGGACGATAGTTGTCCTTTATTACTCGGCCAGTTTGTGAATTGCTGTGCCCCTGAGCTCCATTTTTCAACTCGTTTTTGGTGAGCTGACCGCAAGTCCAAAATTTTGGTTCAGGATCTATACTGATTCCCGGTGGGTGGCTGAGACTTTGGTTAATTCTTCTTCCTGCCGGGAAATTACAGTGATATGTGCCTGTCCAAATGCCTAACAGCTACTCTCTCATTGGTTCTCCCTCTTCCCTTTCATCCTCTGCCAAATTGGCAACCTGTGCGAACCAGGAGGTTAAAGGGTCTGTCTCTCCAAGTTGGGAGGTTGATAATAAAGCAGATGGAAAGTCAAACCGGAGCACCAGGAGAGGGACTATTCGTTGAGTTTTAGAAACCTTTCATATTCACAGTGTGTCCGTTCTCTAGGATTCCCATACATGTTATATCTGTAGTAATATTCCCTTCAACCTGGAGTGTTGGGACCCATGGAATGTGTGCCATGCATTATTGCTTTAAAGGGTCTGCGTTTGCTCACCCAATCTCACCAATCCTCTCAGTCCCAAGTGTCCAGCCTTATGCCACATCCAGCTGTCATTGTAGATAGGGTCATTTCAGGTTTCATCAGAGACCCTGAAGGAATTGTAAAGAATTTCCCAGTTTTTTTGTTTTATTTTTGAAATTCCTTTTTATAGTGGGTTTGAGCTGATTCTCGCTGCCATATTTATCCCAGTCTAGACACACTTGATTCCCTTACGGACACATATCAATACATAGGTTTTAAGATTCTTACTAGTCAGATATATTCCTCTGCGGGAAATATGGGGTTTTGAGTCCCTTTCACTGAGGAAGGTGTAGGTCTTGTCTATTCCATAGTTGGTTTTTGGAACGGTACGTGTGCTTATATCAAACTCTGGTTTTATGCATCACCCCACCTCTCCTTCCCCCTTAAGCAGGCATAAGAGTGTTTTCTAAATGTGAGACACTGTTCTCTTTCCTAACTCAGTTCAAGTGTAGCCATGTTTACAGGATCTTCATAAGTGACATCTTATGATAAGTTTCTTTTTCTGTGTGACTTATTTCACTTAGAATCATCGTACCTGAATCCACCCATTTTGCTGCTACTGGTCTTATGACATTGATTTCATGGCTGAGGGATATTCCATCGTACGTAAGTACCACAATTTTTTGAACCATTTTTATATTTCCTGGGATATTTAAGGTGTACCCAAGTTGAGGTCCTTGTAAGCAGTGCAGCCCTAAATTTTGGGGTGGCTGTGTCTTTTTGATTTTCAGTTTTCCCAAGGTATATTCCCTAGACTGGAAGTGCCCTTGGCTCTGTAGCTCTGTTGTTTACTTGTTTTAGGGAACACAATGCACTCCTCCAGAGAGGCAGTTGGCAATTTACATCCCGCCCATCAGCATAACAAGGCTCCCTGTTCTCCAGGGCCTGTCTTGCCTTTCTGGTTTTTACACATTTTGTGGATGTCCCTTTTGACCGGTGGGAAGTGATACTTCTTTGTAGTGCAGATTTGCATTGCCCGCTTGCTTGCTTGGCCAAAAAGGGCGTATGCGTTTTCTCCTGAATATATTCAGGAGAAAACGCATACGCCCTTTTTGGCCAAGTGCATCATTGTCGAAGTTGTGCCCCTCTTCCTGTGCTTTAAAGGCGATTCCAACGTACCTCTTGAAATCTGTTTCCTGCTATTCTGCCTCGCTTTCAAGTCCGCCTCGTTGCCTTCCCTCAACAGATATTTGGACGATAGTTGTCCTTTATTACTCGGCCAGTTTGTGAATTGCTGTGCCCCTGAGCTCCATTTTTCAACTCGTTTTTGGTGAGCTGACCGCAAGTCCAAAATTTTGGTTCAGGATCTATACTGATTCCCGGTGGGTGGCTGAGACTTTGGTTAATTCTTCTTCCTGCCGGGAAATTACAGTGATATGTGCCTGTCCAAATACCTAACAGCTACTCTCTCATTGGTTCTCCCTCTTCCCTTTCATCCTCTGCCAAATTGGCAACCTGTGCGAACCAGGAGGTTAAAGGGTCTGTCTCTCCAAGTTGGGAGGTTGATAATAAAGCAGATGGAAAGTCAAACCGGAGCACCAGGAGAGGGACTATTCGTTGAGTTTTAGAAACCTTTCATATTCACAGTGTGTCCGTTCTCTAGGATTCCCATACATGTTATATCTGTAGTAATATTCCCTTCAACCTGGAGTGTTGGGACCCATGGAATGTGTGCCATGCATTATTGCTTTAAAGGGTCTGCATTTGCTCACCCAATCTCACCAATCCTCGCAGTCCCAAGTGTCCAGCCTTATGCCACATCCAGCTGTCATTGTAGATAGGGTCATTTCAGGTTTCATCAGCGACCCTGAAGGAATTGTAAAGAATTTCCCAGTTTTTTTGTTTTATTTTTGAAATTCCTTTTTATAGTGGGTTTGAGCTGATTCTCGCTGCCATATTTATCCCAGTCTAGACACACTTGATTCCCTTATGGACACATATCAATACATAGGTTTTAAGATTCTTACTAGTCAGATATATTCCTCTGCGGGAAATATGGGGTTTTGAGTCCCTTTCACTGAGGAAGGTGTAGGTCTTGTCTATTCCATAGTTGGTTTTTGGAACGGTACCTGTGCTTATATCAAACTCTGGTTTTATGCATCACCCCACCTCTCCTTCCCCCTTAAGCAGGCATAAGAGTGTTTTCTAAATGTGAGACACTGTTCTCTTTCCTAACTCAGTTCAAGTGTAGCCATGTTTACAGGATCTTCATAAGTGACATCTTATGATAAGTTTCTTTTTCTGTGTGACTTATTTCACTTAGAATCTTCGTACCTGAATCCACCCATTTTGCTGCTACTGGTCTTATGACATTGATTTCATGGCTGAGGGATATTCCATCGTACGTAAGTACCACAATTTTTTGAACCATTTTTATATTTCCTGGGATATTTAAGGTGTACCCAAGTTGAGGTCCTTGTAAGCAGTGCAGCCCTAAATTTTGGGGTGGCTGTGTCTTTTTGATTTTCAGTTTTCCCAAGGTATATTCCCTAGACTGGAAGTGCCCTTGGCTCTGTAGCTCTGTTGTTTACTTGTTTTAGGGAACACAATGCACTCCTCCAGAGAGGCAGTTGGCAATTTACATCCCGCCCATCAGCATAACAAGGCTCCCTGTTCTCCAGGGCCTGTCTTGCCTTTCTGGTTTTTACACATTTTGTGGATGTCCCTTTTGACCGGTGGGAAGTGATACTTCTTTGTAGTGCAGATTTGCATTGCCCGCTTGCTTGCTTGGCCAAAAAGGGCGTATGCGTTTTCTCCTCAGGAGAAAACGCATACGCCCTTTTTGGCCAAGTGCATCATTGTCGAAGTTGTGCCCCTCTTCCTGTGCTTTAAAGGTGATTCCAACGTACCTCTTGAAATCTGTTTCCTGCTATTCTGCCACGCTTTCAAGTCCGCCTCATTGCCTTCCCTCAACAGATTTTTGGACGATAGTTGTCCTTTATTACTCGGCCAGTTTGTGAATTGCTGTGCCCCTGAGCTCCATTATTCAACTCGTTTTTGGTGAGCTGACTGCAAGTCCAAAATTTTGGTTCAGGAACTATACTGATTCCCGGTGTGTGGCTGAGACTTTGGTTAATTCTTCTTCCTGCCGGGAAATTACAGTGATATGTGCCCGTCCAAATGCCTAACAGCTACTCTCTCATTGGTTCTCCCTCTTCCCTTTCATCCTCTGCCATATTGGCAACCTGTGCGAACCAGGAGGTTAAAGGGGCTGTCTCTCCAAGTTGGGAGGTTGATAATAAAGCAGATGGAAAGTCAAACCGGAGCACCAGGAGAGGGACTATTCGTTGAGTTTTAGAAACCTTTCGTATTCACAGTGTGTCCGTTCTCTAGGATTCCCGTACATGTTATATTTGTAGTAATATTCCCTTCAACCTGGAGAGTTGGGACCCATGGAATGTGTGCCATGCATTATTGCTTTAAAGGGTCTGCATTTGCTCACCTAATCTCACCAATCCTCTCAGTACCAAGTGTCCAGCCTTATGCCACATCCAGCTGTCATTGTAGATAGGGTCATTTCAGGTTTCATCAGAGACCCTGAAGGAATTGTAAAGAATTTCCCAGTTTTTTTGTTTTATTTTTGAAATTCTTTTTATACTGGGTTTGAGCTGATTCTCGCTGCCATATTTATCCCAGTCTAGACACACTTGATTCCCTTACGGAGACATATCAATACATAGGTTTTAAGATTCTTACTAGTCAGATATATTCCTCTGCGGGAAATATGGGGTTTTGAGTCCCTTTCACTGAGGAAGGTGTAGGTCTTGTCTATTCCATAGTTGGTTTTTGGAATGGTACCTGTGCTTATATCAAACTCTGGTTTTATGCATCACCCCACCTCTCCTTCCCCCTTAAGCAGGCATAAGAGTGTTTTCTAAATGTGAGACACTGTTCTCTTTCCTAACTCAGTTCAAGTGTAGCCATGTTTACAGGACCTTCATAAGTGATATCTTATGATAAGTTACTTTTTCTGTGTGACTTATTTCACTTAGAATCATCGTACCTGAATCCACCCATTTTGCTGCTACTGGTCTTATGACATTGATTTCATGGCTGAGGGATATTCCATCGTATGTAAGTACAACAATGTTTTGAACCATTTTTATATTTCCTGGGATATTTAAGGTGGACCCAAGTTGAGGTCCTTGTAAGCAGTGCAGCCCTAAATTTTGGGGTGGCTGTGTCTTTTTGATTTTCAGTTTTCCCAAGGTATATTCCCTAGACTGGAAGTGCCCTTGATCTGTAGCTCTGTTGTTTACTTGTTTTAGGGAACACAATGCACTCCTCCAGAGAGGCAGTTGACAATTTACATCCCGTCCATCAGCATAACAAGGCTCCCTGTTCTCCAGGGCCTGTCTTGCCTTTCTGGTTTTTACACATTTTGTGGATGTCCCTTTTGACCGGTGGGAAGTGATACTTCTTTGTAGTGCAGATTTGCATTGCCCGCTTGCTTGCTTGGCCAAAAAGGGCGTATGCGTTTTCTCCTGAATATATTCAGGAGAAAACGCTTACGCCCTTTTTGGCCAAGTGTATCATTGTCGAAGTTGTGCCCCTCTTCCTTTGCTTTAAAGGCGATTCCAACGTACCTCTTGAAATCTGTTTCCTGCTATTCTGCCTCGCTTTCAAGTCCGCCTCATTGCCTTCCCTCAACAGATTTTTGGACGATAGTTGTCCTTTATTACTCGGCCAGTTTGTGAATTGCTGTGCCCCTGAGCTCCATTTTTCAACTCGTTTTTGGTGAGCTGACCGCAAGTCCAAAATTTTGGTTCAGGATCTATACTGATTCCCGGTGGGTGGCTGAGACTTTGGTTAATTCTTCTTCCTGCCGGGAAATTACAGTGATATGTGCCCGTCCAAATGCCTAACAGCTACTCTCTCATTGGTTCTCCCTCTTCCCTTTCATCCTCTGCCAAATTGGCAACCTGTGCGAACCAGGAGGTTAAAGGGGCTGTCTCTCCAAGTTGGGAGGTTGATAATAAAGCAGATGGAAAGTCAAACCGGAGCACCAGGAGAGGGACTATTCGTTGAGTTTTAGAAACCTTTCGTATTCACAGTGTGTCCGTTCTCTAGGATTCCCGTACATGTTATATCTGTAGTAATATTCCCTTCAACCTGGAGAGTTGGGACCCATGGAATGTGGGCCATGCATTATTGCTTTAAAGGGTCTGCATTTGCTCACCCAGGCTCACCAATCCTCTCAGTCCCAAGTGTCCAGCCTTATGCCACATCCAGCTGTCATTGTAGATAGGGTCATTTCAGGTTTCATCAGAGACCCTGAAGGAATTGTAAAGAATTTCCCAGTTTTTTTGTTTTATTTTTGAAATTCCTTTTTATAGTGGGTTTGAGCTGATTCTCGCTGCCATATTTATGCCATTCTAGACACACTTGATTCCCTTACGGAGACATATCAATACATAGGTTTTAACATTCTTACTAGTCAGATATATTCCTCTGCGGGAAATATGGGGTTTTGAGTCCCTTTCACTGAGGAAGGTGTAGGTCTTGTCTATTCCATAGTTGGTTTTTGGAACGGTACCTGTGCTTATATCAAACTCTGGTTTTATGCATCACCCCACCTCTCCTTCCCCCTTAAGCAGGCATAAGAGTGTTTTCTAAATGTGAGACACTGTTCTCTTTCCTAACTCAGTTCAAGTGTAGCCATGTTTACAGGATCTTCATAAGTGATAACTTATGATAAGTTTCTTTTTCTCTGTGACTTATTTCACTTAGAATCATCGTACCTGAATCCACCCATTTTACTGCTACTGGTCTTATGACATTGATTTCATGGCTGAGGGATATTCCATCGTACGTAAGTACCACAATTTTTTGAACCATTTTTATATTTCCTGGGATATTTAAGGTGCACCCAAGTTGAGGTCCTTGTAAGCAGTGCAGCCCAAAATTTTGGGGTGGCTCTGTCTTATTGATTTTCAGTTTTTCCCAGGTATATTCCCTAGACTGGAAGTGCCCTTGGCTCTGTAGCTCTGTTGTTTACTTGTTTTAGGGAACACAATGCACTCCTCCAGAGAGGCAGTTGGCAATTTACATCCCGTCCATCAGCATAACAAGGCTCCCTGTTCTCCAGGACCAGTCTTGCCTTTCTGGTTTTTACACATTTTGTGGATGTCCCTTTTGACTGGTGGGAAGTGATACTTCTTTGTAGTGGAGATTTGCATTGCCCGCTTGCTTGCTTGGCCAAAAAGGGCGTATGCGTTTTCTCCTGAATATATTCAGGAGAAAACGCATACGCCCTTTTTGGCCAAGTGCATCATTGTCGAAGTTGTGCCCCTCTTCCTGTGCTTTAAAGGCGATTCCAACGTACCTCTTGAAATCTGTTTCCTGCTATTCTGCCTCGCTTTCAAGTCCGCCTCGTTGCCTTCCCTCAACAGATTTTTGGACGATAGTTGACCTTTATTACTCGGCCAGTTTGTGAATTGCTGTGCCCCTGAGCTCCATTTTTCAACTCGTTTTTGGTGAGCTGACCGCAAGTTCAAAATTTTGATTCAGGATCTATACTGATTCCCGGTGGGTGGCTGAGACTTTGGTTAATTCTTCTTCCTGCCGGGAAATTACAGTGATATGTGCCCCTCCAAATGCCTAACAGCTACTCTCTCATTGGTTCTCCCTCTTCCCTTTCATCCTCTGCCATATTGGCAACCTGTGCGAACCAGCAGGTTAAAGGGGCTGTCTGTCCAAGTTGGGTGGTTGATAATAAAGCAGATGGAAAGTCAAACCGGAGCACCAGGAGAGGGACTATTCGTTGAGTTTTAGAAACCTTTCGTATTCACAGTGTGTCCGTTCTCTAGGATTCCCATACATGTTATATCTGTAGTAATATTCCCTTCAACCTGGAGAGTTGGGACCCATGGAATGTGTGCCATGCATTATTGCTTTAAAGGGTCTGCATTTGCTCACCCAGTCTCACCAATCCTCTCAGTCCCAAGTGTCCAGCCTTATGCCACATACAGCTGTCATTGTAGATAGGGTCATTTCAGGTTTCATCAGAGACCCTGAAGGAATTGTAAAGAATTTCCCAGTTTTTTTGTTTTATTTTTGAAATTCCTTTTTATAGTGGGTTTGAGCTGATTCTCGCTGCCATATTTATCCCAGTCTAGACACACTTGATTCCCTTACGGAGACATATCAATACATAGGTTTTAAGATTCTTACTAGTCAGATATATTCCTCTGCGGGAAATATGGGGTTTTGAGTCCCTTTCACTGAGGAAGGTGTAGGTCTTGTCTATTCCATAGTTGGTTTTTGGAACGGTACCTGTGCTTATATCAAACTCTGGTTTTATGCATCACCCCACCTCTCCTTCCCCCTTAAGCAGGCATAAGAGTGTTTTCTAAATGTGAGACACTGTTCTCTTTCCTAACTCAGTTCAAGTGTAGCCATGTTTACAGGATCTTCATAAGTGATATCTTATGATAAGTTTCTTTTTCTGTGTGACTTATTTCACTTAGAATCATCGTACCTGAATCCACCCATTTTGCTACTACTGGACTTATGACATTGATTTCATGGCTGAGGGATATTCCATCGTACGTAAGTACCACAATTTTTTGAACCATTTTTATATTTCCTGGGATATTTAAGGTGTACCCAAGTTGAGGTCCTTGTAAGCAGTGCAGCCCTAAATTTTGGGGTGGCTGTGTCTTTTTGATTTTCAGTTTTCCCAAGGTATATTCCCTAGACTGGAAGTGCCCTTGGCTCTGTAGCTCTGTTGTTTACTTGTTTTAGGGAACACAATGCACTCCTCCAGAGAGGCAGTTGGCAATTTACATCCCGCCCATCAGCATAACAAGGCTCCCTGTTCTCCAGGGCCTGTCTTGCCTTTCTGGTTTTTACACATTTTGTGGATGTCCCTTTTGACCGGTGGGAAGTGATACTTCTTTGTAGTGCAGATTTGCATTGCCTGCTTGCTTGCTTGGCCAAAAAGGGCGTATGCGTTTTCTCCTGAATATATTCAGGAGAAAACGCATACGCCCTTTTTGGCCAAGTGCATCATTGTCGAAGTTGTGCCCCTCTTCCTGTGCTTTAAAGGCGATTCCAACGTACCTCTTGAAATCTGTTTCCTGCTATTCTGCCTCGCTTTCAAGTCCGCCTCGTTGCCTTCCCTCAACAGATATTTGGACGATAGTTGTCCTTTATTACTCGGCCAGTTTGTGAATTGCTGTGACCCTGAGCTCCATTTTTCAACTCGTTTTAGATGAGCTGACCGCAAGTCCAAAATTTTGGTTCAGGACCTATACTGGTTCCCGGTGGGGGCCTGAGACTTTGGTTAATTCTTCTTCCTGCCGGGAAATTACAGTGATATGTGCCCGTCCAAATGCCTAACAGCTACTCTCTCATTGGTTCTCCCTCTTCCCTTTCATCCTCTGCCAAATTGGCAACCTGTGCGAACCAGGAGGTTAAAGGGGCTGTCTCTCCAAGTTGGGAGGTTGATAGTAAAGCAGATGGAAAGTCAAACCGGAGCACCAGGAGAGGGACTATTCGTTGAGTTTTAGAAACCTTTCGTATTCACAGTGTGTCCGTTCTCTAGGTTTCCCGTACATGTTATAACTGTAGTAATATTCCCTTCAACCTGGAGAGTTGGGACCCATGGAATGTGTGCCATGCATTATTGCTTTAAATGGTCTGCATTTGTTCACCCAATCTCACCAATCCTCTCAGTCCAAAGTGTCCAGCCTTATGCCACATCCAGCTGTCGTTGTAGATAGGGTCATTCCAGGTTTCATCAGAGACCCTGAAGGAATTGTAAAGAATTTCCCAGTTTTTTTGTTTTGTTTTTGAAATTCCTTTTTATAATGGGTTTGAGCTGATTCTCGCTGCCATGTTTATGCCATTCTAGACACACTTGATTCCCTTACGGAGACATATCAATACATAGGTTTTAAGATTCTTACTAGTCAGATATATTCCTCTGCGGGAAATATGGGGTTTTGAGTCCCTTTCACTGAGGAAGGTGTAGGTCTTGTCTATTCCATAGTTGGTTTTTGGAACGGTACCTGTGCTTATATCAAACTCTGGTTTTATGCATCACCCCACCTCTCCTTCCCCCTTAAGCAGGCATAAGAGTGTTTTCTAAATGTGAGGCACTGTTCTCTTTCCTAACTCAGTTCAAGTGTAGCCATGTTTACAGGATCTTCATAAGTGATAACTTATGATAAGTTTCTTTTTCTCTGTGACTTATTTCACTTAGAATCATCGTACCTGAATCCACCCATTTTGCTGCTACTGGTGTTATGACATTGATTTCATGGCTGACGGATATTCCATCGTACGTAAGTACCACAAATTTTTGAACCATTTTTATATTTCCTGGGATATTTAAGGTGTACCCAAGTTGAGGTCCTTGTAAGCAGTGCAGCCCAAAATTTTGGGGTGGCTCTGTCTTATTGATTTTCAGTTTTTCCCAGGTATATTCCCTAGACTGGAAGTGCCCTTGGCTCTGTAGCTCTGTTGTTTACTTGTTTTAGGGAACAAAATGCACTCCTCCAGAGAGGCAGTTGGCAATTTACATCCCGTCCATCAGCAAACAAGGCTCCCTGTTCTCCAGGACCAGTCTTGCCTTTCTGGTTTTTACACATTTTGTGGATGTCCCTTTTGACCGGTGGGAAGTGATACTTCTTTGTAGTGGAGATTTGCATTGCCCGCTTGCTTGCTTGGCCAAAAAGGGCGTATGCGTTTTCTCCTGAATATATTCAGGAGAAAACGCATACGCCCTTTTTGGCCAAGTGCATCATTGTCGAAGTTGTGCCCCTCTTCCTGTGCTTTAAATGCGATTCCAACGTACCTCTTGAAATCTGTTTCCTGCTTTTCTGCCTCGCTTTCAAGTCCGCCTCGTTGCCTTCCCTCAACAGATTTTTGGACGATAGTTGACCTTTATTACTCGGCCAGTTTGTGAATTGCTGTGCCCCTGAGCTCCATTTTTCAACTCGTTTTTGGTGAGCTGACCGCAAGTTCAAAATTTTGATTCAGGATCTATACTGATTCCCGGTGGGTGGCTGAGACTTTGGTTAATTCTTCTTCCTGCCGGGAAATTACAGTGATATGTGCCCCTCCATATGCCTAACAGCTACTCTCTCATTGGTTCTCCCTCTTCCCTTTCATCCTCTGCCATATTGGCAACCTGTGCGAACCAGCAGGTTAAAGGGGCTGTCTGTCCAAGTTGGGTGGTTGATAATAAAGCAGATGGAAAGTCAAACCGGAGCACCAGGAGAGGGACTATTCGTTGAGTTTTAGAAACCTTTCGTATTCACAGTGTGTCCGTTCTCTAGGATTCCCATACATGTTATATCTGTAGTAATATTCCCTTCAACCTGGAGAGTTGGGACCCATGGAATGTGTGCCATGCATTATTGCTTTAAAGGGTCTGCATTTGCTCACGCAGTCTCACCAATCCTCTCAGTCCCAAGTGTCCAGCCTTATGCCACATACAGCTGTCATTGTAGATAGGGTCATTTCAGGTTTCATCAGAGACCCTGAAGGAATTGTAAAGAATTTCCCAGTTTTTTTGTTTTATTTTTGAAATTCCTTTTTATAGTGGGTTTGAGCTGATTCTCGCTGCCATATTTATCCCAGTCTAGACACACTTGATTCCCTTACGGAGACATATCAATACATAGGTTTTAAGATTCTTACTAGTCAGATATATTCCTCTGCGGGAAATATGGGGTTTTGAGTCCCTTTCACTGAGGAAGGTGTAGGTCTTGTCTATTCCATAGTTGGTTTTTGGAACGGTACCTGTGCTTATATCAAACTCTGGTTTTATGCATCACCCCACCTCTCCTTCCCCCTTAAGCAGGCATAAGAGTGTTTTCTAAATGTGAGACACTGTTCTCTTTCCTAACTCAGTTCAAGTGTAGCCATGTTTACAGGATCTTCATAAGTGATATCTTATGATAAGTTTCTTTTTCTGTGTGACTTATTTCACTTAGAATCATCGTACCTGAATCCACCCATTTTGCTACTACTGGTCTTATGACATTGATTTCATGGCTGAGGGATATTCAATCGTACGTAAGTACCACAATTTTTTGAACCATTTTTATATTTCCTGGGATATTTAAGGTGTACCCAAGTTGAGGTCCTTGTAAGCAGTGCAGCCCTAAATTTTGGGGTGGCTGTGTCTTTTTGATTTTCAGTTTTCCCAAGGTATATTCCCTAGACTGGAAGTGCCCTTGGCTCTGTAGCTCTGTTGTTTACTTGTTTTAGGGAACACAATGCACTCCTCCAGAGAGGCAGTTGGCAATTTACATCCCGCCCATCAGCATAACAAGGCTCCCTGTTCTCCAGGGCCTGTCTTGCCTTTCTGGTTTTTACACATTTTGTGGATGTCCCTTTTGACCGGTGGGAAGTGATACTTCTTTGTAGTGCAGATTTGCATTGCCTGCTTGCTTGCTTGGCCAAAAAGGGCGTATGCGTTTTCTCCTGAATATATTCAGGAGAAAACGCATACGCCCTTTTTGGCCAAGTGCATCATTGTCGAAGTTGTGCCCCTCTTCCTGTGCTTTAAAGGCGATTCCAACGTACCTCTTGAAATCTGTTTCCTGCTATTCTGCCTCGCTTTCAAGTCCGCCTCGTTGCCTTCCCTCAACAGATATTTGGACGATAGTTGTCCTTTATTACTCGGCCAGTTTGTGAATTGCTGTGCCCCTGAGCTCCATTTTTCAACTCGTTTTAGATGAGCTGACCGCAAGTCCAAAATTTTGGTTCAGGACCTATACTGGTTCCCGGTGGGTGGCTGAGACTTTGGTTAATTCTTCTTCCTGCCGGGAAATTACAGTGATATGTGCCTGTCCAAATGCCTAACAGCTACTCTCTCATTGGTTCTCCCTCTTCCCTTTCATCCTCTGCCATATTGGCAACCTGTGCGAACCAGCAGGTTAAAGGGGCTGTCTGTCCAAGTTGGGTGGTTGATAATAAAGCAGATGGAAAGTCAAACCGGAGCACCAGGAGAGGGACTATTCGTTGAGTTTTAGAAACCTTTCGTATTCACAGTGTGTCCGTTCTCTAGGATTCCCATACATGTTATATCTGTAGTAATATTCCCTTCAACCTGGAGAGCTGGGACCCATGGAATGTGTGCCATGCATTATTGCTTTAAAGGGTCTGAATTTGCTCACCCAGTCTCACCAATCCTCTCAGTCCCAAGTGTCCAGCCTTATGCCACATACAGCTGTCATTGTAGATAGGGTCATTTCAGGTTTCATCAGAGACCCTGAAGGAATTGTAAAGAATTTCCCAGTTTTTTTGTTTTATTTTTGAAATTCCTTTTTATAGTGGGTTTGAGCTGATTCTCGCTGCCATATTTATCCCAGTCTAGACACACTTGATTCCCTTACGGAGACATATCAATACATAGGTTTTAAGATTCTTACTAGTCAGATATATTCCTCTGCGGGAAATATGGGGTTTTGAGTCCCTTTCACTGAGGAAGGTGTAGGTCTTGTCTATTCCATAGATGGTTTTTGGAACGGTACCTGTGCTTATATCAAACTCTGGTTTTATGCATCACCCCACCTCTCCTTCCCCCTTAAGCAGGCATAAGAGTGTTTTCTAAATGTGAGACACTGTTCTCTTTCCTAACTCAGTTCAAGTGTAGCCATGTTTACAGGATCTTCATAAGTGATATCTTATGATAAGTTTCTTTTTCTGTGTGACTTATTTCACTTAGAATCATAGTACCTGAATCCACCCATTTTGCTACTACTGGTCTTATGACATTGATTTCATGGCTGAGGGATATTCCATCGTACGTAAGTACCACAATTTTTTGAACCATTTTTATATTTCCTGGGATATTTAAGGTGTACCCAAGTTGAGGTCCTTGTAAGCAGTGCAGCCCTAAATTTTGGGGTGGCTGTGTCTTTTTGATTTTCAGTTTTCCCAAGGTATATTCCCTAGACTGGAAGTGCCCTTGGCTCTGTAGCTCTGTTGTTTACTTGTTTTAGGGAACACAATGCACTCCTCCAGAGAGGCAGTTGGCAATTTACATCCCGCCCATCAGCATAACAAGGCTCCCTGTTCTCCAGGGCCTGTCTTGCCTTTCTGGTTTTTACACATTTTGTGGATGTCCCTTTTGACCGGTGGGAAGTGATACTTCTTTGTAGTGCAGATTTGCATTGCCTGCTTGCTTGCTTGGCCAAAAAGGGCGTATGCGTTTTCTCCTGAATATATTCAAGAGAAAACGCATACGCCCTTTTTGGCCAAGTGCATCATTGTCGAAGTTGTGCCCCTCTTCCTGTGCTTTAAAGGCGATTCCAACGTACCTCTTGAAATCTGTTTCCTGCTATTCTGCCTCGCTTTCAAGTCCGCCTCGTTGCCTTCCCTCAAGAGATATTTGGACGATAGTTGTCCTTTATTACTCGGCCAGTTTGTGAATTGCTGTGCCCCTGAGCTCCATTTTTCAACTCGTTTTAGATGAGCTGACCGCAAGTCCAAAATTTTGGTTCAGGACCTATACTGGTTCCCGGTGGGTGGCTGAGACTTTGGTTAATTCTTCTTCCTGCCGGGAAATTACAGTGATATGTGCCCGTCCAAATGCCTAACAGCTACTCTCTCATTGGTTCTCCCTCTTCCCTTTCATCCTCTGCCAAATTGGCAACCTGTGCGAACCAGGAGGTTAAAGGGGCTGTCTCTCCAAGTTGGGAGGTTGATAGTAAAGCAGATGGAAAGTCAAACCGGAGCACCAGGAGAGGGACTATTCGTTGAGTTTTAGAAACCTTTCGTATTCACAGTGTGTCCGTTCTCTAGGTTTCCCGTACATGTTATAACTGTAGTAATATTCCCTTCAACCTGGAGAGTTGGGACCCATGGAATGTGTGCCATGCATTATTGCTTTAAATGGTCTGCATTTGTTCACCCAATCTCACCAATCCTCTCAGTCCCAAGTGTCCAGCCTTATGCCACATCCAGCAGTCGTTGTAGATAGGGTCATTCCAGGTTTCATCAGAGACCCTGAAGGAATTGTAAAGAATTTCCCAGTTTTTTTGTTTTGTTTTTGAAATTCCTTTTTATAGTGGGTTTGAGCTGATTCTCGCTGCCATGTTTATGCCAGTCTAGACACACTTGATTCCCTTATGGAGACATATCAATACATAGGTTTTAAGATTCTTACTAGTCAGATATATTCCTCTGCGGGAAATATGGGGTTTTGAGTCCCTTTCACTGAGGAAGGTGTAGGTCTTGTCTATTCCATAGTTGGTTTTTGGAACGGTACCTGTGCTTATATCAAACTCTGGTTTTATGCATCACCCCACCTCTCCTTCCCCCTTAAGCAGGCATAAGAGTGTTTTCTAAATGTGAGACACTGTTCTCTTTCCTAACTCAGTTCAAGTGTAGCCATGTTTACAGGATCTTCATAAGTGATATCTTATGATAAGTTTCTTTTTCTGTGTGACTTATTTCACTTAGAATCATAGTACCTGAATCCACCCATTTTGCTACTACTGGTCTTATGACATTGATTTCATGGCTGAGGGATATTCCATCGTACGTAAGTACCACAATTTTTTGAACCATTTTTATATTTCCTGGGATATTTAAGGTGTACCCAAGTTGAGGTCCTTGTAAGCAGTGCAGCCCTAAATTTTGGGGTGGCTGTGTCTTTTTGATTTTCAGTTTTCCCAAGGTATATTCCCTAGACTGGAAGTGCCCTTGGCTCTGTAGCTCTGTTGTTTACTTGTTTTAGGGAACACAATGCACTCCTCCAGAGAGGCAGTTGGCAATTTACATCCCGCCCATCAGCATAACAAGGCTCCCTGTTCTCCAGGGCCTGTCTTGCCTTTCTGGTTTTTACACATTTTGTGGATGTCCCTTTTGACCGGTGGGAAGTGATACTTCTTTGTAGTGCAGATTTGCATTGCCTGCTTGCTTGCTTGGCCAAAAAGGGCGTATGCGTTTTCTCCTGAATATATTCAAGAGAAAACGCATACGCCCTTTTTGGCCAAGTGCATCATTGTCGAAGTTGTGCCCCTCTTCCTGTGCTTTAAAGGCGATTCCAACGTACCTCTTGAAATCTGTTTCCTGCTATTCTGCCTCGCTTTCAAGTCCGCCTCGTTGCCTTCCCTCAAGAGATATTTGGACGATAGTTGTCCTTTATTACTCGGCCAGTTTGTGAATTGCTGTGCCCCTGAGCTCCATTTTTCAACTCGTTTTAGATGAGCTGACCGCAAGTCCAAAATTTTGGTTCAGGACCTATACTGGTTCCCGGTGGGTGGCTGAGACTTTGGTTAATTCTTCTTCCTGCCGGGAAATTACAGTGATATGTGCCCGTCCAAATGCCTAACAGCTACTCTCTCATTGGTTCTCCCTCTTCCCTTTCATCCTCTGCCAAATTGGCAACCTGTGCGAACCAGGAGGTTAAAGGGGCTGTCTCTCCAAGTTGGGAGGTTGATAGTAAAGCAGATGGAAAGTCAAACCGGAGCACCAGGAGAGGGACTATTCGTTGAGTTTTAGAAACCTTTCGTATTCACAGTGTGTCCGTTCTCTAGGTTTCCCGTACATGTTATAACTGTAGTAATATTCCCTTCAACCTGGAGAGTTGGGACCCATGGAATGTGTGCCATGCATTATTGCTTTAAATGGTCTGCATTTGTTCACCCAATCTCACCAATCCTCTCAGTCCAAAGTGTCCAGCCTTATGCCACATCCAGCTGTCGTTGTAGATAGGGTCATTCCAGGTTTCATCAGAGACCCTGAAGGAATTGTAAAGAATTTCCCAGTTTTTTTGTTTTGTTTTTGAAATTCCTTTTTATAATGGGTTTGAGCTGATTCTCGCTGCCATGTTTATGCCATTCTAGACACACTTGATTCCCTTACGGAGATATATCAATACATAGGTTTTAAGATTCTTACTAGTCAGATATATTCCTCTGCGGGAAATATGGGGTTTTGAGTCCCTTTCACTGAGGAAGGTGTAGGTCTTGTCTATTCCATAGTTGGTTTTTGGAACGGTACCTGTGCTTATATCAAACTCTGGTTTTATGCATCACCCCACCTCTCCTTCCCCCTTAAGCAGGCATAAGAGTGTTTTCTAAATGTGAGGCACTGTTCTCTTTCCTAACTCAGTTCAAGTGTAGCCATGTTTACAGGATCTTCATAAGTGATAACTTATGATAAGTTTCTTTTTCTCTGTGACTTATTTCACTTAGAATCATCGTACCTGAATCCACCCATTTTGCTGCTACTGGTGTTATGACATTGATTTCATGGCTGAGGGATATTCCATCGTACGTAAGTACCACAAATTTTTGAACCATTTTTATATTTCCTGGGATATTTAAGGTGTACCCAAGTTGAGGTCCTTGTAAGCAGTGCAGCCCAAAATTTTGGGGTGGCTCTGTCTTATTGATTTTCAGTTTTTCCCAGGTATATTCCCTAGACTGGAAGTGCCCTTGGCTCTGTAGCTCTGTTGTTTACTTGTTTTAGGGAACAAAATGCACTCCTCCAGAGAGGCAGTTGGCAATTTACATCCCGTCCATCAGCATAACAAGGCTCCCTGTTCTCCAGGACCAGTCTTGCCTTTCTGGTTTTTACACATTTTGTGGATGTCCCTTTTGACCAGTGGGAAGTGATACTTCTTTGTAGTGGAGATATGCATTGCCCGCTTGCTTGTTTGGCCAAAAAGGGCGTATGCGTTTTCTCCTGAATGTATTCAGGAGAAAACGCATACGCCCTTTTTGGCCAAGTGCATCATTGTCGAAGTTGTGCCCCTCTTCCTGTGCTTTAAAGGCGATTCCAACGTACCTCTTGAAATCTGTTTCCTGCTATTCTGCCGCGCTTTCAAGTCCGCCTCGTTGCCTTCCCTCAACAGATTTTTGGACGATAGTTGTCCTTTATTACTCGGCCAGTTTGTGAAATGCTGTGCCCCTGAGCTCCATTTTTCAACTCGTTTTTGGTGAGCTGACCGCAAGTCCAAAATTTTGGTTCAGGACCTATACTGGTTCCCGGTGGGGGCCTGAGACATTGGTTAATTCTTCTTCCTGCCGGGAAATTACAGTGATATGTGTCTGTCCAAATGCCTAACAGCTACTCTCTCATTGGTTCTCCCTCTTCCCTTTCATCCTCTGCCAAATTGGCAACCTGTGCGAACCAGGAGGTTAAAGGGGCTGTCTCTCCAAGTTGGGAGGTTGATAGTAAAGCAGATGGAAAGTCAAACCGGAGCACCAGGAGAGGGACTATTCGTTGAGTTTTAGAAACCTTTCGTATTCACAGTGTGTCCGTTCTCTAGGTTTCCCGTACATGTTATAACTGTAGTAATATTCCCTTCAACCTGGAGAGTTGGGACCCATGGAATGGGTGCCATGCATTATTGCTTTAAAGGGTCTGCATTTGTTCACCCAATCTCACCAATCCTCTCAGTCCCAAGTGTCCAGCCTTATGCCACATCCAGCTGTCGTTGTAGATAGGGTCATTCCAGGTTTCATCAGAGACCCTGAAGGAATTGTAAAGAATTTCCCAGTTTTTTTGTTTTGTTTTTGAAATTCCTTTTTATAGTGGGTTTGAGCTGATTCTCGCTGCCATGTTTCTGCCAGTCTACACACACTTGATTCCCTTACGGAGACATATCAATACATAGGTTTTAAGATTCTTACTAGTCAGATATATTCCTCTGCGGGAAATATGGGGTTTTGAGTCCCTTTCACTGAGGAAGGTGTAGGTCTTGTCTATTCCATAGTTGGTTTTTGGAACGGTACCTGTGCTTATATCAAACTCTGGTTTTATGCATCACCCCACCTCTCCTTCCCCCTTAAGCAGGCATAAGAGTGTTTTCTAAATGTGAGACACTGTTCTCTTTCCTAACTCAGTTCAAGTGTAGCCATGTTTACAGGATCTTCATAAGTGATATCTTATGATAAGTTTCTTTTTCTGTGTGACTTATTTCACTTAGAATCATCGTACCTGAATCCACCCATTTTCTGCTACTGGTCTTATGACATTGATTTCATGGGTGAGGGATATTCCATCGTACGTAAGTACCACAATTTTTTGAACCATTTTTATATTTCCTGGGATATTTAAGGTGTACCCAAGTTGAGGTCCTTGTAAGCAGTGCAGCCCTAAATTTTGGGGTGGCTGTGTCTTTTTGATTTTCAGTTTTCCCAAGGTATATTCCCTAGACTGGAAGTGCCCTTGGCTCTGTAGCTCTGTTCTTTACTCGTTTTAGGGAACACAATGTACTCCTCCAGAGAGGCAGTTGATAATTTACATCCCGCCCATCAGCATAACAAGGCTCCCTGTTCTCCAGGGCCTGTCTTGCCTTTCTGGTTTTTACACATTTTGTGGATGTCCCTTTTGACCGGTGGGAAGTGATACTTCTTTGTAGTGCAGATTTGCATTGCCCTATTGCTTGCTTGGCCAAAAAGGGCGTATGCGTTTTCCTTGAATATATGCAGGAGAAAACGCATACGCACTTTATGGCCACGTGCATCATTGTCGAAATTGTGCCCCTCTTCCTGTGCTTTAAAGGCGATTCCAACGTACCTCTTGAAATCTGTGTCCTGCTATTCTGCCTCGCTTCCAAGTCCGCCTCGTTGCCTTCCCTCAACAGATATTTGGACGATAGTTGTCCTTTATTACTCGGCCAGTTTGTGAATTGCTGTGCCCCTGAGCTCCATTTTTCCACTCGTTTTTGGTGAGCTGACCGCAGGTCCAAAATTTTGGTTCAGGACCTATACTGGTTCCCGGTAGGTGGCTGAGACTTTGGTTAATTCTTCTTCCTGCCGGGAAATTACAGTGATATGTGCCCGTCCATATGCCTATCAGGTACTCTCTCATTGGTTCTCCCTCTTCCCTTTCATCCTCTGCCAAATTGGCAACCTGTGCGAACCAGATGGTTAAAGGGTCTGTCTCTCCAAGTTGGGAGGATGATAGTAAAGCAGATGGAAAGTCAAACCGGAGAACCAGGAGAGGGACTATTCGTTGAGTTTTAGAAACCTTTCGTATTCACAGTGTGTCCGTTCTCTAGGTTTCCCGTACATGTTATAACTGTAGTAATATTCCCTTCAACCTGGAGAGTTGGGACCCATGGAATGGGTGCCATGCATTATTGCTTTAAAGGGTCTGCATTTGTTCACCCAATCTCACCAATCTTCTCAGTCCCAAGTGTCCAGCCTTATGCCACATCCAGCTGTCGTTGTAGATAGGGTCATTCCAGGTTTCATCAGAGACCCTGAAGGAATTGTAAAGAATTTCCCAGTTTTTTTGTTTTGTTTTTGAAATTCCTTTTTATAGTGGGTTTGAGCTGATTCTCGCTGCCATGTTTCTGCCAGTCTAGACACACTTGATTCCCTTACGGAGACATATCAATACATAGGTTTTAAGATTCTTACTAGTCAGATATATTCCTCTGCGGGAAATATGGGGTTTTGAGTCCCTTTCACTGAGGAAGGTGTAGGTCTTGTCTATTCCATAGTTGGTTTTTGGAACGGTACCTGTGCTTATATCAAACTCTGGTTTTATGCATCACCCCACCTCTCCTTCCCCCTTAAGCAGGCATAAGAGTGTTTTCTAAATGTGAGACACTGTTCTCTTTCCTAACTCAGTTCAAGTGTAGCCATGTTTACAGGATCTTCATAAGTGATATCTTATGATAAGTTTCTTTTTCTGTGTGACTTATTTCACTTAGAATCATCGTACCTGAATCCACCCATTTTCTGCTACTGGTCTTATGACATTGATTTCATGGGTGAGGGATATTCCATCGTACGTAAGTACCACAATTTTTTGAACCATTTTTATATTTCCTGGGATATTTAAGGTGTACCCAAGTTGAGGTCCTTGTAAGCAGTGCAGCCCTAAATTTTGGGGTGGCTGTGTCTTTTTGATTTTCAGTTTTCCCAAGGTATATTCCCTAGACTGGAAGTGCCCTTGGCTCTGTAGCTCTGTTCTTTACTTGTTTTAGGGAAGACAATGTACTCCTCCAGAGAGGCAGTTGATAATTTACATCCCGCCCATCAGCATAACAAGGCTCCCTGTTCTCCAGGGCCTGTCTTGCCTTTCTGGTTTTTACACATTTTGTGGATGTCCCTTTTGACCGGTGGGAAGTGATACTTCTTTGTAGTGCAGATTTGCATTGCCCTATTGCTTGCTTGGCCAAAAAGGGCGTATGCGTTTTCTCTTGAATATATGCAGGAGAAAACGCATACGCACTTTATGGCCACGTGCATCATTGTCGAAATTGTGCCCCTCTTCCTGTGCTTTAAAGGCGATTCCAACGTACCTCTTGAAATCTGTTTCCTGCTATTCTGCCTCGCTTTCAAGTCCGCCTCGTTGCCTTCCCTCAACAGATTTTTGGACGATAGTTGTCCTTTATTACTCGGCCAGTTTGTGAAATGCTGTGCCCCTGAGCTCCATTATTCAACTCGTTTTTGGTGAGCTGACCGCAAGTCCAAAATTTTGGTTCAGGACCTATACTGGTTCCCGGTGGGGGCCTGAGACTTTGGTTAATTCTTCTTCCTGCCGGGAAATTACAGTGATATGTGTCTGTCCACATGCCTAACAGCTACTCTCTCATTGGTTCTCCCTCTTCCCTTTCATCCTCTGCCAAATTGGAAACCTGTGCGAACCAGGAGGTTAAAGGGGCTGTCTCTCCAAGTTGGGAGGTTGATAGTAAAGCAGATGGAAAGTCAAACCGGAGCACCAGGAGAGGGACTATTCGTTGAGTTTTAGAAACCTTTCGTATTCACAGTGTGTCCATTCTCTAGGTTTCCCGTACATGTTATAACTGTAGTAATATTCCATTCAACCTGGAGAGTTGGGACCCATGGAATGTGTGCCATGCATTATTGCTTTAAATGGTCTGCATTTGTTCACCCAATCTCACCAATCCTCTCAGTCCCAAGTGTCCAGCCTTATGCCACATCCAGCTGTCATTGTAGATAGGGTCATTCCAGGTTTCATCAGAGACCCTGAAGGAATTGTAAAGAATTTCCCAGTTTTTTTGTTTTGTTTTTGAAATTCCTTTTTATAGTGGGTTTGAGCTGATTCTCGCTGCCATGTTTCTGCCAGTCTAGACACACTTGATTCCCTTACGGAGACATATCAATACATAGGTTTTAAGATTCTTACTAGTCAGATATATTCCTCTGCGGGAAATATGGGGTTTTGAGTCCCTTTCACTGAGGAAGGTGTAGGTCTTGTCTATTCCATAGTTGGTTTTTGGAATGGTACCTGTGCTTATATCAAACTCTGGTTTTATGCATCACCCCACCTCTCCTTCCCCCTTAAGCAGGCATAAGAGTGTTTTCTAAATGTGAGACACTGTTCTCTTTCCTAACTCAGTTCAAGTGTAGCCATGTTTACAGGATCTTCATAAGTGATATCTTATGATAAGTTTCTTTTTCTCTGTGACTTATTTCACTTAAAATCATCGTACCTGAATCCACCCATTTTGCTGCTACTGGTCTTATGACATTGATTTCATGGCTGAGGGATATACCATCGTACGTAAGTACCACAATTTTTTGAACCATTTTTATATTTCCTGGGATATTTAAGGTGTACCCAAGTTGAGGTCCTTGTAAGCAGTGCAGCCCTAAATTTTGGGGTGGCTCTGTCTTATTGATTTTCAGTTTTCCCAAGGTATATTCCCTAGACTGGAAGTGCCCTTGGCTCTGTAGCTCTGTTGTTTACTTGTTTTAGGGAACACAATGCACTCCTCCAGAGAGGCAGTTGGCAATTTACATCCCGCCCATCAGCATAACAAGGCTCCCTGTTCTCCAGGGCCTGTCTTGCCTTTCTGGTTTTTACACATTTTGTGGATGTCCCTTTTGACCGGTGGGAAGTGATACTTCTTTGTAGTGCAGATTTGCATTGCCCGCTTGCTTGTTTGGCCAAAAAGGACGTATGCGTTTTCTCCTGAATATATTCAGGAGAAAACGCATACGCCCTTTTTGGCCAAGTGCATCATTGTCGAAGTTGTGCCCCTCTTCCTGTGCTTTAAAGGCGATTCCAACGTACCTCTTGAAATCTGTTTCCTGCTATTCTGCCTCACTTTCAAGTCCGCCTCGTTGCCTTCCCTCAACAGATTTTTGGACGATAGTTGTCCTTTATTACTCGGCCAGTTTGTGAATTGCTGTGCCCCTGAGCTCCATTTTTCAACTCGTTTTTGGTGAGCTGACCGCAAGTCCAAAATTTTGGTTCAGGACCTATACTGGTTCCCGGTGGGTGGCTGAGACTTTGGTTAATTCTTCTTCCTGCTGGGAAATTACAGTGATATGTGGCCGTCCAAATGCCTAACAGCTACTCTCTCATTGGTTCTCCCTCTTCCCTTTCATCCTCTGCCAAATTGGCAACCTGTGTGAACCAGGAGGTTAAAGGGTCTGTCTCTCCAAGTTGGGAGGTTGATAGTAAAGAAGATGGAAAGTCAAACCGGAGCACCAGGAGAGGGACTATTTGTTGAGTTTAGAAACCTTTCGTATTCACAGTGTGTCCGTTCTCTAGGTTTCCCGTACATGTTATAGCTGTAGTAATATTCCCTTCAACCTGGAGAGTTAGGACCCATGGAATGTGTGCCATGCATTATTGCTTTAAAGGGTCTGCATTTGCTCACCCAATCTCACCAATCCTCTCAGTCCCAAGTGTCCAGCCTTATGCCACATCCAGCTGTCATTGTAGATAGGGTCATTCCAGGTTTCATCAGAGACCCTGAAGGAAATGTAAAGAATTTCCCAGTTGTTTTGTTTTGGTTTTGAAATTCCTTTTTATCGTGGGTTTGAGCTGATTCTCGCTGCCATGTTTATGCCAGTCTACACACACTTGATTCCCTTACGGAGACATATCAATACATAGGTTTTAAGATTCTTACTAGTCAGATATATTCCTCTGCGGGAAATATGGTGTTTTGAGTCCCTTTCACTGAGGAAGGTGTAGGTCTTGTCTATTCCATAGTTGGTTTTTGGAACGGTACCTGTGCTTATATCAAACTCTGGTTTTATGCATCACCCCACCTCTCCTTCCCCCTTAAGCAGGCATAAGAGTGTTTTCTAAATGTGAGACACTGTTCTCTTTCCTAACTCAGTTCAAGTGTAGCCATGTTTACAGGATCTTCATAAGTGATATCATATGATAAGTTTCTTTTTCTCTGTGACTTATTTCACTTAGAATCATCGTACCTGAATCCACCCATTTTGCTGCTACTGGTCTTATGACATTGATTTCATGGCTGAGGCATAATCCATCGTACATAAGTACCACAATTTTTTGAACCATTTTTATATTTCCTGGGATATTTAAGGTGTATCCAAGTTGAGGTCCTTGTAAGCAGTGCAGCCCTAAAATTTGGGGTGGCTCTGTCTTATTGATTTTCAGTTTTCCCAAAGTATATTCCCTAGACTGGAAGTGCCCGTGGCTCTGTAGCTCTGTTCTATACTTGTTTTAGGGAACACAATGTACTCCTCCAGAGAGGCAGTTGGCAATTTACATCCCGCCCATCAGCATAACAAGGCTCCCTGTTCTCCAGGGCCTGTCTTGCCTTTCTGGATTTTACACATTTTGTGGATGTCCCTTTTGACCGGTGGGAAGTGATACTTCTTTGTAATGCAGATTTGCATTGCCCACTTGCTTGCTTAGCCAAAAAAGGCGTATGCGTTTTCTCCTGAATATATTCAGGAGAAAACGCATACGCCCTTTTTGGCCAAGTGCATCATTGTCGAAGTTGTGCCCCTCTTCCTGTGCTTTAAAGGCGATTCCAACGTACCTCTTGAAATCTGTTTCCTGCTATTCTGCCTCGCTTTCAAGTCCGCCTCGTTGCCTTCCCTCAACAGATTTTTGGACGATAGTTGTCCTTTATTACTCGGCCAGTTTGTGAATTGCTGTGCCCCTGAGCTCCATTTTTCAACTCGTTTTTGGTGAGCTGACCGCAAGTCCAAAATTTTGGTTCAGGACCTATGCTGGTTCCCGGTGGCGGGCTGAGACTTTGGTTAATTCTTCTTCCTGCTGGGAAATTACAGTGATATGTGCCCGTCCAAATGCCTAACAGCTACTCTCTCATTGGTTCTCCCTCTTCCCTTTCATCCTCTGCCAAATTGGCAACCTGTGCCAACCAGGAGGTTAAAGGGGCTGTCTCTCCAAGTTGGGAGGTTGATAATAAAGCAGATGGAAAGTCAAACCGGAGCACCAGGAGAGGGACTATTCGTTGAGTTTTAGAAACCTTTCGTATTCACAGTGTGTCCGTTCTCTAGGATTCCCGTACATGTTATATCTGTAGTAATATTCCCTTCAACCTGGAGAGTTGGGACCCACGGAATGTGTGCCATGCATTATTGCTTTAAAGGGTCTGCATTTGCTCACCCAATCTCACCAATCCTCTCAGTCCCAAGTGTCCAGCCTTATGCCACATCCAGCTGTCATTGTAGATAGGGTCATTTCAGGTTTCATCAGAGACCCTGAAGGAATTGTAAAGAATTTCCCAGTTTTTTTGTTTTATTTTTGAAATTCCTTTTTATAGTGGGTTTGAGCTGATTCTCGCTGCCATATTTATCCCAGTCTAGACACACTTGATTCCCTTACGGAGACATATCAATACATAGGTTTTAAGATTCTTACTAGTCAGATATATTCCTCTGCGGGAAATATGGGGTTTTGAGTCCCTTTCACTGAGGAAGGTGTAGGTCTTGTCTATTCCATAGTTGGTTTTTGGAACGGTACCTGTGCTTATATCAAACTCTGGTTTTATGCATCACCCCACCTCTCCTTCCCCCTTAAGCAGGCATAAGAGTGTTTTCTAAATGTGAGACACTGTTCTCTTTCCTAACTCAGTTCAAGTGTAGCCATGTTTACAGGATCTTCATAAGTGATATCTTATGATAAGTTTCTTTTTCTGTGTGACTTATTTCACTTAGAATCATCGTACCTGAATCCACCCATTTTCTGCTACTGGTCTTATGACATTGATTTCATGGGTGAGGGATATTCCATCGTACGTAAGTACCACAATTTTTTGAACCATTTTTATATTTCCTGGGATATTTAAGGTGTACCCAAGTTGAGGTCCTTGTAAGCAGTGCAGCCCTAAATTTTGGGGTGGCTGTGTCTTTTTGATTTTCAGTTTTCCCAAGGTATATTCCCTAGACTGGAAGTGCCCTTGGCTCTGTAGCTCTGTTCTTTACTTGTTTTAGGGAACACAATGTACTCCTCCAGAGAGGCAGTTGATAATTTACATCCCGCCCATCAGCATAACAAGGCTCCCTGTTCTCCAGGGCCTGTCTTGCCTTTCTGGTTTTTACACATTTTGTGGATGTCCCTTTTGACCGGTGGGAAGTGATACTTCTTTGTAGTGCAGATTTGCATTGCCCTATTGCTTGCTTGGCCAAAAAGGGCGTATGCGTTTTCCTTGAATATATGCAGGAGAAAACGCATACGCACTTTATGGCCACGTGCATCATTGTCGAAATTGTGCCCCTCTTCCTGTGCTTTAAAGGCGATTCCAACGTACCTCTTGAAATCTGTGTCCTGCTATTCTGCCTCGCTTCCAAGTCCGCCTCGTTGCCTTCCCTCAACAGATATTTGGACGATAGTTGTCCTTTATTACTCGGCCAGTTTGTGAATTGCTGTGCCCCTGAGCTCCATTTTTCCACTCGTTTTTGGTGAGCTGACCGCAGGTCCAAAATTTTGGTTCAGGACCTATACTGGTTCCCGGTAGGTGGCTGAGACTTTGGTTAATTCTTCTTCCTGCCGGGAAATTACAGTGATATGTGCCCGTCAATATGCCTATCAGGTACTCTCTCATTGGTTCTCCCTCTTCCCTTTCATCCTCTGCCAAATTGGCAACCTGTGCGAACCAGATGGTTAAAGGGTCTGTCTCTCCAAGTTGGGAGGTTGATAGTAAAGCAGATGGAAAGTCAAACCGGAGAACCAGGAGAGGGACTATTCGTTGAGTTTTAGAAACCTTTCGTATTCACAGTGTGTCCGTTCTCTAGGTTTCCCGTACATGTTATAACTGTAGTAATATTCCCTTCAACCTGGAGAGTTGGGACCCATGGAATGGGTGCCATGCATTATTGCTTTAAAGGGTCTGCATTTGTTCACCCAATCTCACCAATCTTCTCAGTCCCAAGTGTCCAGCCTTATGCCACATCCAGCTGTCGTTGTAGATAGGGTCATTCCAGGTTTCATCAGAGACCCTGAAGGAATTGTAAAGAATTTCCCAGTTTTTTTGTTTTGTTTTTGAAATTCCTTTTTATAGTGGGTTTGAGCTGATTCTCGCTGCCATGTTTCTGCCAGTCTAGACACACTTGATTCCCTTACGGAGACATATCAATACATAGGTTTTAAGATTCTTACTAGTCAGATATATTCCTCTGCGGGAAATATGGGGTTTTGAGTCCCTTTCACTGAGGAAGGTGTAGGTCTTGTCTATTCCATAGTTGGTTTTTGGAACGGTACCTGTGCTTATATCAAACTCTGGTTTTATGCATCACCCCACCTCTCCTTCCCCCTTAAGCAGGCATAAGAGTGTTTTCTAAATGTGAGACACTGTTCTCTTTCCTAACTCAGTTCAAGTGTAGCCATGTTTACAGGATCTTCATAAGTGATATCTTATGATAAGTTTCTTTTTCTGTGTGACTTATTTCACTTAGAATCATCGTACCTGAATCCACCCATTTTCTGCTACTGGTCTTATGACATTGATTTCATGGGTGAGGGATATTCCATCGTACGTAAGTACCACAATTTTTTGAACCATTTTTATATTTCCTGGGATATTTAAGGTGTACCCAAGTTGAGGTCCTTGTAAGCAGTGCAGCCCTAAATTTTGGGGTGGCTGTGTCTTTTTGATTTTCAGTTTTCCCAAGGTATATTCCCTAGACTGGAAGTGCCCTTGGCTCTGTAGCTCTGTTCTTTACTTGTTTTAGGGAACACAATGTACTCCTCCAGAGAGGCAGTTGATAATTTACATCCCGCCCATCAGCATAACAAGGCTCCCTGTTCTCCAGGGCCTGTCTTGCCTTTCTGGTTTTTACACATTTTGTGGATGTCCCTTTTGACCGGTGGGAAGTGATACTTCTTTGTAGTGCAGATTTGCATTGCCCTATTGCTTGCTTGGCCAAAAAGGGCGTATGCGTTTTCTCTTGAATATATGCAGGAGAAAACGCATACGCACTTTATGGCCACGTGCATCATTGTCGAAATTGTGCCCCTCTTCCTGTGCTTTAAAGGCGATTCCAACGTACCTCTTGAAATCTGTTTCCTGCTATTCTGCCTCGCTTTCAAGTCCGCCTCGTTGCCTTCCCTCAACAGATTTTTGGACGATAGTTGTCCTTTATTACTCGGCCAGTTTGTGAAATGCTGTGCCCCTGAGCTCCATTATTCAACTCGTTTTTGGTGAGCTGACCGCAAGTCCAAAATTTTGGTTCAGGACCTATACTGGTTCCCGGTGGGGGCCTGAGACTTTGGTTAATTCTTCTTCCTGCCGGGAAATTACAGTGATATGTGTCTGTCCACATGCCTAACAGCTACTCTCTCATTGGTTCTCCCTCTTCCCTTTCATCCTCTGCCAAATTGGAAACCTGTGCGAACCAGGAGGTTAAAGGGGCTGTCTCTCCAAGTTGGGAGGTTGATAGTAAAGCAGATGGAAAGTCAAACCGGAGCACCAGGAGAGGGACTATTCGTTGAGTTTTAGAAACCTTTCGTATTCACAGTGTGTCCATTCTCTAGGTTTCCCGTACATGTTATAACTGTTGTAATATTCCCTTCAACCTGGAGAGTTGGGACCCATGGAATGTGTGCCATGCATTATTGCTTTAAATGGTCTGCATTTGTTCACCCAATCTCACCAATCCTCTCAGTCCCAAGTGTCCAGCCTTATGCCACATCCAGCTGTCATTGTAGATAGGGTCATTCCAGGTTTCATCAGAGACCCTGAAGGAATTGTAAAGAATTTCCCAGTTTTTTTGTTTTGTTTTTGAAATTCCTTTTTATAGTGGGTTTGAGCTGATTCTCGCTGCCATGTTTCTGCCAGTCTAGACACACTTGATTCCCTTACGGAGACATATCAATACATAGGTTTTAAGATTCTTACTAGTCAGATATATTCCTCTGCGGGAAATATGGGGTTTTGAGTCCCTTTCACTGAGGAAGGTGTAGGTCTTGTCTATTCCATAGTTGGTTTTTGGAACGGTACCTGTGCTTATATCAAACTCTGGTTTTATGCATCACCCCACCTCTCCTTCCCCCTTAAGCAGGCATAAGAGTGTTTTCTAAATGTGAGACACTGTTCTCTTTCCTAACTCAGTTCAAGTGTAGCCATGTTTACAGGATCTTCATAAGTGATATCTTATGATAAGTTTCTTTTTCTGTGTGACTTATTTCACTTAGAATCATCGTACCTGAATCCACCCATTTTCTGCTACTGGTCTTATGACATTGATTTCATGGGTGAGGGATATTCCATCGTACGTAAGTACCACAATTTTTTGAACCATTTTTATATTTCCTGGGATATTTAAGGTGTACCCAAGTTGAGGTCCTTGTAAGCAGTGCAGCCCTAAATTTTGGGGTGGCTGTGTCTTTTTGATTTTCAGTTTTCCCAAGGTATATTCCCTAGACTGGAAGTGCCCTTGGCTCTGTAGCTCTGTTCTTTACTTGTTTTAGGGAACACAATGTACTCCTCCAGAGAGGCAGTTGATAATTTACATCCCGCCCATCAGCATAACAAGGCTCCCTGTTCTCCAGGGCCTGTCTTGCCTTTCTGGTTTTTACACATTTTGTGGATGTCCCTTTTGACCGGTGGGAAGTGATACTTCTTTGTAGTGCAGATTTGCATTGCCCTATTGCTTGCTTGGCCAAAAAGGGCGTATGCGTTTTCTCTTGAATATATGCAGGAGAAAACGCATACGCACTTTATGGCCACGTGCATCATTGTCGAAATTGTGCCCCTCTTCCTGTGCTTTAAAGGCGATTCCAACGTACCTCTTGAAATCTGTTTCCTGCTATTCTGCCTCGCTTTCAAGTCCGCCTCGTTGCCTTCCCTCATCAGATTTTTGGACGATAGTTGTCCTTTATTACTCGGCCAGTTTGTGAAATGCTGTGCCCCTGAGCTCCATTATTCAACTCGTTTTTGGTGAGCTGACCGCAAGTCCAAAATTTTGGTTCAGGACCTATACTGGTTCCCGGTGGGGGCCTGAGACTTTGGTTAATTCTTCTTCCTGCCGGGAAATTACAGTGATATGTGTCTGTCCACATGCCTAACAGCTACTCTCTCATTGGTTCTCCCTCTTCCCTTTCATCCTCTGCCAAATTGGAAACCTGTGCGAACCAGGAGGTTAAAGGGGCTGTCTCTCCAAGTTGGGAGGTTGATAGTAAAGCAGATGGAAAGTCAAACCGGAGCACCAGGAGAGGGACTATTCGTTGAGTTTTAGAAACCTTTCGTATTCACAGTGTGTCCATTCTCTAGGTTTCCCGTACATGTTATAACTGTTGTAATATTCCATTCAACCTGGAGAGTTGGGACCCATGGAATGTGTGCCATGCATTATTGCTTTAAATGGTCTGCATTTGTTCACCCAATCTCACCAATCCTCTCAGTCCCAAGTGTCCAGCCTTATGCCACATCCAGCTGTCATTGTAGATAGGGTCATTCCAGGTTTCATCAGAGACCCTGAAGGAATTGTAAAGAATTTCCCAGTTTTTTTGTTTTGTTTTTGAAATTCCTTTTTATAGTGGGTTTGAGCTGATTCTCGCTGCCATGTTTCTGCCAGTCTAGACACACTTGATTCCCTTACGGAGACATATCAATACATAGGTTTTAAGATTCTTACTAGTCAGATATATTCCTCTGCGGGAAATATGGGGTTTTGAGTCCCTTTCACTGAGGAAGGTGTAGGTCTTGTCTATTCCATAGTTGGTTTTTGGAATGGTACCTGTGCTTATATCAAACTCTGGTTTTATGCATCACCCCACCTCTCCTTCCCCCTTAAGCAGGCATAAGAGTGTTTTCTAAATGTGAGACACTGTTCTCTTTCCTAACTCAGTTCAAGTGTAGCCATGTTTACAGGATCTTCATAAGTGATATCTTATGATAAGTTTCTTTTTCTCTGTGACTTATTTCACTTAAAATCATCGTACCTGAATCCACCCATTTTGCTGCTACTGGTCTTATGACATTGATTTCATGGCTGAGGGATATACCATCGTACGTAAGTACCACAATTTTTTGAACCATTTTTATATTTCCTGGGATATTTAAGGTGTACCCAAGTTGAGGTCCTTGTAAGCAGTGCAGCCCTAAATTTTGGGGTGGCTCTGTCTTATTGATTTTCAGTTTTCCCAAGGTATATTCCCTAGACTGGAAGTGCCCTTGGCTCTGTAGCTCTGTTGTTTACTTGTTTTAGGGAACACAATGCACTCCTCCAGAGAGGCAGTTGGCAATTTACATCCCGCCCATCAGCATAACAAGGCTCCCTGTTCTCCAGGGCCTGTCTTGCCTTTCTGGTTTTTACACATTTTGTGGATGTCCCTTTTGACCGGTGGGAAGTGATACTTCTTTGTAGTGCAGATTTGCATTGCCCGCTTGCTTGTTTGGCCAAAAAGGGCGTATGCGTTTTCTCCTGAATATATTCAGGAGAAAACGCATACGCCCTTTTTGGCCAAGTGCATCATTGTCGAAGTTGTGCCCCTCTTCCTGTGCTTTAAAGGCGATTCCAACGTACCTCTTGAAATCTGTTTCCTGCTATTCTGCCTCACTTTCAAGTCCGCCTCGTTGCCTTCCCTCAACAGATTTTTGGACGATAGTTGTCCTTTATTACTCGGCCAGTTTGTGAATTGCTGTGCCCCTGAGCTCCATTTTTCAACTCGTTTTTGGTGAGCTGACCGCAAGTCCAAAATTTTGGTTCAGGACCTATACTGGTTCCCGGTGGGTGGCTGAGACTTTGGTTAATTCTTCTTCCTGCTGGGAAATTACAGTGATATGTGGCCGTCCAAATGCCTAACAGCTACTCTCTCATTGGTTCTCCCTCTTCCCTTTCATCCTCTGCCAAATTGGCAACCTGTGTGAACCAGGAGGTTAAAGGGTCTGTCTCTCCAAGTTGGGAGGTTGATAGTAAAGAAGATGGAAAGTCAAACCGGAGCACCAGGAGAGGGACTATTTGTTGAGTTTTAGAAACCTTTCGTATTCACAGTGTGTCCGTTCTCTAGGTTTCCCGTACATGTTATAGCTGTAGTAATATTCCCTTCAACCTGGAGAGTTAGGACCCATGGAATGTGTGCCATGCATTATTGCTTTAAAGGGTCTGCATTTGCTCACCCAATCTCACCAATCCTCTCAGTCCCAAGTGTCCAGCCTTATGCCACATCCAGCTGTCATTGTAGATAGGGTCATTCCAGGTTTCATCAGAGACCCTGAAGGAAATGTAAAGAATTTCCCAGTTGTTTTGTTTTGGTTTTGAAATTCCTTTTTATCGTGGGTTTGAGCTGATTCTCGCTGCCATGTTTATGCCAGTCTACACACACTTGATTCCCTTACGGAGACATATCAATACATAGGTTTTAAGATTCTTACTAGTCAGATATATTCCTCTGCGGGAAATATGGGGTTTTGAGTCCCTTTCACTGAGGAAGGTGTAGGTCTTGTCTATTCCATAGTTGGTTTTTGGAACGGTACCTGTGCTTATATCAAACTCTGGTTTTATGCATCACCCCACCTCTCCTTCCCCCTTAAGCAGGCATAAGAGTGTTTTCTAAATGTGAGACACTGTTCTCTTTCCTAACTCAGTTCAAGTGTAGCCATGTTTACAGGATCTTCATAAGTGATATCATATGATAAGTTTCTTTTTCTCTGTGACTTATTTCACTTAGAATCATCGTACCTGAATCCACCCATTTTGCTGCTACTGGTCTTATGACATTGATTTTATGGCTGAGGCATAATCCATCGTACATAAGTACCACAATTTTTTGAACCATTTTTATATTTCCTGGGATATTTAAGGTGTATCCAAGTTGAGGTCCTTGTAAGCAGTGCAGCCCTAAAATTTGGGGTGGCTCTGTCTTATTGATTTTCAGTTTTCCCAAAGTATATTCCCTAGACTGGAAGTGCCCGTGGCTCTGTAGCTCTGTTCTATACTTGTTTTAGGGAACACAATGTACTCCTCCAGAGAGGCAGTTGGCAATTTACATCCCGCCCATCAGCATAACAAGGCTCCCTGTTCTCCAGGGCCTGTCTTGCCTTTCTGGTTTTTACACATTTTGTGGATGTCCCTTTTGACCGGTGGGAAGTGATACTTCTTTGTAATGCAGATTTGCATTGCCCACTTGCTTGCTTGGCCAAAAAAGGCGTATGCGTTTTCTCCTGAATATATTCAGGAGAAAACGCATACGCCCTTTTTGGCCAAGTGCATCATTGTCGAAGTTGTGCCCCTCTTCCTGTGCTTTAAAGGCGATTCCAACGTACCTCTTGAAATCTGTTTCCTGCTATTCTGCCTCGCTTTCAAGTCCGCCTCGTTGCCTTCCCTCAACAGATTTTTGGACGATAGTTGTCCTTTATTACTCGGCCAGTTTGTGAATTGCTGTGCCCCTGAGCTCCATTTTTCAACTCGTTTTTGGTGAGCTGACCGCAAGTCCAAAATTTTCGTTCAGGACCTATGCTGGTTCCCGGTGGCGGGCTGAGACTTTGGTTAATTCTTCTTCCTGCTGGGAAATTACAGTGATATGTGCCCGTCCAAATGCCTAACAGCTACTCTCTCATTGGTTCTCCCTCTTCCCTTTCATCCTCTGCCAAATTGGCAACCTGTGCCAACCAGGAGGTTAAAGGGGCTGTCTCTCCAAGTTGGGAGGTTGATAATAAAGCAGATGGAAAGTCAAACCGGAGCACCAGGAGAGGGACTATTCGTTGAGTTTTAGAAACCTTTCGTATTCACAGTGTGTCCGTTCTCTAGGATTCCCGTACATGTTATATCTGTAGTAATATTCCCTTCAACCTGGAGAGTTGGGACCCACGGAATGTGTGCCATGCATTATTGCTTTAAAGGGTCTGCATTTGCTCACCCAATCTCACCAATCCTCTCAGTCCCAAGTGTCCAGCCTTATGCCACATCCAGCTGTCATTGTAGATAGGGTCATTTCAGGTTTCATCAGAGACCCTGAAGGAATTGTAAAGAATTTCCCAGTTTTTTTGTTTTATTTTTGAAATTCCTTTTTATAGTGGGTTTGAGCTGATTCTCGCTGCCATATTTATCCCAGTCTAGACACACTTGATTCCCTTACGGAGACATATCAATACATAGGTTTTAAGATTCTTACTAGTCAGATATATTCCTCTGCGGGAAATATGGGGTTTTGAGTCCCTTTCACTGAGGAAGGTGTAGGTCTTGTCTATTCCATAGTTGGTTTTTGGAACGGTACCTGTGCTTATATCAAACTCTGGTTTTATGCATCACCCCACCTCTCCTTCCCCCTTAAGCAGGCATAAGAGTGTTTTCTAAATGTGAGACACTGTTCTCTTTCCTAACTCAGTTCAAGTGTAGCCATGTTTACAGGATCTTCATAAGTGATATCTTATGATAAGTTTCTTTTTCTGTGTGACTTATTTCACTTAGAATCATCGTACCTGAATCCACCCATTTTACTGCTACTGGTCTTATGACATTGATTTCATGGCAGAGGGATATTCCATCGTACGTAAGTACCACAATTTTTTGAACCATTTTTATATTTCCTGGGATATTTAAGGTGTACCCAAGTGGAGGTCCTTGTAAGCAGTGCAGCCCTAAATTTTGGGGTGGCTGTGTCTTTTTGATTTTCAGTTTTCCCAAGGTATATTCCCTAGACTGGAAGTGCCCTTGGCTCTGTAGCTCTGTTGTTTACTTGTTTTAGGGAACACAATGCACTCCTACAGAGAGGCAGTTGGCAATTTACATCCCGCCCATCAGCATAACAAGGCACCCTGTTCTCCAGGGCCTGTCTTGCCTTTCTGGTTTTTACACATTTTGTGGATGTCCCTTTTGACCGGTGGGAAGTGATACTTCTTTGTAGTGCAGATTTGCATTGCCCGCTTGCTTGCTTGGCCAAAAAGGGCGTATGCGTTTTCTCCTGAATATATTCAGGAGAAAACTCATACGCCCTTTTTGGCCAAGTGCATCATTGTCGAAGTTGTGCCCCTCTTCCTGTGCTTTAAAGGTGATTCCAACGTACCTCTTGAAATCTGTTTCCTGCTATTCTGCCACGCTTTCAATTCCGCCTCATTGCCTTCCCTCAACAGATTTTTGGACGATAGTTGTCCTTTATTACTCGGCCAGTTTGTGAATTGCTGTGCCCCTGAGCTCCATTATTCAACTCGTTTTTGGTGAGCTGACCGCAAGTCCAAAATTTTGGTTCAGGATCTATACTGATTCCCGGTGGGTGGCTGAGACTTTGGTTAATTCTTCTTCCTGCCGGGAAATTACAGTGATATGTGCCCGTCCAAATGCCTAACAGCTACTCTCTCATTGGTTCTCCCTCTTCCCTTTCATCCTCTGCCAAATTGGCAACCTGTGCGAACCAGGAGGTTAAAGGGGCTGTCTCTCCAAGTTGGGAGGTTGATAATAAAGCAGATGGAAAGTCAAACCGGAGCACCAGGAGAGGGACTATTCGTTGAGTTTTAGAAACCTTTCGTATTCACAGTGTGTCCGTTCTCTAGGATTCCCGTACATGTTATATCTGTAGTAATATTCCCTTCAACCTGGAGAGTTGGGACCCATGGAATGTGTGCCATGCATTATTGCATTAAAGGGTCTGCATTTGCTCACCCAATCTCACCAATCCTCTCAGTCCCAAGTGTCCAGCCTTATGCCGCATCCAGCTGTCATTGTAGATAGGGTCATTTCAGGTTTCATCAGAGACCCTGAAGGAATTGTAAAGAATTTCCCAGTTTTTTTTGTTTTGTTTTTGAAATTCCTTTTTATAGTGGGTTTGAGCTGCTTCTCGCTGCCATGTTTATGCCAGTCTAGACACACTTGATTCCCTTACGGAGACATATCAATACATAGGTTTTAAGATTCTTACTAGTCAGATATATTCCTCTGCGGGAAATATGGGGTTTTGAGTCCCTTTCACTGAGGAAGGTGTAGGTCTTGTCTATTCCATAGTTGGTTTTTGGAACGGTACCTGTGCTTATATCAAACTCTGGTTTTATGCATCACCCCACCTCTCCTTCCCCCTTAAGCAGGCATAAGAGTGTTTTCTAAATGTGAGACACTGTTCTCTTTCTTAACTCAGTTCAAGTGTAGCCATGTTTACAGGATCTTCATAAGTGATAACTTATGATAAGTTTCTTTTTCTCTGTGACTTATTTCACTTAGAATCATCGTACCTGAATCCACCCATTTTGCTGCTACTGGTCTTATGACATTGATTTCATGGCTGAGGGATATTCCATCGTACGTAAGTACCACAATTTTTTGAACCAATTTTATATTTCCTGGGATATTTAAGGTGTACCCAAGTTGAGGTCATTGTAAGCAGTGCAGCCCTAAATTTTGGGGTGGCTCTGTCTTATTGATTTTCAGTTTTTCCCAGGTATATTCCCTAGACTGGAAGTGCCATTGGCTCTGTAGCTCTGTTGTTTACTTGTTTTAGGGAACACAATGCACTCCTCCAGAGAGGCAGTTGGCAATTTTCATCCCGCCCATCAGCATAACAAGGCTCCCTGTTCTCCAGGGCCTGTCTTGCCTTTCTGGTTTTTACACATTTTGTGGATGTCCCTTTTGACCGGTGGGAAGTGATACTTCTTTGTAGTGCAGATTTGCATTGCCCGCTTGCTTGCTTGGCCAAAAAGGGCGTATGCGTTTTCTCCTGAATATATTCAGGAGAAAACACATACGCCCTTTTTGGCCAAGTGCATCATTGTCGAAGTTGTGCCCCTCTTCCTGTGCTTTAAGGCGATTCCAACGTACCTCTTGAAGTCTGTTTCCTGCTATTCTGCCTCGCTTTCAAGTCCGCCTCGTTGCCTTCCCTCAACAGATTTTTGGACGATAGTTGTCCTTTATTACTTGGCCAGTTTGTGAATTGCGGTGCCCCTGAGCTCCATTTTTCAACTCGTTTTTGGTGAGCTGACCGCAAGTTCAAAATTTTGGTTCAGGATCTATACTGATTCCCGGTGGGTGGCTGAGACTTTGGTTAATTCTTCTTCCTGCTGGGAAATTACAGTGATATGTGCCGGTCCAAATGCCTAACAGCTACTCTCTCATTGGTTCTCCCTCTTCCCTTTCGTCCTCTGCCATATTGGCAACCTGTGCGAACCAGGAGGTTAAAGGGGCTGTCTCTCCAAGTTGGGAGGTTGATAATAAAGCAGATGGAAAGTCAAACCGGAGCACCAGGAGAGGGACTATTCGTTGAGTTTTAGAAACCTTTCGTATTCACAGTGTGTCCGTTCTCTAGGATTCCCGTACATGTTATATCTGTAATAATATTCCCTTCAACCTGGAGAGTTGGGACCCATGGAATGTGTGCCATGCATTATTGCTTTAAAGGGTCTCCATTTGCTCACCCAATCTCACCAATCCTCTCAGTCCCAGGTGTCCAGCCTTATGCCACATACAGCTGTCATTGTAGATAGGGTCATTTCAGGTTTCATCAGAGACCCTGAAGGAATTGTAAAGAATTTCCCAGTTTTTTTATTTTATTTTTGAAATTTCTTTTTATAGTGGGTTTGAGCTGATTCTCGCTGCCATATTTTTCCCAGTCTAGACACACTTGATTCCCTTACGGAGACATATCAATACATAGGTTTTAAGATTCTTACTAGTCAGATATATTCCTCTGCGGGAAATATGGGGTTTTGAGTCCCTTTCACTGAGGAAGGTGTAGGTCTTGTCTATTCCATAGTTGGTTTTTGGAACGGTACCTGTGCTTATATCAAACTCTGCTTTTATGCATCACCCCACCTCTCCTTCCCCCTTAAGCAGGCATAAGAGTGTTTTCTAAATGTGAGACACTGTTCTCTTTCCTAACTCAGTTCAAGTGTAGCCATGTTTACAGGATCTTCATAAGTGATAACTTATGATAAGTTTCTTTTTCTGTGTGACTTATTTCACTTAGAATCATCGTACCTGAATCCAACCATTTTGCTGCTACTGGTCTTATGACATTGATTTCATGGCTGAGGGATATTCCATCGTACGTAAGTACCACTATTTTTTGAACCATTTTTATATTTCCTGGGATATTTAAGGTGTACCCAAGTTGAGGTCCTTGTAAGCAGTGCTGCCCAAAATTTTGGGGTGGCTCTGTCTTATTGATTTTCAGTTTTTCCCAGGTATATTCCCTAGACTGGAAGTGCCCTTGGCTCTGTAGCTCTGTTTTTTTACTTGTTTTAGGGAACACAATGCACTCCTCCAGAGAGGCAGTTGGCAATTTACATCCCGCCCATCAGCATAACAAGGCTCCCTGTTCTCCAGGGCCTGTCTTGCCTTTCTGGATTTTACACATTTTGTGGATATCCCTTTTGACCGGTGGGAAGTGATACTTCTTTGTAGTGCAGATTTGCATTGCCCGCTTGCTTGCTTGGCCAAAAAGGGCGTATGCGTTTTCTCCTGAATATATTCAGGAGAAAATGCATACGCCCTTTTTGGCCAAGTGCATCATTGTCGAAGTTGTGCCCCTCTTCCTGTGCTTTAAAGGCGATTCCAACGTACCTCTTGAAATCTGTTTCCTGCTATTCTGCCTCGCTTTCAAGTCCGCCTCATTGCCTTCCCTCAACAGATTTTTGGACGATAGTTGTCCTTTATTACTCGGCCAGTTTGTGAATTGCTGTGCCCCTGAGCTCCATTTTTCAACTCGTTTTTGGTGAGCTGACCGCAAGTCCAAAATTTTGGTTCAGGATCTATACTGATTCCCGGTGGGTGGCTGAGACTTTGTTTAATTCTTCTTCCTGCCGGGAAATTACAGTGATATGTGCCCGTCCAAATGCCTAACAGCTACTCTCTCATTGGTTCTCCCTCTTCCCTTTCATCCTCTGCCAAATTGGCAACCTGGGCGAACCAGGAGGTTAAAGGGGCTGACTCTCCAAGTTGGGAGGTTGATAGTAAAGCAGGTGGAAAGTCAAACCGGAGCACCAGGAGAGGGACTATTCGTTGAGTTTTAGAAACCTTTCGTATTCACAGTGTGTCCGTTCTCTAGGTTTCCCGTACATGTTATAACTGTAGTAATATTCCCTTCAACCTGGAGAGTTGGGACCCATGGAATGGGTGCCATGCATTAATGCTTTAAAGGTTCTGCATTTGTTCACCCAATCTCACCAATCCTCTCAGTCCAAGTGTCCCGCCTTATGCCACATCCATCTGTCGTTGTAGATAGGGTCAGTCCAGGTTTCATCAGAGACTCTGAATGAATTGTAAAGAATTTCCCAGTTTTTTGTTTTGTTTTTGAAATTCCTTTTTATAGTGGGTTTGAGCTGATTCTCGCTGCCATGTTTATGCCAGTGTAGACACACTTGGTTCCCTTACGGAGACATATCAATACATAGGTTTTAAGATTCTTACTAGTCAGATATATTCCTCTGCGGGAAATATGGGGTTTTGAGTCCCTTTCACTGAGGAAGGTGTAGGTCTTGTCTATTCCATAGTTGGTTTTTGGAACGGTACCTGTGCTTATATCAAACTCTGGTTTTATGCATCACCCCACCTCTCCTTCCCCCTTAAGCAGGCATAAGAGTGTTTTCTAAATGTGAGACACTGTTCTCTTTCCTAACTCAGTTCAAGTGTAGCCATGTTTACAGGATCTTCATAAGTGATAACTTATGATAAGTTTCTTTTTCTGTGTGACTTATTTCACTTAGAATCATCGTACCTGAATCCAACCATTTTGCTGCTACTGGTCTTATGACATTGATTTCATGGCTGAGGGATATTCCATCGTACGTAAGTACCACTATTTTTTGAACCATTTTTATATTTCCTGGGATATTTAAGGTGTACCCAAGTTGAGGTCCTTGTAAGCAGTGCTGCCCAAAATTTTGGGGTGGCTCTGTCTTATTGATTTTCAGTTTTTCCCAGGTATATTCCCTAGACTGGAAGTGCCCTTGGCTCTGTAGCTCTGTTTTTTTACTTGTTTTAGGGAACACAATGCACTCCTCCAGAGAGGCAGTTGGCAATTTACATCCCGCCCATCAGCATAACAAGGCTCCCTGTTCTCCAGGGCCTGTCTTGCCTTTCTGGATTTTACACATTTTGTGGATGTCCCTTTTGACCGGTGGGAAGTGATACTTCTTTGTAGTGCAGATTTGCATTGCCCGCTTGCTTGCTTGGCCAAAAAGGGCGTATGCGTTTTCTCCTGAATATATTCAGGAGAAAATGCATACGCCCTTTTTGGCCAAGTGCATCATTGTCGAAGTTGTGCCCCTCTTCCTGTGCTTTAAAGGCGATTCCAACGTACCTCTTGAAATCTGTTTCCTGCTATTCTGCCTCGCTTTCAAGTCCGCCTCATTGCCTTCCCTCAACAGATTTTTGGACGATAGTTGTCCTTTATTACTCGGCCAGTTTGTGAATTGCTGTGCCCCTGAGCTCCATTTTTCAACTCGTTTTTGGTGAGCTGACCGCAAGTCCAAAATTTTGGTTCAGGATCTATACTGATTCCCGGTGGGTGGCTGAGACTTTGTTTAATTCTTCTTCCTGCCGGGAAATTACAGTGATATGTGCCCGTCCAAATGCCTAACAGCTACTCTCTCATTGGTTCTCCCTCTTCCCTTTCATCCTCTGCCAAATTGGCAACCTGGGCGAACCAGGAGGTTAAAGGGGCTGTCTCTCCAAGTTGGGAGGTTGATAGTAAAGCAGGTGGAAAGTCAAACCGGAGCACCAGGAGAGGGACTATTCGTTGAGTTTTAGAAACCTTTCGTATTCACAGTGTGTCCGTTCTCTAGGTTTCCCGTACATGTTATAACTGTAGTAATATTCCCTTCAACCTGGAGAGTTGGGACCCATGGAATGGGTGCCATGCATTAATGCTTTAAAGGTTCTGCATTTGTTCACCCAATCTCACCAATCCTCTCAGTCCCAAGTGTCCAGCCTTATGCCACATCCATCTGTCGTTGTAGATAGGGTCAGTCCAGGTTTCATCAGAGACTCTGAATGAATTGTAAAGAATTTCCCAGTTTTTTGTTTTGTTTTTGAAATTCCTTTTTATAGTGGGTTTGAGCTGATTCTCGCTGCCATGTTTATGCCAGTCTAGACACACTTGGTTCCCTTACGGAGACATATCAATACATAGGTTTTAAGATTCTTACTAGTCAGATATATTCCTCTGCGGGAAATATGGGGTTTTGAGTCCCTTTCACTGAGGAAGGTGTAGGTCTTGCCTATTCCATAGTTGGTTTTTGGAACGGTACATCTGCTAATATCAAACTCTGGTTTTATGCATCACCCCACCTCTCCTTCCCCCTTAAGCAGGCATAAGAGTGTTTTCTAAATGTGAGACACTGTTCTCTTTCCTAATTCAGTTCAAGTGTAGCCATGTTTACAGGATCTTCTTAAGTGATATCTTATGATAAGTTTCTTTTTCTGTGTGACTTATTTCACTTAGAATCATCGTACCTGAATCCACCCATTTTGCTGCTACTGGTCTTATGACATTGATTTCATGGCTGAAGGATATTCCATCGTATGTAAGTACCAAAATTTTTTGAACCAATTTTATATTTCCTGGGATATTTAAGGTGTACCCAAGTTGAGGTCCTTGTAAGCAGTGCAGCCCTAAATTTTGGGGTGGCTGTGTCTTTTTGATTTTCAGTTTTCCCAAGGTATATTCCCTAGACTGGAAGTGCCCTTGGCTCTGTAGCTCTGTTGTTTACTTGTTTTAGGGAACAAAATGCACTCCTCCAGAGAGGCAGTTGGCAATTTACATCCCGTCCATCAGCATAACAAGGCTCCCTGTTCTCCAGGACCAGTCTTGCCTTTCTGGTTTTTACACATTTTGTGGATGTCCCTTTTGACCGGTGGGAAGTGGTACTTCTTTGTAGTGGAGATTTGCATTGCCCGCTTGCTTGCTTGGCCAAAATGGGCGTATGCGTTTTCTCCTGAATATATTCAGGAGAAAACGCATATGCCCTTTTTGGCCAAGTGCATCATTGTCGAAGTTGTGCCCCTCTTCCTGTGCTTTAAAGGTGATTCCAGCGTACCTCTTGAAATCTGTTTCCTGCTATTCTGCCTCGCTTTCAAGTCCGCCTCGTTGCCTTCCCTCAACAGATATTTGGATGATAGTTGTCCTTTATTACTCGGCCAGTTTGTGAATTGCTGTGACCCTGAGCTCCATTTTTCAACTCGTTTTAGGTGAGCTGACCGCAAGTCCAAAATTTTGGTTCAAGACCTATACTGGTTCCCGGTGGGGGGCTGAGACTTTGGTTAATTCTTCTTCCTGCCGGGAAATTACAGTGATATGTGCCCGTCCAAATGCCTAACAGCTACTCTCTCATTGGTTCTCCCTCTTCCCTTTCATTCTCTGCCTAATTGGCAACCTGTGCGAACCAGGAGGTTAAAGGGGCTGTCTCTCCAAGTTGGGAGGTTGATAGTAAAGCAGATGGAAAGTCAAACCGGAGCACCAGGAGAGGGACTATTCGTTGAGTTTTAGAAACCTTTCGTATTCACAGTGTGTCCGTTCTCTAGGTTTCCCGTACATGTTATACCTGTAGTAATATTCCCTTCAACCTGGAGAGTTGGGACCGATGGAATGGGTGCCATGCATTAATGCTTTAAAGGTTCTGCATTTGTTCACACAATCTCACCAATCCTCTCAGTCCAAGTGTTCCGCCTTCTGCCACATCCAGCTGTCGTTGTAGATAGGGTCATTCCAGGTTTCATCAGAGACTCTGAAGGAATTGTAAAGAATTTCCCAGTTTTTTTGTTTTGTTTTTGAAATTCCTTTTTATAGTGTGTTTGAGCTGATTCTCGCTGCCATGTTTATGCCAGTCTAGACACACTTGGTTCCCTTACGGAGACATATCAATACATACGTTTTAAGATTCTTACTAGTCAGATATATTCTTCTGTGGGAAATATGGGGTTTTGAGTCCCTTTCACTGAGGAAGGTGTAGGTCTTGCCTATTCCATAGTTGGTTTTTGGAACGGTACCTCTGCTTATATCAAACTCTGGTTTTATGCATCACCCCACCTCTCCTTCCCCCTTAAGCAGGCATTAGAGTGTTTTCTAAATGTGAGACACTGTTCTCTTTCCTAACTCAGTTCAAGTGTAGCCATGTTTACAGGATCTTCATAAGTGATATCTTATGATAAGTTTCTTTTTCTCTGTGACTTATTTCACTTAGAATCATCGTACCTGAATCCACCCATTTTGCTGCTACTGGTCTTATGACATTGATTTCATGGCTGAGGGATATTCCATCGTATGTAAGTACCACAATTTTTTGAACCATTTTGATATTTCCTGGGATATTTAAGGTGTACCGAAGTTGAGGTCCTTGTAAGCAGTGCAGCCATAAATTTTAGGGTGGCTGTGTCTTTTTGATTTTCAGTTTTCCCAAGGTATATTCCCTAGACTGAAAGTGCCATTGCCTCTGTAGCTCTGTTGTTTACTTGTTTTAGGGAACACAATGCACTCCTCCAGAGAGGCAGTTGGCAATTTACATCACGCCCATCAGCATAACAAGGCTCCCTGTTCTCCAGGGCCTGTCTTGCCTTTCTGGTTTTTACACATTTTGTGGATGTCCCTTTTGACCGGTGGGAAGTGCTACTACTTTGTAGTGCAGATTTGCATTGCCCGCTTGCTTGCTTGGCCAAAAAGGGCGTATGCGTTTTCTCCTGAATATATTCACGAGAAAACGCATACGCCCTTTTTGGCCACGTGCATCATTGTCGAAGTTGTGCCGCTCGTCCTGTGCTTTAAAGGCGATTCCAACGTACCTCTTGAAATCTGTTTCCTGCTATTCTGCCTCGCTTTCAAGTCCGCCTCGTGGCCTTCCCTCAACAGATATTTGGACGACAGTTGTCCTTTACTACTCGGCCAGTTTGTGAATTGCTGTGCCCCTGAGCTCCATTTTTCAACTCGTTTTAGGTGAGCTGACCGCAAGTCCAAAATTTTGGTTCAGCACCTATACTGGTTCCCGGTGGGGGGCTGAGACTTTGGTTAATTCTTCTTCCTGCCGTGAAATTACAGTGATATGTGCCCGTCCAAATGCCTAACAGCTACTCTCTCATTGATTCTCCCTCTTCCCTTTCATCCTCTGCCAAATTGGCAACCTGTGCGAACCAGGAGGTTAAAGGGGCTGTCTCTCCAAGTTGGGAGGTTCATAGTAAAGCAGATGGAAAGTCAAACCGGAGCACCAGGAGAGGGACTATTCGTTGAGTTTTAGAAACCTTTCGTATTCACAGTGTGTCCGTTCTCTAGGTTTCCCGTACATGTTATAACTGTAGTAATATTCCCTTCAACCTGGAGAGTTGGGACACATGGAATGTGTGCCATGCATTATTGCTTTAAATGGTCTGCATTTGTTCACCCAATCTCACCAATCGTCTCAGTCCAAAGTGTCCAGTCTTATGCCACATCCAGCTCTCGTTGTAGATAGGGTCATTCCAGGTTTCATCAGAGACCCTGAAGGAATTGTAAAGAATTTCCCAGTTTTTTTGTTTTGTTTTTGAAATTCCCTTTTATAGTGGGTTTGAGCTGATTCTCGCTGCCATGTTTATGCCAGTCTAGACACACTTTATTCCCTTACGGAGACATATCAATACATAGGTTTTAAGATTCTTACTAGTCAGGTATATTCCTCTGTGGGAAATATGGGATTTTGAGTCCCTTTCACTGAGGAAGGTGTAGGTCTTGTCTATTCCATAGTTGGTTTTTGGAACGGTACCTGTGCTTATATCAAACTCTGGTTTTATGCATCACCCCACCTCTCCTTCCCCCTTAAGCAGGCATAAGAGTGTTTTCTAAATGTGAGACACTGTTCTCTTTCCTAACTCACTTCATGTGTAGCCATGTTTACAGGATCTTCATAAGTGATATCTTATGATAAGTTTCTTTTTCTGTGTGACTTATTTCACTTAGAATCATCGTACCTGAATCCACCCATTTTACTGCTACTGGTCTTATGACATTGATTTCATGGCTGAGGGATATTCCATCGTACGTAAGTACCACAATTTTTTGAACCATTTTTATATTTCCTGGGATATTTAAGGTGTACCCAAGTTGAGGTCCTTATAAGCAGTGCAGCCCTAAATTTTGGAGGGGCTCTGTCTTATTGATTTTCAGTTTTCCCAAGGTATATTCACTAGACTGGAAGTGCCCTTGGCTCTGTAGCTCTGTTCTTTACTTGTTTTAGGGAACACACTGTACTCCTCCAGAGCTGCAGTTGGCAATTTACATCCCGCCCATCAGCATAACAAGGCTCCCTGTTCTCCAGGGCCTGTCTTGCCTTTCTGGTTTTTACACATTTTGTGGATGTCCCTTTTGACCGGTGGGAAGTGATACTTCTTTGTAGTGCAGATTTGCATTGCCCGATTGCTTGCTTGGCCAAAAAGGGCGTATGCGTTTTCTCCTGAATATATTCTCGAGAAAACACATACGCCCTTTTTGGCCACGTGCATCATTGACGAAGTTGTGCCCCTCATCCGGTGCTTTAAAGGCGATTCCAACGTACCTCTTGAAATCTGTTTCCTGCTATTCTGCCTCGCTTTCAAGTCCGCCTCGTTGCCTTCCATCAACAGATTTTTGGACGATAGTTGTCCTTTATTACTCGGCCAGTTTGTGAATTGCTGTGCCCCTGAGCTCCATTTTTCAACTCGTTTTTGGTGAGCTGACCGAAGGTCCAAAATTTTGGTTCAGGACCTATGCTGGTTCCCGGTGGGGGGCTGAGACTTTGGTTAATTCTTCTTCCTGCCGGGAAATTACAGTGATATGTGCCCGTCCAAATGCCTAACAGCTACTCTCTCATTGGTTCTCCCTCTTCCCTTTCATCCTCTGCCAAATTGGCAACCTGTGCGAACCAGGAGGTTAAAGGGGCTGTCTCTCCAAGTTGGGAGGTTTATAGTAAAGCAGGTGGAAAGTCAAACCGGAGCACCAGGAGAGGGACTATTCATTGAGTTTTAGAAACCTTTCGTATTCACAGTGTGTCCGTTCTCTAGGTTTCCCGTACATGTTATAACTGTAGTAATATTCCCTTCAACCTGGAGAGTTGGGACCCATGGAATGGGTGCCATGCATTAATGCTTTAAAGGTTCTGCATTTGTTCACCCAATCTCACCAATCCTCTCAGTCCAAGTGTCCCGCCTTATGCCACATCCAGCTGTCGTTGTAGATAGGGTCAGTCCAGGTTTCATCAGAGACTCTGAAGGAATTTTAAAGAATTTCCCAGGTTTTTGTTTTGTTTTTGAAATTCCTTTTTATAGTGGGTTTGAGCTGATTCTCGCTGCCATGTTTATGCCAGTCTAGACACACTTGGTTCCCTTACGGAGACATATCAATACATAGGTTTTAAGATTCTTACTAGTCAGATATATTCCTCTGCGGGAAATATGGGGTTTTGAGTCCCTTTCACTGAGGAAGGTGTAGGTCTTGCCTATTCCATAGTTGGTTTTTGGAACGGTACCTCTGCTTATATCAAACTCTGGTTTTATGCATCACCCCACCTCTCCTTCCCCCTTAAGCAGGCATAAGAGTGTTTTCTAAATGTGAGACACTGTTCTCTTTCCTAACTCAGTTCAAGTGTAGCCATGTTTACAGGATCTTCATAAGTGATATCTTATGATAAGTTTCTTTTTCTGTGTGACTTATTTCACTTAGAATCATCGTACCTGAATCCACCCATTTTGCTGCTACTGGTCTTATGACATTGATTTCATGGCTGAGGGATATTCCATCGTATGTAAATACCACCATTTTTTGAACCATTTATATATTTCCTGGGATATTTAAGGTGTACCCAAGTTGAGGTCCTTGTAAGCAGTGCAGCCCTAAATTTTGGGGTGGCTGTGTCTTTTTGATTTTCAGTTTTCCCAAGGTATATTCCCTAGACTGGAAGTGCCCTTGGCTCTGTAGCTCTGTTGTTTACTTGTTTTAAGGAACACAATGCACTCCTCCAGAGAGGCAGTTGGCAATTTACATCCAGCCCATCAGCATAACAAGGCTCCCTGTTCTCCAGGGCCTGTCTTGCCTTTCTGGTTTTTACACATTTTGTGGATGTCCCTTTTGACCGGTGGGAAGTGATACTTCTTTGTAGTACAGATTTGCATTGCCCGCTTGCTTGCTTGGCCAAAAAGGGCGTATGCGTTTTCTCCTGAATATATTCAGGAGAAAACGCATACGCCCTTTTTGGCCAAGTGCATCATTGTCGAAGTTGTGCCCCTCTTCCTGTGCTTTAAAGGCGATTCCAACGTACCTCTTGAAATCTGTTTCCTGCTATTCTGCCTCGCTTTCAAGTCCGCCTCGTGGCCTTCCCTCAACAGATTTTTGGACGATAGTTGTCCTTTATTACTCGGCCAGTTTGTGAATTGCTGTGCCCCTGAGCTCCATTTTTCAACTCGTTTTAGGTGAGCTGACCGCAAGTCCAAAATTTTGGTTCAAGACCTATACTGGTTCCCGGTGGGGGGCTGAGACTTTGGTTAATTCTTCTTCCTGCCGGGAAATTACAGTGATATGTGCCCGTCCAAATGCCTAACAGCTACTCTCTCATTGGTTCTCCCTCTTCCCTTTCATCCTCTGCCAAATTGGCAACCTGTGCGAACCAGGAGGTTAAAGGGGCTGTCTCTCCAAGTTGGGAGGTTGATAGTAAAGCAGATGGAAAGTCAAACCGGAGCACCAGGAGAGGGACTATTCGTTGAGTTTTAGAAACCTTTCGTATTCACAGTGTGTCCGTTCTCTAGGTCTCCCGTACATGTTATAACTGTAGTAATATTCCCTTCAACCTGGAGAGTTGGGACCCATGGAATGTGTGTCATGCATTATTGCTTTAAATGGTCTGCATTTGTTCACCCAATCTCACAAATCCTCTCAGTCCAAAGTGTCCAGCCTTATGCCACATCCAGCTGTCGTTGTAGATAGGGTAATTCCAGGTTTCATCAGAGACCCTTAAGGAATTGTAAAGAATTTCCCAGTTTTTTTGTTTTGTTTTTGAAATTCCTTTTTATAGTGGGTTTGAGCTGATTCTCGCTGCCATGTTTATGCCAGTCTAGACACACTTGATTCCCTTACGGAGACATAGCAATACATAGGTTTTAAGATTCGTACTAGTCAGATATATTCCTCTGCGGGAAATATGGTGTTTTGAGTCCCTTTCACTGAGGAAGGTGTAGGTCTTGTCTATTCCATAGTTGGTTTTTGGAATGGTACCTGTGCTTATATCAAACTCTGGTTTTATGCATCATCCCACCTCTCCTTCCCCCTTAAGCAGGCATAAGAGTGTTTTCTAAATGTGAGACACTGTTCTCTTTCCTAACTCAGTTCAAGTGTAGCCATGTTTACAGGATCTTCATAAGTGATATCTTATGATAAGTTTCTTTTTCTCTGTGACTTATTTCACTTAGAATCATCGTACCTGTATCCACCCATTTTACTGCTACTGGTCTTATGACATTGATTTCATGGCTGAGGGATATTCCATCGTACGTACGTACCACAATTTTTTGAACCATTTTTTTTTTCCTGGGATATTTAAGGTGTACCCAAGTTGAGGTCCTTATAAGCAGTGCAGCCCTAAATTTTGGAGTGGCTCTGTCTTATTGATTTTCAGTTTTCCCAAGGTATATTCCATAGACTGGAAGTTCCCTTGGCTCTGTAGCTCTGTTCTTTACTTGTTTTAGGGAACACAATGTACTCCTCCAGAGAGGCAGTTGGCAATTTACATCCCGCCCATCAGCATAACAAGGCTCCCTGTTCTCCAGGGCCTGTCTTGCCTTTCTGGTTTTTACACAATTTGTGGATGTCCCTTTTGACCGCTGGGAAGTGATACTTCTTTGTAGTGCAGATTTGCATTGCCCGATTGCTTGCTTGGCCAAAAAGGGCGTATGCGTTTTCTCCTTAATATATTCAGGAGAAAACGCATACGCTCTTTTTGGCCACGTGCATCATTTTCGAAGTTGTGCCCCTCATCCGGTGCTTTAAAGGCAATTCCAACGTACCTCTTGAAATCTGTTTCCTGCTATTCTGCCTCGCTTTCAAGTCCGCCTCGTTGCCTTCCCTCAACAGATTTTTGGACGATAGTTGTCCTTTATTACTCGGCCAGTTTGTGAATTGCTGTGCCCCTGAGCTCCATTTTTCAACTCGTTTTTGGTGAGCTGACCGCAAGTCCAAAATTTTGGTTCAGGACCTATACTGGTTCCCGGTGGGTGGCTGAGATTTTGGTTAATTCTTCTTCCTGCCGGGAAATTACCGTGATATGTGCCCGTCCAAATGCCTAACAGCTACTCTCTCATTGGTTCTCCCTCTTCCCTTTCATCCTCTGCCAAATTGGCAACCTGTGCGAACCAGGAGGTTAAAGGGGCTGTCTCTCCAAGTTCGGAGGTTGATAGTAAAGCAGGTGGAAAGTCAACCCGGAGCACCAGGAGAGGGACTATTCGTTGAGTTTTAGAAACTTTTCGTATTCACAGTGTGTCCGTTCTCTAGGTTTCCCGTACATGTTATAACTGTAGTAATATTCCCTTCAACCTGGAGAGTTGGGACCCATGGAATGGGTGCCATGCATTATTGCTTTAAAGGGTCTGCAATTGCTCACCCAATCTCACCAATCCTCTCAGTCCCAAGTGTCCAGCCTTATGCCACATCCAGCTGTCGTTGTAGATAGGGTCATTCCAGGTTTCATCAGAGATTCTGAAGGAATTGTAAAGAATTTCCCAGTTTTTTTGTTTTGTTTTTGAAATTCCTTTTTATAGTGGGTTTGAGCTGATTCTCGCTGCGATGTTTATGCCAGTCTAGACACACTTGATTCCCTTACGGAGACATATCAGTACATAGGTTTTAAGATTCTTAGTAGTCAGATATGTTCCTCTGCGGGAAATATGATGTTTTGAGTCCCTTTCACTGAGGAAGGTGTAGGGCTTGTCTATTCCATAGTTGGTTTTTGGAACGGTACCTGTGCTTATATCAAACTCTGGTTTTATGCATCACCCCACCTCTCTTCCCCCTTAAGCAGGCATAAGAGTGTTTTCTAAATGTGAGACACTGTTCTCTTTCCTAACTCAGTTCAAGTGTAGCCATGTTTACAGGATCTTCATAAGTGATATCTTATGATAAGTTTCCTTTTCTCTGTGACTTATTTCACTTAGAATCATCGTACCTCAATCCACCCATTTTACTGCTACTGGTATTATGTCATTGATTTCATGGCTGAGGTATATTCCATCGTACGTAAGTACCACAATTTTTTGAACCATTTTTATATTTCCAGGGATATTTAAGGTGTACCCAAGTTGAGGTCCTTGTAAGCAGTGCAGCCCTAAATTTTGGGGTGGCTCTGTCTTATTGATTTTCAGTTTTCCCAATGTATATTCTCTAGACTGGAAGTGCCCTTGGCTCTGTAGCTCTGTTGTTTACTTGTTTTAGGGAACACAGTGCACTCCTCCAGAGAGGCAGTTGGCAATTTACATCCCGCCCATCAGCATAACAAGGCTCCCTGTTCTCCAGGGCCTGTCTTGCCTTTCTGGTTTTTACACATTTTGTGGATGTCCCTTTTGACCGGTGGGAAGTGATACTTTTTTTAGTGCAGATTTCCATTGCCCGCTTGCTTGCTTTGCCAAAAAGGGCGTATGCGTTTTCTCCTGAATATATTCAGGAGAAAACGCATACGCCCTTTTTGGCCAAGTGCATCATTGTCGAAGTTGTGCCCCTCTTCCTGTGCTTTAAGGGCAATTCCAACGTAACTCTTGAAATCTGTTTCCTGCAATTCTGCCTCGCTTTCAAGTCCGCCTCGTTGCCTTCCCTCAACAGATTTTTGGACGATAGTTGTCCTTTATTACTGGGCCAGTTTGTGAATTGCTGTACCCCTGAGCTCCATTTTTCAACTCGTTTTTGGTGAGCTGACCGCAAGTCCAAAATTTTGGTTCAGGATCTATACTGATTCCCAGTGGGTGGCTGAGACTTTGGTTAATTCTTCTTCCTGCCTGGAAATTACAGTGATATGTGCCCGTCCAAATGCCTAACAGCTACTCTCTCATTGGTTCTCCCTCTTCCCTTTCATCCTCTGCCAAATTGGCAACCTGTGCGAACCAGGAGGTTAAAGGGGCTGTCTCTCCAAGTTGGGAGGTTGATAATAAAGCAGATGGAAAGTCAAACCGGAGCACCAGGAGAGGGACTATTCGTTGAGTTTTAGAGACCTTTCATATTCACAGTGTGCCCGTTCTCTAGGATTCCCGTACATGTTATATCTGTAGTAATATTCCCTTCAACCTGGAGAGTTGGGACCCATGGAATGTGTGTCATGCATTATTGCTTTAAAGGGTCTGCATTTGCTCACCCAATCTCACCAATCCTCTCAGTCCCAAGTGTCCAGTCTTATGCCACCTCCAGCTGTCGTTGTAGATAGGGTCATTCCAGGTTTCATCAGAGACCCTGAAGGAATTGTAAAGAATTTCCCAGTTTTTTTGCTTTATTTTTGAAATTCCTTTTTATAGTGGGTTTGAGCTGATTCTCGCTGCCATATTTATCCCAGTCTAGACACACTTGATTCCCTTACGGAGACATATCAATACATAGGTTTTAAGATTCTTACTAGTCAGATATATTCCTCTGCGGGAAATATGGGGTTTTGAGTCCCTTTCACTGAGGAAGGTGTAGGTCTTGTCTATTCCATAGTTGGTTTTTGGAACGGTACCTGTGCTTATATCAAACTCTGGTTTTATGCATCACCCCACCTCTCCTTCCCCCTTAAGCAGGCATAAGAGTGTTTTCTCAATGTGAGACACTGTTCTCTTTCCTAACTCAGTTCAAGTGTAGCCATGTTTACAGGATCTTCATAAGTGATATCTTATGATAAGTTTCTTTTTCTGTGTGACTTATTTCACTTAGAATCATCGTACCTGAATCCACCCATTTTGCTGCTACTGGTCTTATGACATTGATTTCATGGCTGAGGGATATTCCATCGTACGTAAGTACCACAATTTTTTGAACCATTTTTATATTTCCTGGGATATTTAAGGTGTACCCAAGTTGAGGTCCTTGTAAGCAGTGCAGCCCTAAATTTTGGGGCGGCTGTGTCTTTTGATGTTCATTTTTCCCAAGGTATATTCTCTAGACTGGAAGTGCCCTTGGCTCTGTAGCTCTGTTGTTTACTTGTTTTAGGGAACCAATTCACTCCTCCAGAGAGGCAGTTGGCAATTTACATCCCGCCCATCAGCATAACAAGGCTCCCTGTTCTCCAGGGCCTGTCTTGCCTTTCTGGTTTTTACACATTTTGTGGATATCCCTTTTGACCGGTGGGAAGTGATACTTCTTTGTAGTGCAGATTTGCATTGCCCGCTTGCTTGCTTGGACAAAAAGGGCGTATGCGTTTTCTCCTGCATATATTCTGGAGAAAACGCATACGCCCTTTTTGGCCAAGTGCATCATTTTCGAAGTTGTGCCCCTCTTCCTGTGCTTTAAAGGCGATTCCAACGTACCTCTTGAAATCTGTTTCCTGCTATTCTGCCTCGCATTCAAGTCCGCCTCGTTGCCTTCCCTCAACAGATTTTTGGACGATAGTTGTCCTTTACTACTCGGCCAGTTTGTGAATTGCTGTGCCCCTGAGATCCATTTTTCAACTCGTTTTAGGTGAGCTGACCGCAAGTCTAAAATTTTGGTTCAGGAACTATACTGGTTCCGGGTGGGGGCCTGAGACTTTGGTTAATTCTTCTACCTGCTGGGAAATTACAGTGATATGTGCCCATCCAAATGCCTAACAGCTACTCTCTCATTGGTTCTCCCTCTTCCCTTTCATCCTCTGCCAAATTGGCAACCTGTGCGAACCAGGAGGTTAAAGGGGCTGTCTCTCCAAGTTGGGACGTTGATAGTAAAGCAGATGGAAAGTCAAACCGGACCACCAGGAGAGGGACTATTCGTTGAGTTTTAGAAACCTTTCGTATTCACAGTGTGTCCGTTCTCTAGGTTTCCCGTACATGTTATAACTGTAGTAATATTCCCTTCAACCTGGAGAGTAGGGACCCATGGAATGTGTGCCATGCATTATTGCTTTAAATCTGCATTTGTTCACCCAATCTCACCAATCCTCTCAGTCCCAAGTGTCCAGCCTTATGCCACATCCAGCTGTCGTTGTAGATAGGGTCATTCCAGGTTTCATCAGAGACCCTGAAGGAATTGTAAAGATTTTCCCAGTTTTTTTGTTTTGTTTTTGAAATTCCTTTTTATAGTGGGTTTGAGCTGATTCTCGCTGCCATGTTTCTGCCAGTCTAGACACACTTGATTCCCTTACGGATACATATCAATACATAGGTTTTAAGATTCTTACTAGTCAGATATATTCCTCTGCGGGAAATATGGGGTTTTGAGTCCCTTTCACTGAGGAAGGTGTAGGTCTTTTCTATTCCATAGTTGGTTTTTGGAATGGTACCTGTGCTTATATCAAACTCTGGTTTTATGCATCACCCCACCTCTCTTCCCCCCTTAAGCAGGCATAAGAGTGTTTTCTAAATGTGAGACACTGTTCTCTTTCCTAACTCAGTTCAAGTGTAGCCATGTTTACAGGATCTTCATAAGTGATATCTTATGATAAGTTTCTTTTTCTCTGTGACTTATTTCACTTAGAATCATCGTACCTGAATCCACCCATTTTACTACTACTAGTCTTATGACATTGATTTCATGGCTGAGGGATATTCCATCGTACGTAAGTACCACAATTTTTTGAACCATTTTTATATTTCCTGCGATATTTAAGGTGTACCCAAGTTGAGGTCCTTATAAGCAGTGCAGCCCTAAATTTTGGGGTGGCTGTGTCTTTTGATTTTCAGTTTTCCCAAGGTATATTCCCTAGACTGGAAGTGCCCTTGGCTCTGTAGCTCTGTTGTTTACTTGTTTTAGGGAACACAATGCACTCCTCCAGAGAGGCAGTTGGCAATTTACATCCCGCCCATCAGCATAACAAGGCTCCCTGTTCTCCAGGGCCTGTCTTGCCTTTCCGGTTTTTACACATTTTGTGGATGTCCCTTTTGACCGGTGGGAAGTGATACTTCTTTGTAGTGCAGATTTGCATTGCCCGCTTGCTTGCTTGGCCAAAAAGGGCGTATGCGTTTTCTCCTGAATATATTCAGGAGAAAACACATACGCCCCATTTGGCCAAGTGCATCATTGTCGAAGTTGTGCCCCTCTTCCTGTGCTTTAAAGGCGATTCCAACATACCTCTTGAAATCTGTTTCCTGCTATTATGCCTCGCTTTCAAGTCCGCCTCGCTGCCTTCCCTCAACAGATTTTTGGACGATAGTTGTCCTTTATTACTCGGCCAGTTTGTGAATTGCTGTGCCCCTGAGCTCCATTTTTCAACTCGTTTTAGGTGAGCTGACAGCAAGTCCAAAATTTTGGTTCAGGACCTATACTGGTTCCCGGTGGGGGGCTGAGACTTTGGTTAATTCTTCTTCCTGCCGGGAAATTACAGTGATATGTGCCCGTCCAAATGCCTAACAGCTACTCTCTCATTGGTTCTCCCTCTTCCCTTTCATCCTCTGCCAAATTGGCAACCTGTGCGAACCAGGAGGTTAAAGGGGCTGTCTCTCCAAGTTGGGAGGTTGATAGTAAAGCAGATGGAAAGTCAAACCGGAGCACGAGGAGAGGGACTATTCGTTGAGTTTTAGAAACCTTTCGTATTCACAGTGTGTCCGTTCTCTAGGTTTTCCGTACATGTTATATCTGTAGTAATATTCCCTTCAACCTGGAGAGTTGGGACCCATGGAATGTGTGCCATGCATTATTGCTTTAAAGGGTCTGCATTTGCTCACCCAATCTCACCAATCCTCTCAGTCCCAAGTGTCCAGCCTTATGCCACATCCAGCTGTCATTGTAGATAGGGTCATTCCAGGTTTCATCAGAGACCCTGAAGGAATTGTAAAGATTTTCCCAGTTTTTTTGTTTTGTTTTTGAAATTCCTTTTTATAGTGGGTTTGAGCTGATTCTCGCTGCCATGTTTCTGCCAGTCTAGACACACTTGATTCCCTTACGGATACATATCAATACATAGGTTTTAAGATTCTTACTAGTCAGATATATTCCTCTGCGGGAAATATGGGGTTTTGAGTCCCTTTCACTGAGGAAGGTGTAGGTCTTTTCTATTCCATAGTTGGTTTTTGGAATGGTACCTGTGCTTATATCAAACTCTGGTTTTATGCATCACCCCACCTCTCTTCCCCCCTTAAGCAGGCATAAGAGTGTTTTCTAAATGTGAGACACTGATCTCTTTCCTAACTCAGTTCAAGTGTAGCCATGTTTACAGGATCTTCATAAGTGATATCTTATGATAAGTTTCTTTTTCTCTGTGACTTATTTCACTTAGAATCATCGTACCTGAATCCACCCATTTTACTACTACTAGTCTTATGACATTGATTTCATGGCTGAGGGATATTCCATCGTACGTAAGTACCACAATTTTTTGAACCATTTTTATATTTCCTGGGATATTTAAGGTGTACCCAAGTTGAGGTCCTTATAAGCAGTGCAGCCCTAAATTTTGGGGTGGCTGTGTCTTTTGATTTTCAGTTTTCCCAAGGTATATTCCCTAGACTGGAAGTGCCCTTGGCTCTGTAGCTCTGTTGTTTACTTGTTTTAGGGAACACAATGCACTCCTCCAGAGAGGCAGTTGGCAATTTACATCCCGCCCATCAGCATAACAAGGCTCCCTGTTCTCCAGGGCCTGTCTTGCCTTTCCGGTTTTTACACATTTTGTGGATGTCCCTTTTGACCGGTGGGAAGTGATACTTCTTTGTAGTGCAGATTTGCATTGCCCGCTTGCTTGCTTGGCCAAAAAGGGCGTATGCGTTTTCTCCTGAATATATTCAGGAGAAAACACATACGCCCCATTTGGCCAAGTGCATCATTGTCGAAGTTGTGCCCCTCTTCCTGTGCTTTAAAGGCGATTCCAACATACCTCTTGAAATCTGTTTCCTGCTATTATGCCTCGCTTTCAAGTCCGCCTCGCTGCCTTCCCTCAACAGATTTTTGGACGATAGTTGTCCTTTATTACTCGGCCAGTTTGTGAATTGCTGTGCCCCTGAGCTCCATTTTTCAACTCGTTTTAGGTGAGCTGACAGCAAGTCCAAAATTTTGGTTCAGGACCTATACTGGTTCCCGGTGGGGGGCTGAGACTTTGGTTAATTCTTCTTCCTGCCGGGAAATTACAGTGATATGTGCCCGTCCAAATGCCTAACAGCTACTCTCTCATTGGTTCTCCCTCTTCCCTTTCATCCTCTGCCAAATTGGCAACCTGTGCGAACCAGGAGGTTAAAGGGGCTGTCTCTCCAAGTTGGGAGGTTGATAGTAAAGCAGATGGAAAGTCAAACCGGAGCACGAGGAGAGGGACTATTCGTTGAGTTTTAGAAACCTTTCGTATTCACAGTGTGTCCGTTCTCTAGGTTTTCCGTACATGTTATATCTGTAGTAATATTCCCTTCAACCTGGAGAGTTGGGACCCATGGAATGTGTGCCATGCATTATTGCTTTAAAGGGTCTGCATTTGCTCACCCAATCTCACCAATCCTCTCAGTCCCAAGTGTCCAGCCTTATGCCACATCCAGCTGTCATTGTAGATAGGGTCATTCCAGGTATCATCAGAGACCCTGAAGGAATTGTAAAGAATTTCCCAGTTTTTTTTGTTTTATTTTTGAAATTCCTTTTTATAGTGGGTTTGAGCTGATTCTCGCTGCCATGTTTATGCCAGTCTAGACACACTTGATTCCCTTACGGAGACATATCAATACATAGGTTTTAAGATTCTTACTAGTCAGATATATTCCTCTGCGGCAAATATGGGGTTTTGAGTCCCTTTCACTGAGGAAGGTGTAGGTCTTGCCTATTCCATAGTTGGTTTTTGGAATGGTACCTGTGCTTATATGAAACTCTGGTTTTATGCATCACCCCACCTCTCCTTCCCCCTTAAGCAGGCATAAGACTGTTTTCTAAATGTGAGACACTGCTCTCTTTCCTAACTCAGTTCAAGTTTAGCCATGTTTACAGGATCTTCATAAGTGATATCTTATGATAAGTTTCTTTTTCTGTGTGACTTATTTCACTTAGAATCATCGTACCTGAATCCACCCATTTTGCTGCTACTGTTCTTATGACATTGATTTCATGGCTGAGGGATATTCCATCGTACGTAAGTACCACAATTTTGTGAACCATTTTTATATTTCCTGGGATATTTAAGGTGTACCCAAGTTGAGGTCCTTGTAAGCAGTGCAGCCCTAAATTTGGGGTGGCTCTGTCTTATTGATTTTCAGTTTTCCCAAGGTATATTCCCTAGACTGGAAGTGCCCTTGGCTCTGTAGCTCTGTGCTTTACTTGTTTTAGGGAACACAATGTACTCCTCCAGAGAGGCAGTTGGCAATTTACATCCCGCCCATCAGCATAACAAGGCTCCCTGTTCTCCAGGGCCTGTCTTGCCTTTCTGGTTTTTACACATTTTGTGGATGTTCCTTTTGACCGGTGGGAAGCGATACTTCTTTGTAGTGCAGATTTGCATTGCCCGCTTGCTTGCTTGGCCAAAAAGGGCGTATGCGTTTTCTCCTGAATATATTCAGGAGAAAACGCATACGCCCTTTTTGGCCAAGTGCATCATTGTCGAAGTTGTGCCTCTTTTCCTGTGCTTTAAAGGTGATTCCAACGTACCTCTTGAAATCTGTTTCCTGCTATTCTGCCTCGCTTTCAAGTCCGCCTCGTTGCCTTCCCTCAACAGATTTTTGGACGATAGTTGTCCTTTATTACTTGGCCAGTTTGTGAATTGCTGTGCCCCTGAGCTCCATTTTTCAACTCGATTTTGGTGAGCTGACCGCAAGTCCAACATTTTGGTTCAGGACCTATGCTGATTCCCGTTGGGGGGCTGAGACTTTGGTTAATTCTTCTTCCTGCCGGGAAATTAGAGTGATATGTGCCCGTCCAAATGCCTAACAGCTTCTGTCTCATTGGTTCTCCCTCTTCCCTTTCATCCTCTGCCAAATTGGCAACCTGTGCGAACCAGGAGTTTAAAGGGGCTGTCTCTCCAAGTTGGGAGGTTGATAGTAAAGCAGATGGAAAGTCAAACTGGAGCACCAGGAGAGGGACTATTCGTTCAGTTTTAGAAACCTTTCGTATTCACAGTGTGTCCGTTCTCTAGTTTTCCCATACATGTTATAGCTGTAGTAATATTCCCTTCAACCTGGAGAGTTCGGACCCATGAAATGGGTGCCATCCATTATTGCTTTAAAGGGTCTGCATTTGCTCACCCAATCTCACAAATCGTCTCAGTCTCAAGTTTCCCTCCTTATGCCACATCCAGCTGTCGTTGTAGATAGGGTCATTCCAGGTTTCATCAGAATCTCTGAAGGAATTGTAAAGAATTTCCCAGTTTTTTTATTTTGTTTTTGAAATTCCTTTTTATAGTGGGTTTGAGCTGATTCTCACTGCCATGTTTATGCCAGTCTAGACACACTTGATTCCCTAACGGAGACATATCAATACATAGGTTTTAAGATTCTTACTAGTCAGATATATTGCTCTGCGGGAAATATGGGGTTTTAAGTCCCTTTCACTTAGGAAGGTGTAGGTCTTGTCTAATCCATAGTTGGTTTTTGGAACGGTACCTGTGCTTATATCAAACTCTGGTTTTATGCATCACCCCACCTCTCCTTCCCCCTTAAGCAGGCATAAGAGTGTTTTCTAAATGTGAGACACTATTCTCTTTCCTAACTCAGTTCAATTGTAGCCATGTTTACAGGATCTTCATAAGTGATATCTTATGATATTTTCTTTTTCTGTGTGACTTATTTCACTTAGAATCATCGTACCTGAATCCACCCATTTTGCTGCTAATGGTCTTATGGCATTGATTTCATGGCTGAGGGATATTCCATCGTACGTAAGTACCACAATTTTTTGAACCATTTTTATATTTCCTGGGATACTTAAGGTGTATCCAAGTTGAGGTCTTTGTAAGCAGTGCAGCCCTAATTTTGGGGTGGCTCTGTATTATTGATTTTCAGTTTTCCCAAGGTATATTCCCTAGACTGGAAGTGCCCTTGGCTCTGTAGCTCTGTTCTTTACTTGTTTTAGGGAACACAATGCACTCCTCCAGAGAGGCAGTTGGCAATTTACATCCCGCCCATCAGCATAACAAGGCTCCCTGTTCTCCAGGGCCTGCCTTGCCTTTCTGGTTTTTACACATTTGTGGATGTCCCTTTTGACCGGTGGGAAGTGATACTTCTTTGTAGTGCAGATTTGCATTGCCCGCTTGCTTGCTTGGCCAAAAAGGGCGTATGCGTTTTCTCCTGAATATATTCAGGAGAAAACGCATACGCCCTTTTTGGCCAAGGGCATCATTGTCGAAGTTGTGCCCTTCTTCCTGTGCTTTAAAGGCGATTCCAACGTACCTCTTGAAATCTGTTTCCTGCTATTCTGCCGCGCTTTCAAGTCCGCCTCGTTGCCTTCCCTCAATAGATTTTTGGACGATAGTTGTCCTTTATTACTCGGCCAGTTTGTGAATTGCTGTGCCCCTGAGCTCCATTTTTCAACTCGTTTTTGGTGAGCTGACCGCAAGTCCAAAATTTTGGTTCAGGACCTATACTGGTTCCCGGTGGGTGGCTGAGACTTTGGTTAATTCTTCTTCCTGCCGGGAAATTACAGTGATATGTGCCCGTCGAAATGCCTAACAGCTACTCTCTCATTGGTTCTCCCTCTTCACTTTCATCCTCTGCCAAATTGGCAACGTGTGTGAAGCAGGAGGTTAAAGGGGCGGTCTCTCCGAGTTGGGAGGTTGATAGTAAAGCAGATGGAAAGTCAAACCGGAGCACCAGGAGAGGGACTATTCGTTGAGTTTTAGAAACCTTTCGTATTCACAGTGTGTCCGTTCTCTAGGTTTCCCGTACATGTTATAGCTGGAGTAATATTCCCTTCAACCTGGAGAGTTGGGGCCCATGGAACGGGTGCCAGGCATTTGTGATTTGAAGGGTCTGCATTTACTCACCCAATCTCACCAATTCTCTCAGTCCCAAGTGTCCAGCCTTATGCCACATCCAGCTGTCGTTGTAGATAGGGTCATTCCAGGTTTCATCAGATACCCTGAAGGAATTGTAAAGAATTTCCCAGTTTTTTTGTTTTGTTTTTGAAATTCCTTTTTATAGTGCGTTTGAGCTGATTCTCGCTGCCATGTTTATGCCAGTCTAGACACACTTGTTTCCCTTATGGAGAAATATCAATACATAGGTTTTAATATTCTTACTAGTCAGATATATTCCTCTGCGGGAAATATGGTGTTTTAAGTCCCTTTCACTGAGGAAGGTGTAGGTCTTGTCTATTCCATAGTTGGTTTTTGGAACGGTACCTGTGCTTATATCAAACTCTGGTTTTATGCATCACCCCACCTTTTCTTCCCCCTTAAGCAGGCATAAGAGTGTTTTCTAAATATGAGACACTGTTCTCTTTCCTATCTCAGTTCAAGTGTCGCCATGTTTATAGGATCTTCATAAGTGATATCTTATGATAAGTTTCTTTTTCTGTGTGACTTATTTCACTTAGAATCATCGTACCTGAATCCACCCATTTTGCTGCTACTGGTCTTATGACATTGATTTCATGGCTGAGGGATATTCCATCGTACGTAAGTACCACAATTTTTTGAACCATTTTTATATTTCCTGGGATATTTAAGGTGTACCCAAGTTGAGGTCCTTGTAAGCAGTGCAGCCCTTAATATTGGGGTGGCTCTGTCTTATTGATTTTCAGTTTTCCCAAGGAATATTCCCTAGACTGGAAGTGCCCTTGGCTCTGTAGCTCTGTTCTTTACTTGTTTTAGGGAACACAATGCACTCCCCAGGAGAGGCAGTTGGCAATTTACATCCCGCCCATCAGCATAACAAGGCTCCCTGTTCTCCAGGGCCTGTCTTGCCTTTCTGGTTTTTACACATTTTGTGGATGTCCCTTTTGACCGGTGGAAAGTGATACTTCTTTGTAGTGCAGATTTGCATTGCCCGCTTGCTTGCTTGGCCAAAAAGGGCGTATGCGTTTTCTCCTGAATATATTCAGGAGAAAACGCATACGCCCTTTTTGGACAAGGGCATCATTTTTGAAGTTGTGCCCCTCTTCCTGTGCTTTAAATGCAATTCCATCGTACCTCTTGAAATCTGTTTCCTGCTATTAAGCCTCGCATTCAAGTCCGCCTCATTGCCTTCCCTCAACAGATTTTGGGACGATAGTTGTCCTTTATTACTCGGCCAGTTTGTGAATTGCTGTGCCCCTGAGCTCCATTTTTCAACTCGTTTTTGGTGAGCTGACCTCAAGTCCAAAATTTTGGTTCAGGACCTATACTGGTTCCCGGTGGGTGGCTGAGACTTTGGTTAATTCTTCTTCCTGCCGGGAAATTACAGTGATATGTGCCCGTCCAAATGACTACCAGCTACTCTCTCATTGGTTCTCCCTCTTCCCTTTCATCCTCTGCCAAATTGGCATCCTGTGTGAACCAGGAGGTTAAATGGGCTGTCTCTCCAAGTTGGTTGGTTGATAGTAAAGCAGATGGAAAGTCAAACCGGAGCACCAGGAGAGGGACTATTCGTTGAGTTTTAGAAACCTTTCGTGTTCACAGTGTGCCCGTTCTCTAGGTTTCCCGTACATGTTATAGCTGGAGTAATATTCCCTTCAACCTGGAGAGTTGGGGCCCATGGAATGGGTGCCAGGCATTTGTGATTTAAAGGGTCTGCATTTGCAAACCCAATCTCACCAATCCTCTCAGTCCCAAGTGTCCCTCCTTATGCCACATCCAGCTGTCGTTGTAGATAGAGTCATTCCAGGTTTCATCAGGGACCCTGAAGGAATTGTAAAGAATTTCCCAGTTTTTTTGTTTTGTTTTTGAAATTCCTTTTTATAGTGGGCTTGAGCTGATTCTCGCTGCCATGTTTATGCCAGTCTAGACACACTTGATTCCCTTAGGGAGACATATCAATACATAGGTTTTAAGATTCTTACTAGTCAGATATATTCCTCTGCGGGAAATATGGGGTTTTGAGTCCCTTTCACTGAGGAAGGTGTAGGTCTTGTCTATTCCATAGTTGGTTTTTGGAACGGTACCTGTGCTTATATCAAACTCTGGTTTTATGCATCACCCCACCTCTCCTTCCCCCCTTAAGCAGGCATAAGAGTGTTTTCTAAATATGAGACACTGTTCTCTTTCCTAACTCAGTTCAAGTGTAGCCATGTTTACAGGATCATCATAAGTGATATCTTATGATAAGTTTCTTTTTCTGTGTGACTTATTTCACTTAGAATCATCGTACCTGAATCCACCCATTTTGCTGCTACTGGTCTTATGACATTGATTTCATGGCTGAGGGATATTCCATCGTACGTAAGTACCACAATTTTTTGAACCATTTTTATATTTCCTGGGATACTTAAGGTGTATCCAAGTTGAGGTCTTTGTAAGCAGTGCAGCCCTTATTTTGGGGTGGCTCTGTATTATTGATTTTCAGATTTCCCAAGGTATATTCCCTAGACTGGAAGTGCCTTTGGCTCTGTAGCTCTGTTCTTTACTTCTTTTAGGGAACACAATGCATTCCTCCAGAGAGGCAGTTGGCAATTTACATCCCGCCCATCAGCATAACAAGGCTCCCTGTTCTCCAGGGCCTGTCTTGCCTTTCTGGTTTTTACACATTTTGTGGATGTCCCTTTTGACCTGTGGGAAGTGATACTTCTTTGTAGTGCAGATTTGCATTGCCCGCTTGCTTGCTTGGCCAAAAAGGGCGTATGCGTTTTCTCCTGAATATATTCAGGAGAAAACGCATACGCCCTTTGTTGCCAAGTGCATCATTGTCGAAGTTGTGCCCCTCTTCCTGTGCTTTAAATGCAATTCCATCGTACCTCTTGAAATCTGTTTCCTGCTATTAAGCCTCGCATTCAAGTCCGCCTCGTTGCCTTCCCTCAACAGATTTTTGGACGATAGTTGTCCTTTATTACTCGGCCAGTTTGTGAATTGCTGTGCCCCTGAGCTCCATTTTTCAACTCGTTTTTGGTGAGCTGACCGCAAGTCCAAAATTTTGGTTCAGGACCTATACTGGTTCCCGGTGGGTGGCTGAGACTTTGGTTAATTCTTCTTCCTGCCGGGAAATTACAGTGATATGTGCCCGTCCAAATGCCTACCAGCTACTCTCTCATTGGTTCTCCCTCTTCCCTTTCATCCTCTGCCAAATTGGCAACCTGTGTGAACCAGGAGTTTAAATGGGCTGTCTCTCCAAGTTGGTTGGTTGATGGTAAAGCAGATGGAAAGTCAAACCGGAGCACCAGGAGAGGGACTATTCGTTGAGTTTTAGAAACCTTTCGTATTCAGAGTGTGCCCGTTCTCTAGGTTTCCCGTACATGTTATAGCTGTAGTAATATTCCCTTCAACCTGGAGAGTTGGGGCTCATGGAATGGGTGCCAGGCATTTGTGATTTAAAGGGTCTGCATTTGCTCACCCAATCTCACCAATCGTCTCAGTCCCAACTGTCCCTCCTTATGCCACATCCAGCTGTCATTGTAGATAGGGTCATTCCAGGTTTCATCAGAGACCCTGAAGGAATTGTAAAGAATTTCCCAGTTTTTTTGTTTTGTTTTTGAAATTCCTTTTTATAGTGGGTTTGAGCTGATTCTCGCTGCCATGTTTATGCCAGTCTACACACACTTGATTCCCTTACGGAGACATATCAATACATAGGTTTTAACATTCTTACTAGTCAGATATATTCCTCTGCGGGAAATATGGTGTTTTGAGTCCCTTTCACTGAGGAAGGTGTAGGTCTTGTCTATTCCATAGTTGGTTTTTGGAACGGTACGTGTGCTTATATCAAACTCTGGTTGTATGCATCAGCCCACCTCTCCTTCCCCCATAAGCAGGCATAAGAGTGTTTTCTAAATGAGAGACACTGTTCTATTTCCTAACTCAGTTCAATTGTAGCCATGTTTACAGGATCTTCATAAGTGATATCTTATGATAAGTTTCTTTTTCTGTGTGACTTATTTCACTTAGAATCATCGTACCTGAATCCACCCATTTTGCTGCTACTGGTCTTATGACATTGATTTCATGGCTGAGGGATATTCCATCGTACGTAAGTACCACAATTTTTTGAACCATTTTTATATTTCCTGGGATACTTAAGGTGTATCCAAGTTGAGGTCTTTGTAAGCAGTTCAGCCCTAATTTTGGGGTGGCTCTGTATTATTGATTTTCAGTTTTCCCAAGGTATATTCCCTAGACTGGAAGTGCCCTTGGCTCTGTAGCTCTGTTCTTTACTTGTTTTAGGGAACACAATGCACTCCTCCAGAGAGGCAGTTGGCAATTTACATCCCGCCCATCAGCATAACAAGGCTCCCTGTTCTCCAGGGCCTGTCTTGCCTTTCTGGTTTTTACACATTTTGTGGATGTCCCTTTTGACCGGTGGGAAGTGATACTTCTTTGTAGTGCAGATATGCATTGCCCGCTTGCTTGCTTGGCCAAAAAGGGCGTATGTTTTCTCCTGTATATATTCAGGAGAAAACGCATACGCCCTTTTTGGCCTAGGACATCATTGTCGAAGTTGTGCCCTCTTCCTGTGCTTTAAAGGCGATTCCAACGTACCTCTTGAAATCTGTTTCCTGCTATTCTGCCTCGCTTTCAAGTCCGCGTCGTTGCCTTCCCTCAACAGATTTTTGGACGATAGTTGTCCTTTATTACTCGGCCAGTTTGTGAATTGCTGTGCCCCTGAGCTCCATTTTTCAACTCGTTTTTGGTGAGCTGACCGCAAGTCCAAAATTTTGGTTCAGGACCTATACTGGTTCCCGGTGGGTGGCTGAGACTTTGGTTAATTCTTCTTCCTGCCGGGAAATTACAGTGATATGTGCCCGTCCAAATGCCTAACAGCTACTCTCTCATTGGTTCTCCCTCTTCACTTTCATCCTCTGCCAAATTGGCAACGTGTGTGAAGCAGGAGGTTAAAGGGGCTGTCTCTCCGAGTTGGGAGGTTGATAGTAAAGCAGATGGAAAGTCAAACCGGAGCACCAGGAGAGGGACTATTCGTTGAGTTTTAGAAACCTTTCGTATTCATAGTGTGTCCGTTCTCTAGGTTTCCCGTACATGTTATAGCTGGAGTAATATTCCCTACAACCTGGAGAGTTGGGGCCCATGGAATGGGTGCCAGGCATTTGTGATTTAAAGGGTCTGCATTTGCTCACCCAATCTCACCAATTCTCTCAGTCCCAAGTGTCCAGCCTTATGCCACATCCAGCTGTCGTTGTAGATAGGGTCATTCCAGGTTTCATCAGATACCCTGAAGGAATTGTAAAGAATTTCCCAGTTTTTTTGTTTTGTTTTTGAAATTCCTTTTTATAGTGGGTTTGAGCTGATTCTCGCTGCCATATTTATGCCAGTCTAGACACACTTGTTTCCCTTATGGAGAAATATCAATACATAGGTTTTAATATTCTTACTAGTCAGATATATTCCTCTGCGGGAAATATGGTGTTTTGAGTCCCTTTCACTGAGGAAGGTGTAGGTCTTGTCTATTCCATAGTTGGTTTTTGGAACGGTACCTGTGCTTATATCAAACTCTGGTTTTATGCATCACCCCACCTCTCCTTCCCCCTTAAGCAGGCAAAATAGGGTTTTCTAAATGTTAGACACTGTTCTCTTTCCTAACTCAGTTCAAGTGTCGCCATGTTTATAGGATCTTCATAAGTGATATCTTATGATAAGTTTCTTTTTCTGTGTGACTTATTTCACTTAGAATGATCGTACCTGAATCCACCTATTTTGCTGCTACTGGTCTTATGATATTGATTTCATGGCTGAGGGATATTCCATCGTACGTAAGTACCACAATTTTTAGAACCATTTTTATATTTCCTGGGATACTTAATGTGTATCCAAGTTGAGGTCCTTGTAAGTAGTGCAGCCCTAAATGTTGGGGTGGCTCTGTCTTATTGATTTTCAGTTTTCCCAAGGTTTATTCCCTAGACTGGAAGTGCCCTTGGCTCTGTAGCTCTGTTCTTTACTTGTTTTAGGGCACACAATGCATTCCTCCAGAGAGGCAGTTGGCAATTTACATCCCTCCCATCAGCATAACAAGGCTCCCTGTTCTCCAGGGCCTGTCTTGCCTTTCTGGTTTTTACACATTTTGTGGATGTCCCTTTTGACCCGTGGGAAGTGATACCTCTTTGTAGTGCAGATTTGCATTGCCCGCTTGCTTGCTTGGCCAAAAAGGGCGTATGCGTTTTCTCCTGAATATATTCAGGAGAAAACGCATACGCCCTTTTTGGACAAGTGCATCATTGTCGAAGTTGTGCCCCTCTTCCTGTGCTTTAAAGGCAATTCCAACGTACCTCTTGAAATCTGTTTCCTGCTATTCTGCCTCGCTTTCAAGTCCGCCTCGTTGCCTTCCCTCAACAGATTTTTGGACGATAGTTGTCCTTTATTACTCGGCCAGTTTGTGAATTGCTGGGCCCCTGAGCTCCATTTTTCAACTCATTTTTGGTGAGCTGACCGCAAGTCCAAAATTTTGGTTCAGGACCTATACTGGTTCCCGGTGGGTGGCTGAGACTTTGGTTAATTCTTCTTCCTGCCGGGAAATTACAGTGATATGTGCCCGTCCAAATGCCGAACAGCTACTCTCTCATTGGTTCTCCCTCTTCCCTTTCATCCTCTGCCAAATTGGCAACGTGTGTGAACCAGGAGGTTAAAGGGGCTGTCTCTCCAAGTTGGGCGGTTGATAGTAAAGCAGATGGAAAGTCAAAGCGGAGCACCAGGAGAGGGACTATTCGTTGAGTTTTAGAAACCTTTGGTATTCACAGTGTGTCCGTTCTCTAGCTTTCCCGTACATGTTATAGCTGGAGTAATATTCACTTCAACCTGGAGAGTTGGGGCCCATGGAATGGGTGCCAGGCATTTGTGATTTAAAGGGTCTGCATTTGCAAACCCAATCTCACCAATCCTCTCAGTCCCAAGTGTCCCTCCTTTTGCCACATACAGCTGTCGTTGTAGATAGGGTCATTCCAGGTTTCATCAGGGACCCTGAAGGAATTGTAAAGAATTTCCCAGTTTTTTTGTTTTGTTTATGAAATTCATTTTTATAGTGGGCTTGAGCTGATTCTCGCTGCCATGTTTATGCCAGTCTAGACACACTTGATTCCCTTACAGAGACATATCAATACATAGGTTTTAAGATTCTTACTAGTCAGATATATTCCTCTGCGGGAAATATGGGGTTTTGAGTCCCTTTCACTGAGGAAGGTGTAGGTCTTGTCTATTCCATAGTTGGTTTTTGGAACGGTACCTGTGCTTATATCAAACTCTGGTTTTATGCATCACCCCACCTCTCCTTCCCCCTTAAGCAGGCATAAGAGTGTTTTCTAAATATGAGACATTGTTCTCTTTCCTAACTCATTTCAAGTGTAGCCATGTTTATAGGATCTTCATAAGTGATATCTTATGATAAGTTTCTTTTTCTGTGTGACTTATTTCACTTAGAATCATCGTACCTGAATCCACCCATTTTGCTGCTACTGGTCTTATGACATTGATTTCATGGCTGAGGGATATTCCATCGTACGTAAGTACCACAATATTTTGAAGCATTTTTGTATTTCCTGGGATACTTAAGGTGTATCCAAGTTGAGGTCCTTGTAAGCAGTGCAGCCCTAATTTTGGGGTGGCTCTGTCTTATTGATTTTCATTTTTCCCAAGGTATATTCCCTAGACTGGAAGTGCCCTTGGCTCTGTAGCTCTGTTGTTTACTTGTTTTAGGGAACACAATGCACTCCTCCAGAGAGGCAGTTGGCAATTTACATCCCGCCCATCAGCATAACAAGGCTCCCTGTTCTCCAGGGCCTGTCTTGCCTTTCTGGTTTTTACACATTTTGTGGATGTCCCTTTTGACCCGTGGGAAGTGATACTTCTTTGTAGTGCAGATTTGCATTGCCCGCTTGCTTGCTTGGCCAAAAAGGGCGTATGCGTTTTCTCCTGAATATATTCAGGAGAAAACGCATACGCCCTTTTTGGCCAAGTGCATCATTGTCGAAGTTGTGCCCCTCTTCCTGTGCTTTAAAGGCGATTCCAACGTACCTCTTGAAATCTGTTTCCTGCTATTCTGCCTCGTTTTCAAGTCCGCCTCGTTGCCTTTCATCAACAGATTTTTGGACGATAGTTGTCCTTTATTACTCGGCCAATTTGTGAATTGCTGTGCCCCTGAGCTCCATTTTTCAACTCGTTTATGGTGAGCTGACCGCAAGTCCAAAATTTTGGTTCAGGACCTATACTGGTTCCCGGTGGGTGGCTGAGACTTTGGTTAATTCTTCTTCCTGCCGGGAAATTAGAGTGATATGTGCCCGTCCAAATGCCTAACAGCTACTCTCTCATTGGTTCTCCCTCTTCCCTTTCATCCTCTGCCAAATTGGCAACCTGTGTGAACCAGGAGGTTAAAGGGGCTGTCTCTCCAAGTTGGGAGGTTGATAGTAAAGCAGATGGAAAGTCAAAGCAGAACACCAGGAGAGGGACTATTCGTTCAGTTGTAGAAACCTTTCGTATTCACAGTGTGTCCGTTCTCTAGGTTTCCCGTACATGTTATAGCTGGAGTAATATTCACTTCAACCTGGAGAGTTGGGGCCCATGGAATGGGTGCCAGGCATTTGTGATTTAAAGGGTCTGCATTTGCTCACCCAATCTCACCAATCCTCTCAGTCCCAAGTGTCCCTCCTTATGCCACATCCAGCTGTCGTTGTAGATACGGTCATTCCAGGTTTCATCAGGGACCCTGAAGGAATTGTAAAGAATTTCCCAGTTTTTTTGTTTTGTTTTTGAAATTCCTTTTTATAGTGGGCTTGAGCTGATTCTCGCTGCCATGTTTATGCCAGTCTAGACACACTTGTTTCCCTTACTGAGACACATCAATACATAGGTTTTAAGATTCTTACTAGTCAGATATATTCCTCTGTGGGAAATATGGTGTTTTGAGTCTCTTTCACTGAGGAAGGTGTAGGTCTTGCCTATTCCATAGTTGGTTTTTGGAACGGTACCTTTGCTTATATCAAACTCTGGTTTTATGCATCACCCCACCTCTCCTTCCCCCTTAAGCAGGCATAAGAGTGTTTTCTAAATATGAGGCACTGTTCTCTTTCCTAACTCAGTTCAAGTGTAGCCATGTTTACAGGATCTTCATAAGTGATATCTTATGATAAGTTTCTTTTTCTCTGTGACTTATTTCACTTAGAATCATCGTACCTGAATCCACCCATTTTGCTGCTACTGGTCTTATGACATTGATTTCATGGCTGAGGGATATTCCATCGTACGTAAGTACCACAATTTTTTGAACCATTTTTATATTTCCTGGGATATTTAAGGTGTACCCAAGTTGAGGTCCTTGTAAGCAGTGCAGCCCTAAATTTTGGGGTGGCTCTGTCTTATTGATTTTCATTTTTCCCAAGGTATATTCCGTAGACTGGAAGTGCCCTTGGCTCTGTAGCTCTGTTCTTTACTTGTTTTAGGGAACACAATGCACTCCTCCAGAGAGGCAGTTGGCAATTTACATCCCGCCCATCAGCATAACAAGGCTCCCTGTTCTCCAGGGCCTGTCTTGCCTTTCTGGTTTTTACACATTTTGTGGATGTCCCTTTTGACCGGTGGGAAGTGATACTTCTTTGTAGTGCAGATTTGCATTGCCCGCTTGCTTGCTTGGCCAAAAAGGGCGTATGCGTTTTCTCCTGAATATATTCAGGAGAAAACACATACGCCCTTTTTGGCCAAGTGCATCATTGTCGAAGTTGTGCCCCTCTTCCTGTGCTTTAAAGGTAATTCCAACGTACCTCTTGAAATCTGTTTCCTGCTATTCTGCCTCGCTTTCAAGTCCACCTCGTTGCCTTCCCTCAACAGATTTTTGGACGATAGTTTTCCTTTATTACTCGTCCAGTTTGTGAATTGCTGTGCCCCTGAGCTCCATTTTTCAACTCGTTTTTGGTGAGCTGACCGCAAGTCCAAAATTTTGGTTCAGGAACTATACTGGTTCCCGTTGGGTGGCTGAGACTCTGGTTAATTCTTCTTCCTGCCGGGAAATTACAGTGATATGTGCCCGTCCAAATGCCTAACAGCTACTCTCTCATTGGTTCTCCCTCTTCCCTTTCATCCTCTGCCAAATTGGCATCCTGTGCGAACCAGGAGGTTAAAGGGGCTGTCTCTCCAAGTTGGGAGGTTGATAGTAAAGAAGATGTAAAGTCAAACCGGAGCACCAGGAGAGGGACTATTCGTTGAGTTTTAGAAACCTTTCGTATTCACAGTGTGTCCGTTCTCTAGTTTTCCCGTACATGTTATAGCTGTAGTAATATTCCCTTCAACCTGGAGAGTTGGGACCCATGGAATGGGTGCCATGCATTATTGCTTTGAAGGGTCTGCATTTGCTCACCCAATCTCACCTATTCTCTCAGACACAAGTGTCCAGCCTTATGCCACATCCAGCTGTCGCTGTAGATAGGGTCATTCCAGGTTTCATCAGAGACCCTGAAGGAATTGTAAAGAATTTCCATGTTTTTTTGTTTTGTTTTTTAAATTCCTTTTTATAGTGGGTTTGAGCTGATTCTCGCTGCCATGTTTATGCCAGTCTAGACACACTTGATTCCCTTACGGAGACATATCAATACATAGGTTTTAAGATTCTTACTAGTCAGATATATTCCTCTGCGGGAAATATGGGGTTTTGAGTCCCTTTCACTGAGGAAGGTGTAGGTCTTGTCTATTCCATAGTTGGTTTTTGGAACGGTACCTGTGCTTATATCAAACTCCGGTTTTATGCATCACCCCACCTCTCCTTCCCCGTTAAGCAGGCATAAGAGTGTTTTCTAAATATGAGACACTGTTCTCTTTCCTAACTCAGTTCAAGTGTAGCCATGTTTATAGGGTCTTCATAAGTGATATCTTATGATAAGTTTCTTTTTCTGTGTGACTTATTTCACTTAGAATCATCGTACCTGAATCCATCCATTTTGCTGCTACTGGTCTTATGACATTGATTTCATGGCTGAGGGATATTCCATCGTATGTAAGTACAACAATTTTTTGAACCATTTTTATATTTCCTGGGATACTTAAGGTGTATCCAAGTTTAGGTCCTTGTAAGCAGTGCAGCCCTAAATTTTGGGGTGGCTCTGTCTTATTGATTTTCAGTTTTCCCGAGGTATATTCCGTAGACTGGAAGTGCCCTTGGCTCTGTAGCTCTGTTCATTACTTGTTTTAGGGAACACAGTGCACTCCTCCAGAGAGGCAGTTGGCAATTTACATCCCGCCCATCAGCATAACAAGGCTCCCTGTTCTCCAGGGCCTGTCTTGCCTTTCTGGTTTTTACACATTTTGTGGATGTCCCTTTTGACCAGTGGGAAGTGATACTTCTTTGTAGTGCAGATTTGCATTGCCCGCTTGCTTGCTTGGCTAAAAAGGGCGTATGCATTTTCTCCTGAATATATTCAGGAGAAAACGCATACGCCCTTTTTGGCCAAGTGCATCATTGTCGAAGTTGTGCCCCTCTTCCTGTGCTTTAAAGGTGATTCCAACATACCTCTTGAAATCTGTTTCCTGCTAGTCTGCCTCGCATTCATGTCCGCCTCGTTGCCTTTCCTCAACAGATTTTTGGACGATAGTTGTCCTTTATTACTCGGCCAGTTTGTGAATTGCTGTGCCCCTGAGCTCCATTTTTCAACTCGTTTTTGGTGAGCTGACCGCAAGTCCAAAATTTTGGTTCAGGACCTATACTGGTTCCCGGTGGGTGGCTGAGACTTTGGTTAATTCTTCTTCCTGCCGGGAAATTACAGTGATATGTGCCCGTCCAAATGCCTAACAGCTACTCTCTCATTGGTTCTCCCTCTTCCCTTTCATCCTCTGCCAAATTGGCAACCTGTGCGAACCAGGAGGTTAAAGGCGCTGTCTCTCCAAGTTGGGAGGTTGATAGTAAAGCAGATGGAAAGTCAAACCAGAGCACCAGGAGAGGGACTATTCGTTGAGTTTTAGAAACCTTTCGTATTCACAGTGTGTCCGTTCTCTAGGTTTCCTGTACGTGTATAGCTGTAGTAATATTCCCTTCAACCTGGAGATTTGGGACCCATGGAATGGGTGCCAGGCATTTTTGCTTTAAAGGGTCTGCATTTGCTCACCCAATCTCACCAATCGTCTCAGTCCCAAGTGTCCCTACTTATGCCACATCCAGCTTTCGTTGTATATAGGGTCATTCCAGGTTTCATCAGAGACCCTGAAGGAATTGTAAAGAATTTCCCATTTTTTTTGTTTTGTTTTTGAAATTCCTTTTTATAGTGGGTTTGAGCTGATTCTCGCTGCCATGTTTATGCCAGTCTAGACACACTTGATTCCCTTACGGAGACATATCAACACATAGGTTTTAAGATTCTTACTAGTCAGATATATTCCTCTGCGGGAAATATGGGGTTTTGAGTCCCTTTCACTGAGGAAGGTGTAGGTCTTGTCTATTCCATAGATGGTTTTTGGAACGGTACCTGTGCTTATATCAAACTCTGGTTTTATGCATCACCCCACCTCTCCTTCCCCCTTAAGCAGGCATAAGAGTGTTTTCTAAATGTGAGACACTGTTCTCTTTCCTAACTCAGTTCAAGTGTAGCCATGTTTACAGGATCTTCATAAGTGATATCTTATGCTAAGTTTCTTTTTCTGTGTGACTTATTTCACTTAGAATCATCGTACCTGAATCCACCCATTTTGCTGCTACTGGTCTTATGACATTGACTTCATGGCTGAGGGATATTCCATCATACGTAAGTACCACAATTTTTTGAACCATTTTTATATTTCCTGGGATATTTAAGGTGTACCCAAGTTGAGGTCCTTGTAAGCATTGCAGCCCTAAATTTTGGGTTGGCTCTGCCTTATTGATTTTCAGTTTTCCCAAGGTATATTCCCTAGACTGGAAGTGCCCTTGGCTCTGTAGCTCTGTTCTTTACTTGTTTTAGGGAACACAATGCACTCCTCCAGAGAGGCAGTTGGCAATTTACATCCCGCCCAACAGCATTACAAGTCTTCCTGTTCTCCGGGGCCTGTCTTCCCTTTCTGGTTTTTACACATTTTGTGGATGTCCCTTTTGACCAGTGGGAAGTGATACTTCTTTGTAGTGCAGATTTGCATTGCCCGCTTGCTTGCTTGGGCAAAAAGGGCGTATGCGTTTTCTGCTGATTATATTCAGGAGAAAACACATACGCCCTTTTTGGCCAAGTGCATCATTGTCGAAGTTGTGCCCCTCTTCCTGTGCTTTAAAGGTGATTCCAACGTACCTCTTGATATCTGTTTCCTGCTATTCTGCCTCGCTTTCAAGTCCACCTCGTTGCCTTCCCTCAACAGATTTTTGGACGATAGTTGTCCTTTATTACTCGGCCAGTTTGTGAATTGCTGTGCCCCTGAGCTCCAATTTCCAACTCGTTTTTGGTGAGCTGACCGCAAGTCCGAAATTTTGGTTCAGGACCTATGCTGGTTTCCGGTGGGGGGCTTAGACTTTGGTTAATTCTTCTTCCTGCCGGGAAATTACAGTGATATGTGCCCGTCCAAATGCCTAACAGCTGCTCTCTCATTGGTTCTCCCTCTTCCCTTTCATCCTCTGCCAAATTGGCAACCTGTGCGAACCAGGAGGTTAAAGGGGCTGTCTCTCCAAGTTGGGAGGATGATAGTAAAGCAGGTGTAAAGTCAAACTGGAGCACCAGGAGACGGACTATTCGTTGAGTTTTAGAAACCTTTCGTATTCACAGTGTGTCCGTTGTCTAGGTTTCCCGTACATGTTATAGCTGTAGTAATATTCCCTTCAACCTGGAGAGTTGGGACCCATGGAATGGGTGCCATGCATTATTGCTTTAAAGGGTCTGCATTTGCTCACCCAATCTCACCAATCCTCTCAGTCCCAAGTGTCCAAACTTATGCCACATCCAGCTGTCGTTGTAGATATGGTCATTCCAGGTTTCATCAGAGACCCTGAAGGAATTGTAAAGAATTTCCCAGTTTTTTTGTTTTGTTTTTGAAATTCCTTTTTATAGGGGGTTTGAGCTGATTCTCGCTGCCATGTTTATGCCAGTCTAGACACACTTGATTCCCTTACGGAGACATATCAATACATAGGTTTTAAGATTCTTACTAGTCAGATATATTCCTGTGCGGGAAATATGGGGTTTTGAGTCTCTTTCACTGAGGAAGGTGTAGGTCTTGTCTATTCCATAGTTGGTTTTTGGAACGGTACCTGTGCTTATATCAAACTCTGGTTTTATGCATCACCCCACCTCTCCTTCCCCCTTAAGCAGGCATAAGAGTGTTTTCTAAATGTGAGACACTGTTCTCTTTCCTAACTCAGTTCAAGTGTAGCCATGTTTACAGGATCTTCATAAGTGATATATTATGATAAGTTTCTTTTTCTCTGTGACTTATTTCACTTAGAATCATCGTACCTGAATCCACCCATTTTGCTGCTACTGGTCTTATGACATTGATTTCATGGCTGAGGGATATTCCATCCTACGTAAGTACCACAATTTTTTGAACGATTTTTATATTTCCTGGGATAATTAAGGTGTACCCAAGTTGAGGTCCTTGTAAGCAGTGCAGCCCTAAATTTTGGGGTGGCTCTGTCTTATTGATTTTCAGTTTTCCCAAGGTATATTCCCTAGACTGGAAGTGCCCTTGGCTCTGTAGCTCTGTTGTTTACTTGTTTTAGGAAACACAATGCACTCCTCCAGAGAGGCAGTTGGCAATTTACATGCCGCCCATCAGCATAACAAGGCTGCCTGTTCTCCAGGGCCTGTCTTGCCTTTCTGGTTTTTACACATTTTGTGGATGTCCCTTTTGACCGGTGGGAAGTGATACTTCTTTGTAGTGCAGATTTGCATTGCCCGCTTGCTTGATTGGCCAAAAAGGGCGTATGCGTTTTCTCCTGAATATATTCAGGAGAAAACACATACGCCCTTTTTGGGCAAGTGCATCATTGTCGAAGTTGTGCCACTCTTCCTGTGCTTTAAAGGCGATTCCAAGGTACCTCTTGAAATCTGTTTCCTGCTATTCTGCCTCGCTTCCAAGTCCGCCTCGTTGCCTTCCCTCAACAGATTTTTGGACGATAGTTGTCCTTTATTACTCGGCCAGTTTGTGAATTGCTGGACCCCTGAGCTCCATTTTTCAACTCGTTTTCTCTGAGCTGACCGCAAGTCCAAAATTTTGGTTCAGGACCTATACTGGTTCCCGGTGGGAGGCTGAGACGTTGGTTAATTCTTCTTCCTGCCGGGAAGTTAGAGTGATATGTGCCCGTCCAAATGCCTAACAGCTACTCTCTCATTGGTTCTCCCTATTCCCTTTCATCCTCTGCCAAATTGGCAACCTGTGCAAACCAGGAGTTTAAAGGGGCTTTCTCTCCAAGTTGGGAGGTTCATAGTAAAGCAGATGGAAAGTCAAACCAGAGCACCAGGAGAGGGACTATTCGTTGAATTTTAGAAACCTTTTGTATTCACAGTGTGTCCGTTCTCTAGGTTTCCCATACATGTTATAGCTGTAGTAATATTCCCTTCAACCTGGAGAGTTGGGACCCATTGAATGGGTGCCAGGCATATGTGCTTTAAAGGGTCTGCATTTGCTCACCCAATCTCACAAATCGTCTCAGTCCCAAGTGTCCCTCCTTATGAAACATCCCGCTGTCGTTGTAGATAGGGTCATTCCAGGTTTCTTCAGAGACCCTGAAGGAATTGTAAAGAATTTCCCAGTTTTTTTGTTTTGTTTTTGAAATTCCTTTTTATAGGGGGTTTGAGCTGATTCTCGCTGCCATGTTTATGCCAGTCTAGACACACTTGATTCCCTTACGGAGACATATCAATACATAGGTTTTAAGATTCTTACTAGTCAGATATATTCCTCTGCGGGAAATATGGGGTTTTGAGTCCCTTTCACTGAGGAAGGTGTAGGTCTTGTCTATTCCATAGTTGGTTTTTGGAACGGTACCTGTGCTTATATCAAACTCTGGTTTTATGCATCACCCCACCTCTCCTTCCCCCTTAAGCAGGCATAAGAGTGTTTTCTAAATGTGAGACACTGTTCTCTTTCCTAACTCAGATCAAGTGTAGACATGTTTACAGGATCTTCATAAGTGATATCTTATGATAAGTTTCTTTTTCTGTGTGACTTATTTCACATAGAATCATCGTACCTGAATCCACCCATTTTGCTGCTACTGGTGTTATGACATTGATTTCATGGCTGAGGGATATTCCATCGTACGTAAGTACCACAATTTTTTGAACCATTTTTATATTTCCTGGGATACTTAAGGTGTACCCAATTTGAGGTCCTTGTAAGCAGTGCAGCCCTAAATTTTGGGGTGGCTCTGTCTTATTGATTTTCAGTTTTCCCAAGGTATATTCCCTAGACTGGAAGTGCCCTTGGCTCTGTAGCTCTGTTCTTTACTTGTTTTAGGGAACACAATGTCCTCTTCCCGAGAGGCAGTTGTCAATTTACATGCCGCCCATCAGCATAACAAGGCTCCCTGTTCTCCAGGGCCTGTCTTGCCTTTCTGGTTTTTACACATTTTGTGGATGTCCCTTTTGACCGGTGGGAAGTGATACTTCTTTGTAGTGCAGATTTGCATTGCCCGCTTGCTTGCTTGGCCAAAAAGGGCGTATGCGTTTTCTCCTGAATATATTCAGGAGAAAACGCATACGCCCTTTTTGGCCAAATGCATCATTGTCGAAGTTGTGCCCCTCTTCCTGTGCTTTAAAGGTGATTCCAACGTACCTCTTGAAATCTGTTTCCTGCTATTCTGCCTCGCTTTCAAGTCCGCCTCGTTGCCTTCCCTCAACAGATTTTTGAACGATACTTGTCCTTTATTACTTGGCCAGTTTGTGAATTGCTGTGCCCCTGAGCTCCATTTTTCAACTCGTTTTTTGTGAGCTGACCGCAAGTCCAAAATTTTGGTTCAGGACCTATGCTGGTTCCCGGTGGGTGGCTGAGCCTTTGGTTAATTCTTCTTCCTGCCAGGAAATTACCGAGATATGTGCCCGTCCAAATGCCTAACAGCTACTCTCTCATTGGTTCTCTCTCTTCCCTTTCATCCTCTGCCAAATCGGCAACCTGTGTGAACTGGGAGGTTAAAGGGGCTGTCTCTCCAAGTTGGGAGGTTGATAGTAAAGCAGATGGAAAGTCAAAACGGAGCACCAGGAGACGGACTATTCGTTGAGTTTTAGAAACCTTTCGTATTCACAGTGTGTCCTTTCTCTAGGTTTCCCGTACGTGTTATAACTGTAGTAATATTCCCTTCAACCTGGAGAGTTGGGACCCATGGAATGGGTGCCATGCATTATTGCTTTAAAGGGTCTGCATTTGCTCACCCACTCTCACCAATCCTCTCAGTCCCAAGTGTCCAGCCTTATGCCACATCCAGCTGTCGTTGTAGATAGGGTCATTCCAGGTTTCATCAGAGACCCTGAAGGAATTGTAAAGAATTTCCCAGTTTTTTTGTTTTGTTTTTGAAATTCCTTTTTATAGTGGGTTTGAGCTGATTCTCGCTGCCATGTTTATGCCAGTCTAGACACACTTCATTCCCTTACAGAGACATATCAATACATAGGTTTTAAGATTCTTACTAGTCAGATATATTCCTCTGCGGGAAATATGGGATTTTGAGTCCCTTTCACTGAGGAAGGTGTAGGTCTTGTCTATTCCATAGTTGGTGTTTGGAACGGTACCTGTGCTTATATCAAACTCTGGTTTTATGCATCACCCCATCTCTCCTTCCCCCTTAAGCAGGCATAAGTGTGTTTTCTAAATGTGAGACACTGTTCTCTTTCCTAACTCAGTTCAAGTGTAGCCATGTTTATAGGGCCTTCATAAGTGATATCTTATGATAAGTTGCTTTTTCTGTGTGACTTATTTCACTTAGAATCATCGTACCTGAATCCACCCATTTTGCTGCTACTGGTCTTATGACATTGATTTCATGGCTGAGGGATATTCCATCGTTCGTAAGTAACACAATTTTTTGAACCATTTTTATATTTCCTGGGATACTTAAGGTGTATCCAAGTTGAGGTCCTTGTAAGCAGTGCAGCCCTAAATTTTGGGGTGGCTCTGTCTTATTGATTTTCAGTTCTCCCGAGGTATATTCCCTAGACTGGAAGTGCCCTTGGCTCTCTAGCTCTGTTCTTTACTTGTTTTAGGGAACACAGTGCACTCCTCCAGAGAGGCAGTTGGCAATTTACATCCCGCCCATCAGCATAACAAGGCTCCCTGTTCTCCAGGGCCTGTCTTGCCTTTCTGGTTTTTACACATTTTGTGGATATCCCTTTTGACCAGTGGGAAGTGATACTTCTTTGTAGTGCAGACTTGCATTGCCCGCTTGCTTGCTTGGCCAAAAAGGGCGTATGCATTTTCTCCTGAATATATTCAGGAGAAAACGCATACACACTTTTTGGCCAAGTGAATCATTGTCGAAGTTGTGCCCCTCTTCCTGTGCTTTAAAGGCGATTCCAACGTACCTCTTGAATTCTGTTTCCTGCTATTCTGCCTCGCTTTCAAGTCTGCCTCGTTGCCTTTCCTCAACAGATTTTTGGACGATAGTTGTCCTTTATTACTCGGCCAGTTTGTGAATTGCTGTGCTCCTGAGCTCCATTTTTCAACTCGTTTTTGGTGAGCTGACCGCAAGTCCAAAATTTTGGTTCAGGACCTATACTGGTTCCCGGGGGGTGGCTGACACTTTGGTTAATTTTTCTTCCTGCCGGGAAATTACAGTGATATGTGCCCGTCCAAATGCCTAACAGCTACTCTCTCATTGGTTCTCCCTCTTCACTTTCATCCTCTGCCAAATTGGCAACCTGTGCGAACCAGGAGGTTAAAGGGACTGTCTCTCCAAGTTGGGAGGTTGATAGTAAAGCAGATGGAAAGTCAAACCGGAGCACCAGGAGAGGGACTATTCATTGAGTTTTAGAAACCTTTCGTATACACAGTGTGTCCGTTCTCTAGGTTTCCCATACATGTTATAACTGTAGTAATATTCCCTTCATCCTGGAGAGTTGGGACCCATGGAATGGGTGCCATGCATTATTGCTTTAAAGTGTCTGCATTTGCTCACCCAATCTCACCAATTCTCTCAGTCCCAAGTGTCCAGCCTTATGCCACATCCAGCTGTCGTTGTAGATAGGGTCATTCCAGGTTTCATCAGAGACCCTGAAGGAATGGTAAAGAATTTCCCAGTTTTTTTGTTCTGTTTTTGAAATTCCTTTTTATAGTGGGTTTGAGCTGATTCTCGCTTCCATGTTTATGTCAGTCTAGACACACTTGATTCCCTTACAGAGACATATCAATACATAGGTTTTAAGATTCTTACTAGTCAGATATATTCCTCTGCGGGAAATATGGGGTTTTGAGTCCCTTTCACTGAGGAAGGTGTAGGTCTTGTCTATTCCATAGTTGGTTTTTGGAACGGTACCTGTGCTTATATCAAACTCTGGTTTTATGCATCACCCCACCTCTCCTTCCCCCTAAGCAGGCATAAGAGTGTTTTCTAAATGTGAGACACTGTTCTCTTTCCTAACTCAGTTCAAGTGTAGCCATGTTTACAGGATCTTCATAAGTGATATCTTATGATAAGTTTCTTTTTCTGTGTGACTTATTTCACTTAGAATCATCGTACCTGAATCCACCCATTTTGCTGCTACTGGTCTTATGACATTGATGTCATGGCTGAGGGATATTCCATTGTACTTAAGTAACACAATTTTTTGAACCATTTTTATATTTCCTGGTGTACTTAAGGTGTACCCAAATTGAGGTCCTTGTAAGCAGTGCAGCCCTAAATTTTGGGGTGGCTCTGTCTTATTGATTTTCCGTTTTCCCAAGGTGTATTCCCCAGACTGGAAGTGCCGTTGGCTCTGTAGCTCTGTTGTTTACTTGTTTTATGGAACACAATGCACTCCTCCAGAGAGGCAGTTGGCAATTTACATCCCGCCCATCAGCATAACAAGGCTCCCTGTTCTCCAGGGCCTGTCTTGCCTTTCTGGTTTTTACACATTTTGTGGATGTCCCTTTTGACCGGTGGGAAGTGATACTTCTTTGTAGTGCAGATTTGCATTGCCCGCTTGCTTGCTTGGCCAAAAAGGGCGTATGCGTTTTCTCCTGAATATATTCAGGAGAAAACGCATATGCCCTTTTTGGCCAAATGCATCATTGTCGAAGTTGTGCCCCTCTTCCAGTGCTTTAAAGGTGATTCCAACGTACCTCTTGAAATCTGTTTCCTGCTATTCTGCCTCGCTTTCAAGTCCGCCTCGTTGCCTTCCCTCAACAGATTTTTGGACGATACTTGTCCTTTATTACTTGGCCAGTTTGTGAATTGCTGTGCCCCTGAGCTCCATTTTTCAACTCGTTTTTTGTGAGCTGACCGCAAGTCCAAAATTTTGGTTCAGGACCTATGCTGGTTCCCGGTGGGTGGCTGAGACTTTGGTTAATTCTTCTTCCTGCTGGGAAATTACAGAGATATGTGCCCGTCCAAATGCCTAACAGCTACTCTCTCATTGGTTCTCTCTCTTCCCTTTCATCCTCTGCCAAATGGGCAACCTGTGTGAACTGGGAGGTTAAAGGGGCTGTCTCTCCAAGTTGGGAGGTTGATAGTAAAGCAGATGGAAAGTCAAAACGGAGCACCAGGAGACGGACTATTCGTTGAGTTTTAGAAACCTTTCGTATTCACAGTGTGTCCGTTCTCTAGGTTTCCCGTACGTGTTATAACTGTAGTAATATTCCCTTCAACCTGGAGAGTTGGGACCCATGGAATGGGTGCCATGCATTATTGCTTTAAAGGGTCTGCATTTGCTCACCCACTCTCACCAATCCTCTCAGTCCCAAGTGTCCAGCCTTATGCCACATCCAGGTGGCGTTGTAGACAGGGTCATTCCAGGTTTCATCAGAGACCCTGAAGGAATTGTAAAGAATTTCCCAGTTTTTTTGTTTTGTTTTTGAAATTCCTATTTATAGTGGGTTTGAGCTGATTCTCGCTGCCATGTTTATGCCAGTCTAGACACACTTCATTCCCTTACAGAGACATATCAATACATAGGTTTTAAGATTCTTACTAGTCAGATATATTCCTCTGCGGGAAATATGGGATTTTGAGTCCCTTTCACTGAGGAAGGTGTAGGTCTTGTCTATTCCATAGTTGGTGTTTGGAACGGTACCTGTGCTTATATCAAACTCTGGTTTTATGCATCACCCCATCTCTCCTTCCCCCTTAAGCAGGCATAAGTGTGTTTTCTAAATGTGAGACACTGTTCTCTTTCCTAACTCAGTTCAAGTGTAGCCATGTTTATAGGGCCTTCATAAGTGATATCTTATGATAAGTTGCTTTTTCTGTGTGACTTATTTCACTTAGAATCATCGTACCTGAATCCACCCATTTTGCTGCTACTGGTCTTATGACATTGATTTCATGGCTGAGGGATATTCCATCGTACGTAAGTAACACAATTTTTTGAACCATTTTTATATTTCCTGGGATATTTAAGGTGTACCCAAGTTGAGGTCCTTGTAAGCAGTGCAGCCCTAAATTTTGGGGTGGCTCTGTCTTATTGATTTTCAGTTCTCCCGAGGTATATTCCCTAGACTGGAAGTGCCCTTGGCTCTCTAGCTCTGTTCTTTACTTGTTTTAGGGAACACAGTGCACTCCTCCAGAGAGGCAGTTGGCAATTTACATCCCGCCCATCAGCATAACAAGGCTCCCTGTTCTCCAGGGCCTGTCTTGCCTTTCTGGTTTTTACACATTTTGTGGATGTCCCTTTTGACCAGTGGGAAGTGATACTTCTTTGTAGTGCAGACTTGCATTTCCCGCTTGCTTGCTTGGCCAAAAAGGGCGTATGCATTTTCTCCTGAATATATTCAGGAGAAAACGCATACACACTTTTTGGCCAAGTGCATCATTGTCGAAGTTGTGCCCCTCTTCCTGTGCTTTAAAGGCGATTCCAACGTACCTCTTGAAATCTGTTTCCTGCTATTCTGCCTCGCTTTCAAGTCTGCCTCGTTGCCTTTCCTCAACAGATTTTTGGACGATAGTTGTCCTTTATTACTCAGCCAGTTTGTGAATTGCTGTGCTCCTGAGCTCCATTTTTCAACTCGTTTTTGGTGAGCTGACCGCAAGTCCAAAATTTTGGTTCAGGATCTATAATGGTTCCCGGTGGGTGGCTGAGACTTTGGTTAATTCTTCTTCCTGCCGGGAAATTACAGTGATATGTGCCCGTCCAAATGCCTAACAGCTACTCTCTCATTGGTTCTCCCTCTTCCCTTTCATCCTCTGCCAAATTGGCAACCTGTGCGAACCAGGAGGTTAAAGGGGCTGTCTCTCCAAGTTGGGAGGTTGATAGTAAAGCAGATGGAAAGTCAAACCGGAGCACCAGGAGAGGGACTATTCATTGAGTTTTAGAAACCTTTCGTATACACAGTGTGTCCGTTCTCTAGGTTTCCCATACATGTTATAACTGTAGTAATATTCCCTTCAACCTGGAGAGTTGGGACCCATGGAATGGGTGCCAGGCATTTGTGCTTTAAAGTGTCTGCATTTGCTCACCCCATCTCACCAATCGTCTCAGTCCCAAGTTTCCCTCCTTATGCCACATCCAGCTGTCGTTGTAGATAGGGTCATTCCAGGTTTCATCAGAGACACTGAAGGAATTGTAAAGAATTTCCCAGTTTTTTTGTTTTGTTTTTGAAATTCCTTTTTAGAGTGGGTTTGAGCTGATTCTCGCTGCCATGTTTATGTCAGTCTAGACACACTTGATTCCATTACGGAGACATATCAATACATAGGTTTTAAGATTCTTACTAGTCAGATATATTCCTCTGCGGAAATATGGGGTTTTGAATCCCTTTCACTGAGGAAGGTGTAGGTCTTGTCTATTCCATAGTTGGTTTTTGGAACGGTACCTGTGCTTATATCAAACTCTGGTTTTATGCATCACCCCACCTCTCCTTCCCCCTTAAGCAGGCAAAATAGGGTTTTCTAAATGTTAGACACTGTTCTCTTTCCTAACTCAGTTCAAGTGTCGCCATGTTTATAGGATCTTCATAAGTGATATCTTATGATAAGTTTCTTTTTCTGTGTGACTTATTTCACTTAGAATGATCGTACCTGAATCCACCTATTTTGCTGCTACTGGTCTTATGATATTGATTTCATGGCTGAGGGATATTCCATCGTACGTAAGTACCACAATTTTTAGAACCATTTTTATATTTCCTGGGATACTTAATGTGTATCCAAGTTGAGGTCCTTGTAAGTAGTGCAGCCCTAAATGTTGGGGTGGCTCTGTCTTATTGATTTTCAGTTTTCCCAAGGTTTATTCCCTAGACTGGAAGTGCCCTTGGCTCTGTAGCTCTGTTCTTTACTTGTTTTAGGGCACACAATGCATTCCTCCAGAGAGGCAGTTGGCAATTTACATCCCTCCCATCAGCATAACAAGGCTCCCTGTTCTCCAGGGCCTGTCTTGCCTTTCTGGTTTTTACACATTTTGTGGATGTCCCTTTTGACCCGTGGGAAGTGATACCTCTTTGTAGTGCAGATTTGCATTGCCCGCTTGCTTGCTTGGCCAAAAAGGGCGTATGCGTTTTCTCCTGAATATATTCAGGAGAAAACGCATACGCCCTTTTTGGACAAGTGCATCATTGTCGAAGTTGTGCCCCTCTTCCTGTGCTTTAAAGGCAATTCCAACGTACCTCTTGAAATCTGTTTCCTGCTATTCTGCCTCGCTTTCAAGTCCGCCTCGTTGCCTTCCCTCAACAGATTTTTGGACGATAGTTGTCCTTTATTACTCGGCCAGTTTGTGAATTGCTGGGCCCCTGAGCTCCATTTTTCAACTCATTTTTGGTGAGCTGACCGCAAGTCCAAAATTTTGGTTCAGGACCTATACTGGTTCCCGGTGGGTGGCTGAGACTTTGGTTAATTCTTCTTCCTGCCGGGAAATTACAGTGATATGTGCCCGTCCAAATGCCGAACAGCTACTCTCTCATTGGTTCTCCCTCTTCCCTTTCATCCTCTGCCAAATTGGCAACGTGTGTGAACCAGGAGGTTAAAGGGGCTGTCTCTCCAAGTTGGGCGGTTGATAGTAAAGCAGATGGAAAGTCAAAGCGGAGCACCAGGAGAGGGACTATTCGTTGAGTTTTAGAAACCTTTGGTATTCACAGTGTGTCCGTTCTCTAGCTTTCCCGTACATGTTATAGCTGGAGTAATATTCACTTCAACCTGGAGAGTTGGGGCCCATGGAATGGGTGCCAGGCATTTGTGATTTAAAGGGTCTGCATTTGCAAACCCAATCTCACCAATCCTCTCAGTCCCAAGTGTCCCTCCTTTTGCCACATACAGCTGTCGTTGTAGATAGGGTCATTCCAGGTTTCATCAGGGACCCTGAAGGAATTGTAAAGAATTTCCCAGTTTTTTTGTTTTGTTTATGAAATTCATTTTTATAGTGGGCTTGAGCTGATTCTCGCTGCCATGTTTATGCCAGTCTAGACACACTTGATTCCCTTACAGAGACATATCAATACATAGGTTTTAAGATTCTTACTAGTCAGATATATTCCTCTGCGGGAAATATGGGGTTTTGAGTCCCTTTCACTGAGGAAGGTGTAGGTCTTGTCTATTCCATAGTTGGTTTTTGGAACGGTACCTGTGCTTATATCAAACTCTGGTTTTATGCATCACCCCACCTCTCCTTCCCCCTTAAGCAGGCATAAGAGTGTTTTCTAAATATGAGACATTGTTCTCTTTCCTAACTCATTTCAAGTGTAGCCATGTTTATAGGATCTTCATAAGTGATATCTTATGATAAGTTTCTTTTTCTGTGTGACTTATTTCACTTAGAATCATCGTACCTGAATCCACCCATTTTGCTGCTACTGGTCTTATGACATTGATTTCATGGCTGAGGGATATTCCATCGTACGTAAGTACCACAATATTTTGAAGCATTTTTGTATTTCCTGGGATACTTAAGGTGTATCCAAGTTGAGGTCCTTGTAAGCAGTGCAGCCCTAATTTTGGGGTGGCTCTGTCTTATTGATTTTCATTTTTCCCAAGGTATATTCCCTAGACTGGAAGTGCCCTTGGCTCTGTAGCTCTGTTGTTTACTTGTTTTAGGGAACACAATGCACTCCTCCAGAGAGGCAGTTGGCAATTTACATCCCGCCCATCAGCATAACAAGGCTCCCTGTTCTCCAGGGCCTGTCTTGCCTTTCTGGTTTTTACACATTTTGTGGATGTCCCTTTTGACCCGTGGGAAGTGATACTTCTTTGTAGTGCAGATTTGCATTGCCCGCTTGCTTGCTTGGCCAAAAAGGGCGTATGCGTTTTCTCCTGAATATATTCAGGAGAAAACGCATACGCCCTTTTTGGCCAAGTGCATCATTGTCGAAGTTGTGCCCCTCTTCCTGTGCTTTAAAGGCGATTCCAACGTACCTCTTGAAATCTGTTTCCTGCTATTCTGCCTCGTTTTCAAGTCCGCCTCGTTGCCTTTCATCAACAGATTTTTGGACGATAGTTGTCCTTTATTACTCGGCCAATTTGTGAATTGCTGTGCCCCTGAGCTCCATTTTTCAACTCGTTTATGGTGAGCTGACCGCAAGTCCAAAATTTTGGTTCAGGACCTATACTGGTTCCCGGTGGGTGGCTGAGACTTTGGTTAATTCTTCTTCCTGCCGGGAAATTAGAGTGATATGTGCCCGTCCAAATGCCTAACAGCTACTCTCTCATTGGTTCTCCCTCTTCCCTTTCATCCTCTGCCAAATTGGCAACCTGTGTGAACCAGGAGGTTAAAGGGGCTGTCTCTCCAAGTTGGGAGGTTGATAGTAAAGCAGATGGAAAGTCAAAGCAGAACACCAGGAGAGGGACTATTCGTTCAGTTGTAGAAACCTTTCGTATTCACAGTGTGTCCGTTCTCTAGGTTTCCCGTACATGTTATAGCTGGAGTAATATTCACTTCAACCTGGAGAGTTGGGGCCCATGGAATGGGTGCCAGGCATTTGTGATTTAAAGGGTCTGCATTTGCTCACCCAATCTCACCAATCCTCTCAGTCCCAAGTGTCCCTCCTTATGCCACATCCAGCTGTCGTTGTAGATACGGTCATTCCAGGTTTCATCAGGGACCCTGAAGGAATTGTAAAGAATTTCCCAGTTTTTTTGTTTTGTTTTTGAAATTCCTTTTTATAGTGGGCTTGAGCTGATTCTCGCTGCCATGTTTATGCCAGTCTAGACACACTTGTTTCCCTTACTGAGACACATCAATACATAGGTTTTAAGATTCTTACTAGTCAGATATATTCCTCTGTGGGAAATATGGTGTTTTGAGTCTCTTTCACTGAGGAAGGTGTAGGTCTTGCCTATTCCATAGTTGGTTTTTGGAACGGTACCTTTGCTTATATCAAACTCTGGTTTTATGCATCACCCCACCTCTCCTTCCCCCTTAAGCAGGCATAAGAGTGTTTTCTAAATATGAGGCACTGTTCTCTTTCCTAACTCAGTTCAAGTGTAGCCATGTTTACAGGATCTTCATAAGTGATATCTTATGATAAGTTTCTTTTTCTCTGTGACTTATTTCACTTAGAATCATCGTACCTGAATCCACCCATTTTGCTGCTACTGGTCTTATGACATTGATTTCATGGCTGAGGGATATTCCATCGTACGTAAGTACCACAATTTTTTGAACCATTTTTATATTTCCTGGGATATTTAAGGTGTACCCAAGTTGAGGTCCTTGTAAGCAGTGCAGCCCTAAATTTTGGGGTGGCTCTGTCTTATTGATTTTCATTTTTCCCAAGGTATATTCCGTAGACTGGAAGTGCCCTTGGCTCTGTAGCTCTGTTCTTTACTTGTTTTAGGGAACACAATGCACTCCTCCAGAGAGGCAGTTGGCAATTTACATCCCGCCCATCAGCATAACAAGGCTCCCTGTTCTCCAGGGCCTGTCTTGCCTTTCTGGTTTTTACACATTTTGTGGATGTCCCTTTTGACCGGTGGGAAGTGATACTTCTTTGTAGTGCAGATTTGCATTGCCCGCTTGCTTGCTTGGCCAAAAAGGGCGTATGCGTTTTCTCCTGAATATATTCAGGAGAAAACACATACGCCCTTTTTGGCCAAGTGCATCATTGTCGAAGTTGTGCCCCTCTTCCTGTGCTTTAAAGGTAATTCCAACGTACCTCTTGAAATCTGTTTCCTGCTATTCTGCCTCGCTTTCAAGTCCACCTCGTTGCCTTCCCTCAACAGATTTTTGGACGATAGTTTTCCTTTATTACTCGTCCAGTTTGTGAATTGCTGTGCCCCTGAGCTCCATTTTTCAACTCGTTTTTGGTGAGCTGACCGCAAGTCCAAAATTTTGGTTCAGGAACTATACTGGTTCCCGTTGGGTGGCTGAGACTCTGGTTAATTCTTCTTCCTGCCGGGAAATTACAGTGATATGTGCCCGTCCAAATGCCTAACAGCTACTCTCTCATTGGTTCTCCCTCTTCCCTTTCATCCTCTGCCAAATTGGCATCCTGTGCGAACCAGGAGGTTAAAGGGGCTGTCTCTCCAAGTTGGGAGGTTGATAGTAAAGAAGATGTAAAGTCAAACCGGAGCACCAGGAGAGGGACTATTCGTTGAGTTTTAGAAACCTTTCGTATTCACAGTGTGTCCGTTCTCTAGTTTTCCCGTACATGTTATAGCTGTAGTAATATTCCCTTCAACCTGGAGAGTTGGGACCCATGGAATGGGTGCCATGCATTATTGCTTTGAAGGGTCTGCATTTGCTCACCCAATCTCACCTATTCTCTCAGACACAAGTGTCCAGCCTTATGCCACATCCAGCTGTCGCTGTAGATAGGGTCATTCCAGGTTTCATCAGAGACCCTGAAGGAATTGTAAAGAATTTCCATGTTTTTTTGTTTTGTTTTTTAAATTCCTTTTTATAGTGGGTTTGAGCTGATTCTCGCTGCCATGTTTATGCCAGTCTAGACACACTTGATTCCCTTACGGAGACATATCAATACATAGGTTTTAAGATTCTTACTAGTCAGATATATTCCTCTGCGGGAAATATGGGGTTTTGAGTCCCTTTCACTGAGGAAGGTGTAGGTCTTGTCTATTCCATAGTTGGTTTTTGGAACGGTACCTGTGCTTATATCAAACTCCGGTTTTATGCATCACCCCACCTCTCCTTCCCCGTTAAGCAGGCATAAGAGTGTTTTCTAAATATGAGACACTGTTCTCTTTCCTAACTCAGTTCAAGTGTAGCCATGTTTATAGGGTCTTCATAAGTGATATCTTATGATAAGTTTCTTTTTCTGTGTGACTTATTTCACTTAGAATCATCGTACCTGAATCCATCCATTTTGCTGCTACTGGTCTTATGACATTGATTTCATGGCTGAGGGATATTCCATCGTATGTAAGTACAACAATTTTTTGAACCATTTTTATATTTCCTGGGATACTTAAGGTGTATCCAAGTTTAGGTCCTTGTAAGCAGTGCAGCCCTAAATTTTGGGGTGGCTCTGTCTTATTGATTTTCAGTTTTCCCGAGGTATATTCCGTAGACTGGAAGTGCCCTTGGCTCTGTAGCTCTGTTCATTACTTGTTTTAGGGAACACAGTGCACTCCTCCAGAGAGGCAGTTGGCAATTTACATCCCGCCCATCAGCATAACAAGGCTCCCTGTTCTCCAGGGCCTGTCTTGCCTTTCTGGTTTTTACACATTTTGTGGATGTCCCTTTTGACCAGTGGGAAGTGATACTTCTTTGTAGTGCAGATTTGCATTGCCCGCTTGCTTGCTTGGCTAAAAAGGGCGTATGCATTTTCTCCTGAATATATTCAGGAGAAAACGCATACGCCCTTTTTGGCCAAGTGCATCATTGTCGAAGTTGTGCCCCTCTTCCTGTGCTTTAAAGGTGATTCCAACATACCTCTTGAAATCTGTTTCCTGCTAGTCTGCCTCGCATTCATGTCCGCCTCGTTGCCTTTCCTCAACAGATTTTTGGACGATAGTTGTCCTTTATTACTCGGCCAGTTTGTGAATTGCTGTGCCCCTGAGCTCCATTTTTCAACTCGTTTTTGGTGAGCTGACCGCAAGTCCAAAATTTTGGTTCAGGACCTATACTGGTTCCCGGTGGGTGGCTGAGACTTTGGTTAATTCTTCTTCCTGCCGGGAAATTACAGTGATATGTGCCCGTCCAAATGCCTAACAGCTACTCTCTCATTGGTTCTCCCTCTTCCCTTTCATCCTCTGCCAAATTGGCAACCTGTGCGAACCAGGAGGTTAAAGGCGCTGTCTCTCCAAGTTGGGAGGTTGATAGTAAAGCAGATGGAAAGTCAAACCAGAGCACCAGGAGAGGGACTATTCGTTGAGTTTTAGAAACCTTTCGTATTCACAGTGTGTCCGTTCTCTAGGTTTCCTGTACGTGTATAGCTGTAGTAATATTCCCTTCAACCTGGAGATTTGGGACCCATGGAATGGGTGCCAGGCATTTTTGCTTTAAAGGGTCTGCATTTGCTCACCCAATCTCACCAATCGTCTCAGTCCCAAGTGTCCCTACTTATGCCACATCCAGCTTTCGTTGTATATAGGGTCATTCCAGGTTTCATCAGAGACCCTGAAGGAATTGTAAAGAATTTCCCATTTTTTTTGTTTTGTTTTTGAAATTCCTTTTTATAGTGGGTTTGAGCTGATTCTCGCTGCCATGTTTATGCCAGTCTAGACACACTTGATTCCCTTACGGAGACATATCAACACATAGGTTTTAAGATTCTTACTAGTCAGATATATTCCTCTGCGGGAAATATGGGGTTTTGAGTCCCTTTCACTGAGGAAGGTGTAGGTCTTGTCTATTCCATAGATGGTTTTTGGAACGGTACCTGTGCTTATATCAAACTCTGGTTTTATGCATCACCCCACCTCTCCTTCCCCCTTAAGCAGGCATAAGAGTGTTTTCTAAATGTGAGACACTGTTCTCTTTCCTAACTCAGTTCAAGTGTAGCCATGTTTACAGGATCTTCATAAGTGATATCTTATGCTAAGTTTCTTTTTCTGTGTGACTTATTTCACTTAGAATCATCGTACCTGAATCCACCCATTTTGCTGCTACTGGTCTTATGACATTGACTTCATGGCTGAGGGATATTCCATCATACGTAAGTACCACAATTTTTTGAACCATTTTTATATTTCCTGGGATATTTAAGGTGTACCCAAGTTGAGGTCCTTGTAAGCATTGCAGCCCTAAATTTTGGGTTGGCTCTGCCTTATTGATTTTCAGTTTTCCCAAGGTATATTCCCTAGACTGGAAGTGCCCTTGGCTCTGTAGCTCTGTTCTTTACTTGTTTTAGGGAACACAATGCACTCCTCCAGAGAGGCAGTTGGCAATTTACATCCCGCCCAACAGCATTACAAGTCTTCCTGTTCTCCGGGGCCTGTCTTCCCTTTCTGGTTTTTACACATTTTGTGGATGTCCCTTTTGACCAGTGGGAAGTGATACTTCTTTGTAGTGCAGATTTGCATTGCCCGCTTGCTTGCTTGGGCAAAAAGGGCGTATGCGTTTTCTGCTGATTATATTCAGGAGAAAACACATACGCCCTTTTTGGCCAAGTGCATCATTGTCGAAGTTGTGCCCCTCTTCCTGTGCTTTAAAGGTGATTCCAACGTACCTCTTGATATCTGTTTCCTGCTATTCTGCCTCGCTTTCAAGTCCACCTCGTTGCCTTCCCTCAACAGATTTTTGGACGATAGTTGTCCTTTATTACTCGGCCAGTTTGTGAATTGCTGTGCCCCTGAGCTCCAATTTCCAACTCGTTTTTGGTGAGCTGACCGCAAGTCCGAAATTTTGGTTCAGGACCTATGCTGGTTTCCGGTGGGGGGCTTAGACTTTGGTTAATTCTTCTTCCTGCCGGGAAATTACAGTGATATGTGCCCGTCCAAATGCCTAACAGCTGCTCTCTCATTGGTTCTCCCTCTTCCCTTTCATCCTCTGCCAAATTGGCAACCTGTGCGAACCAGGAGGTTAAAGGGGCTGTCTCTCCAAGTTGGGAGGATGATAGTAAAGCAGGTGTAAAGTCAAACTGGAGCACCAGGAGACGGACTATTCGTTGAGTTTTAGAAACCTTTCGTATTCACAGTGTGTCCGTTGTCTAGGTTTCCCGTACATGTTATAGCTGTAGTAATATTCCCTTCAACCTGGAGAGTTGGGACCCATGGAATGGGTGCCATGCATTATTGCTTTAAAGGGTCTGCATTTGCTCACCCAATCTCACCAATCCTCTCAGTCCCAAGTGTCCAAACTTATGCCACATCCAGCTGTCGTTGTAGATATGGTCATTCCAGGTTTCATCAGAGACCCTGAAGGAATTGTAAAGAATTTCCCAGTTTTTTTGTTTTGTTTTTGAAATTCCTTTTTATAGGGGGTTTGAGCTGATTCTCGCTGCCATGTTTATGCCAGTCTAGACACACTTGATTCCCTTACGGAGACATATCAATACATAGGTTTTAAGATTCTTACTAGTCAGATATATTCCTGTGCGGGAAATATGGGGTTTTGAGTCTCTTTCACTGAGGAAGGTGTAGGTCTTGTCTATTCCATAGTTGGTTTTTGGAACGGTACCTGTGCTTATATCAAACTCTGGTTTTATGCATCACCCCACCTCTCCTTCCCCCTTAAGCAGGCATAAGAGTGTTTTCTAAATGTGAGACACTGTTCTCTTTCCTAACTCAGTTCAAGTGTAGCCATGTTTACAGGATCTTCATAAGTGATATATTATGATAAGTTTCTTTTTCTCTGTGACTTATTTCACTTAGAATCATCGTACCTGAATCCACCCATTTTGCTGCTACTGGTCTTATGACATTGATTTCATGGCTGAGGGATATTCCATCCTACGTAAGTACCACAATTTTTTGAACGATTTTTATATTTCCTGGGATAATTAAGGTGTACCCAAGTTGAGGTCCTTGTAAGCAGTGCAGCCCTAAATTTTGGGGTGGCTCTGTCTTATTGATTTTCAGTTTTCCCAAGGTATATTCCCTAGACTGGAAGTGCCCTTGGCTCTGTAGCTCTGTTGTTTACTTGTTTTAGGAAACACAATGCACTCCTCCAGAGAGGCAGTTGGCAATTTACATGCCGCCCATCAGCATAACAAGGCTGCCTGTTCTCCAGGGCCTGTCTTGCCTTTCTGGTTTTTACACATTTTGTGGATGTCCCTTTTGACCGGTGGGAAGTGATACTTCTTTGTAGTGCAGATTTGCATTGCCCGCTTGCTTGATTGGCCAAAAAGGGCGTATGCGTTTTCTCCTGAATATATTCAGGAGAAAACACATACGCCCTTTTTGGGCAAGTGCATCATTGTCGAAGTTGTGCCACTCTTCCTGTGCTTTAAAGGCGATTCCAAGGTACCTCTTGAAATCTGTTTCCTGCTATTCTGCCTCGCTTCCAAGTCCGCCTCGTTGCCTTCCCTCAACAGATTTTTGGACGATAGTTGTCCTTTATTACTCGGCCAGTTTGTGAATTGCTGGACCCCTGAGCTCCATTTTTCAACTCGTTTTCTCTGAGCTGACCGCAAGTCCAAAATTTTGGTTCAGGACCTATACTGGTTCCCGGTGGGAGGCTGAGACGTTGGTTAATTCTTCTTCCTGCCGGGAAGTTAGAGTGATATGTGCCCGTCCAAATGCCTAACAGCTACTCTCTCATTGGTTCTCCCTATTCCCTTTCATCCTCTGCCAAATTGGCAACCTGTGCAAACCAGGAGTTTAAAGGGGCTTTCTCTCCAAGTTGGGAGGTTCATAGTAAAGCAGATGGAAAGTCAAACCAGAGCACCAGGAGAGGGACTATTCGTTGAATTTTAGAAACCTTTTGTATTCACAGTGTGTCCGTTCTCTAGGTTTCCCATACATGTTATAGCTGTAGTAATATTCCCTTCAACCTGGAGAGTTGGGACCCATTGAATGGGTGCCAGGCATATGTGCTTTAAAGGGTCTGCATTTGCTCACCCAATCTCACAAATCGTCTCAGTCCCAAGTGTCCCTCCTTATGAAACATCCCGCTGTCGTTGTAGATAGGGTCATTCCAGGTTTCTTCAGAGACCCTGAAGGAATTGTAAAGAATTTCCCAGTTTTTTTGTTTTGTTTTTGAAATTCCTTTTTATAGGGGGTTTGAGCTGATTCTCGCTGCCATGTTTATGCCAGTCTAGACACACTTGATTCCCTTACGGAGACATATCAATACATAGGTTTTAAGATTCTTACTAGTCAGATATATTCCTCTGCGGGAAATATGGGGTTTTGAGTCCCTTTCACTGAGGAAGGTGTAGGTCTTGTCTATTCCATAGTTGGTTTTTGGAACGGTACCTGTGCTTATATCAAACTCTGGTTTTATGCATCACCCCACCTCTCCTTCCCCCTTAAGCAGGCATAAGAGTGTTTTCTAAATGTGAGACACTGTTCTCTTTCCTAACTCAGATCAAGTGTAGACATGTTTACAGGATCTTCATAAGTGATATCTTATGATAAGTTTCTTTTTCTGTGTGACTTATTTCACATAGAATCATCGTACCTGAATCCACCCATTTTGCTGCTACTGGTGTTATGACATTGATTTCATGGCTGAGGGATATTCCATCGTACGTAAGTACCACAATTTTTTGAACCATTTTTATATTTCCTGGGATACTTAAGGTGTACCCAATTTGAGGTCCTTGTAAGCAGTGCAGCCCTAAATTTTGGGGTGGCTCTGTCTTATTGATTTTCAGTTTTCCCAAGGTATATTCCCTAGACTGGAAGTGCCCTTGGCTCTGTAGCTCTGTTCTTTACTTGTTTTAGGGAACACAATGTCCTCTTCCCGAGAGGCAGTTGTCAATTTACATGCCGCCCATCAGCATAACAAGGCTCCCTGTTCTCCAGGGCCTGTCTTGCCTTTCTGGTTTTTACACATTTTGTGGATGTCCCTTTTGACCGGTGGGAAGTGATACTTCTTTGTAGTGCAGATTTGCATTGCCCGCTTGCTTGCTTGGCCAAAAAGGGCGTATGCGTTTTCTCCTGAATATATTCAGGAGAAAACGCATACGCCCTTTTTGGCCAAATGCATCATTGTCGAAGTTGTGCCCCTCTTCCTGTGCTTTAAAGGTGATTCCAACGTACCTCTTGAAATCTGTTTCCTGCTATTCTGCCTCGCTTTCAAGTCCGCCTCGTTGCCTTCCCTCAACAGATTTTTGAACGATACTTGTCCTTTATTACTTGGCCAGTTTGTGAATTGCTGTGCCCCTGAGCTCCATTTTTCAACTCGTTTTTTGTGAGCTGACCGCAAGTCCAAAATTTTGGTTCAGGACCTATGCTGGTTCCCGGTGGGTGGCTGAGCCTTTGGTTAATTCTTCTTCCTGCCAGGAAATTACCGAGATATGTGCCCGTCCAAATGCCTAACAGCTACTCTCTCATTGGTTCTCTCTCTTCCCTTTCATCCTCTGCCAAATCGGCAACCTGTGTGAACTGGGAGGTTAAAGGGGCTGTCTCTCCAAGTTGGGAGGTTGATAGTAAAGCAGATGGAAAGTCAAAACGGAGCACCAGGAGACGGACTATTCGTTGAGTTTTAGAAACCTTTCGTATTCACAGTGTGTCCTTTCTCTAGGTTTCCCGTACGTGTTATAACTGTAGTAATATTCCCTTCAACCTGGAGAGTTGGGACCCATGGAATGGGTGCCATGCATTATTGCTTTAAAGGGTCTGCATTTGCTCACCCACTCTCACCAATCCTCTCAGTCCCAAGTGTCCAGCCTTATGCCACATCCAGCTGTCGTTGTAGATAGGGTCATTCCAGGTTTCATCAGAGACCCTGAAGGAATTGTAAAGAATTTCCCAGTTTTTTTGTTTTGTTTTTGAAATTCCTTTTTATAGTGGGTTTGAGCTGATTCTCGCTGCCATGTTTATGCCAGTCTAGACACACTTCATTCCCTTACAGAGACATATCAATACATAGGTTTTAAGATTCTTACTAGTCAGATATATTCCTCTGCGGGAAATATGGGATTTTGAGTCCCTTTCACTGAGGAAGGTGTAGGTCTTGTCTATTCCATAGTTGGTGTTTGGAACGGTACCTGTGCTTATATCAAACTCTGGTTTTATGCATCACCCCATCTCTCCTTCCCCCTTAAGCAGGCATAAGTGTGTTTTCTAAATGTGAGACACTGTTCTCTTTCCTAACTCAGTTCAAGTGTAGCCATGTTTATAGGGCCTTCATAAGTGATATCTTATGATAAGTTGCTTTTTCTGTGTGACTTATTTCACTTAGAATCATCGTACCTGAATCCACCCATTTTGCTGCTACTGGTCTTATGACATTGATTTCATGGCTGAGGGATATTCCATCGTTCGTAAGTAACACAATTTTTTGAACCATTTTTATATTTCCTGGGATACTTAAGGTGTATCCAAGTTGAGGTCCTTGTAAGCAGTGCAGCCCTAAATTTTGGGGTGGCTCTGTCTTATTGATTTTCAGTTCTCCCGAGGTATATTCCCTAGACTGGAAGTGCCCTTGGCTCTCTAGCTCTGTTCTTTACTTGTTTTAGGGAACACAGTGCACTCCTCCAGAGAGGCAGTTGGCAATTTACATCCCGCCCATCAGCATAACAAGGCTCCCTGTTCTCCAGGGCCTGTCTTGCCTTTCTGGTTTTTACACATTTTGTGGATATCCCTTTTGACCAGTGGGAAGTGATACTTCTTTGTAGTGCAGACTTGCATTGCCCGCTTGCTTGCTTGGCCAAAAAGGGCGTATGCATTTTCTCCTGAATATATTCAGGAGAAAACGCATACACACTTTTTGGCCAAGTGAATCATTGTCGAAGTTGTGCCCCTCTTCCTGTGCTTTAAAGGCGATTCCAACGTACCTCTTGAATTCTGTTTCCTGCTATTCTGCCTCGCTTTCAAGTCTGCCTCGTTGCCTTTCCTCAACAGATTTTTGGACGATAGTTGTCCTTTATTACTCGGCCAGTTTGTGAATTGCTGTGCTCCTGAGCTCCATTTTTCAACTCGTTTTTGGTGAGCTGACCGCAAGTCCAAAATTTTGGTTCAGGACCTATACTGGTTCCCGGGGGGTGGCTGACACTTTGGTTAATTTTTCTTCCTGCCGGGAAATTACAGTGATATGTGCCCGTCCAAATGCCTAACAGCTACTCTCTCATTGGTTCTCCCTCTTCCCTTTCATCCTCTGCCAAATTGGCAACCTGTGCGAACCAGGAGGTTAAAGGGACTGTCTCTCCAAGTTGGGAGGTTGATAGTAAAGCAGATGGAAAGTCAAACCGGAGCACCAGGAGAGGGACTATTCATTGAGTTTTAGAAACCTTTCGTATACACAGTGTGTCCGTTCTCTAGGTTTCCCATACATGTTATAACTGTAGTAATATTCCCTTCATCCTGGAGAGTTGGGACCCATGGAATGGGTGCCATGCATTATTGCTTTAAAGTGTCTGCATTTGCTCACCCAATCTCACCAATTCTCTCAGTCCCAAGTGTCCAGCCTTATGCCACATCCAGCTGTCGTTGTAGATAGGGTCATTCCAGGTTTCATCAGAGACCCTGAAGGAATGGTAAAGAATTTCCCAGTTTTTTTGTTCTGTTTTTGAAATTCCTTTTTATAGTGGGTTTGAGCTGATTCTCGCTTCCATGTTTATGTCAGTCTAGACACACTTGATTCCCTTACAGAGACATATCAATACATAGGTTTTAAGATTCTTACTAGTCAGATATATTCCTCTGCGGGAAATATGGGGTTTTGAGTCCCTTTCACTGAGGAAGGTGTAGGTCTTGTCTATTCCATAGTTGGTTTTTGGAACGGTACCTGTGCTTATATCAAACTCTGGTTTTATGCATCACCCCACCTCTCCTTCCCCCTAAGCAGGCATAAGAGTGTTTTCTAAATGTGAGACACTGTTCTCTTTCCTAACTCAGTTCAAGTGTAGCCATGTTTACAGGATCTTCATAAGTGATATCTTATGATAAGTTTCTTTTTCTGTGTGACTTATTTCACTTAGAATCATCGTACCTGAATCCACCCATTTTGCTGCTACTGGTCTTATGACATTGATGTCATGGCTGAGGGATATTCCATTGTACTTAAGTAACACAATTTTTTGAACCATTTTTATATTTCCTGGTGTACTTAAGGTGTACCCAAATTGAGGTCCTTGTAAGCAGTGCAGCCCTAAATTTTGGGGTGGCTCTGTCTTATTGATTTTCCGTTTTCCCAAGGTGTATTCCCCAGACTGGAAGTGCCGTTGGCTCTGTAGCTCTGTTGTTTACTTGTTTTATGGAACACAATGCACTCCTCCAGAGAGGCAGTTGGCAATTTACATCCCGCCCATCAGCATAACAAGGCTCCCTGTTCTCCAGGGCCTGTCTTGCCTTTCTGGTTTTTACACATTTTGTGGATGTCCCTTTTGACCGGTGGGAAGTGATACTTCTTTGTAGTGCAGATTTGCATTGCCCGCTTGCTTGCTTGGCCAAAAAGGGCGTATGCGTTTTCTCCTGAATATATTCAGGAGAAAACGCATATGCCCTTTTTGGCCAAATGCATCATTGTCGAAGTTGTGCCCCTCTTCCAGTGCTTTAAAGGTGATTCCAACGTACCTCTTGAAATCTGTTTCCTGCTATTCTGCCTCGCTTTCAAGTCCGCCTCGTTGCCTTCCCTCAACAGATTTTTGGACGATACTTGTCCTTTATTACTTGGCCAGTTTGTGAATTGCTGTGCCCCTGAGCTCCATTTTTCAACTCGTTTTTTGTGAGCTGACCGCAAGTCCAAAATTTTGGTTCAGGACCTATGCTGGTTCCCGGTGGGTGGCTGAGACTTTGGTTAATTCTTCTTCCTGCTGGGAAATTACAGAGATATGTGCCCGTCCAAATGCCTAACAGCTACTCTCTCATTGGTTCTCTCTCTTCCCTTTCATCCTCTGCCAAATGGGCAACCTGTGTGAACTGGGAGGTTAAAGGGGCTGTCTCTCCAAGTTGGGAGGTTGATAGTAAAGCAGATGGAAAGTCAAAACGGAGCACCAGGAGACGGACTATTCGTTGAGTTTTAGAAACCTTTCGTATTCACAGTGTGTCCGTTCTCTAGGTTTCCCGTACGTGTTATAACTGTAGTAATATTCCCTTCAACCTGGAGAGTTGGGACCCATGGAATGGGTGCCATGCATTATTGCTTTAAAGGGTCTGCATTTGCTCACCCACTCTCACCAATCCTCTCAGTCCCAAGTGTCCAGCCTTATGCCACATCCAGGTGGCGTTGTAGACAGGGTCATTCCAGGTTTCATCAGAGACCCTGAAGGAATTGTAAAGAATTTCCCAGTTTTTTTGTTTTGTTTTTGAAATTCCTATTTATAGTGGGTTTGAGCTGATTCTCGCTGCCATGTTTATGCCAGTCTAGACACACTTCATTCCCTTACAGAGACATATCAATACATAGGTTTTAAGATTCTTACTAGTCAGATATATTCCTCTGCGGGAAATATGGGATTTTGAGTCCCTTTCACTGAGGAAGGTGTAGGTCTTGTCTATTCCATAGTTGGTGTTTGGAACGGTACCTGTGCTTATATCAAACTCTGGTTTTATGCATCACCCCATCTCTCCTTCCCCCTTAAGCAGGCATAAGTGTGTTTTCTAAATGTGAGACACTGTTCTCTTTCCTAACTCAGTTCAAGTGTAGCCATGTTTATAGGGCCTTCATAAGTGATATCTTATGATAAGTTGCTTTTTCTGTGTGACTTATTTCACTTAGAATCATCGTACCTGAATCCACCCATTTTGCTGCTACTGGTCTTATGACATTGATTTCATGGCTGAGGGATATTCCATCGTACGTAAGTAACACAATTTTTTGAACCATTTTTATATTTCCTGGGATATTTAAGGTGTACCCAAGTTGAGGTCCTTGTAAGCAGTGCAGCCCTAAATTTTGGGGTGGCTCTGTCTTATTGATTTTCAGTTCTCCCGAGGTATATTCCCTAGACTGGAAGTGCCCTTGGCTCTCTAGCTCTGTTCTTTACTTGTTTTAGGGAACACAGTGCACTCCTCCAGAGAGGCAGTTGGCAATTTACATCCCGCCCATCAGCATAACAAGGCTCCCTGTTCTCCAGGGCCTGTCTTGCCTTTCTGGTTTTTACACATTTTGTGGATGTCCCTTTTGACCAGTGGGAAGTGATACTTCTTTGTAGTGCAGACTTGCATTTCCCGCTTGCTTGCTTGGCCAAAAAGGGCGTATGCATTTTCTCCTGAATATATTCAGGAGAAAACGCATACACACTTTTTGGCCAAGTGCATCATTGTCGAAGTTGTGCCCCTCTTCCTGTGCTTTAAAGGCGATTCCAACGTACCTCTTGAAATCTGTTTCCTGCTATTCTGCCTCGCTTTCAAGTCTGCCTCGTTGCCTTTCCTCAACAGATTTTTGGACGATAGTTGTCCTTTATTACTCGGCCAGTTTGTGAATTGCTGTGCTCCTGAGCTCCATTTTTCAACTCGTTTTTGGTGAGCTGACCGCAAGTCCAAAATTTTGGTTCAGGATCTATAATGGTTCCCGGTGGGTGGCTGAGACTTTGGTTAATTCTTCTTCCTGCCGGGAAATTACAGTGATATGTGCCCGTCCAAATGCCTAACAGCTACTCTCTCATTGGTTCTCCCTCTTCCCTTTCATCCTCTGCCAAATTGGCAACCTGTGCGAACCAGGAGGTTAAAGGGGCTGTCTCTCCAAGTTGGGAGGTTGATAGTAAAGCAGATGGAAAGTCAAACCGGAGCACCAGGAGAGGGACTATTCATTGAGTTTTAGAAACCTTTCGTATACACAGTGTGTCCGTTCTCTAGGTTTCCCATACATGTTATAACTGTAGTAATATTCCCTTCAACCTGGAGAGTTGGGACCCATGGAATGGGTGCCAGGCATTTGTGCTTTAAAGTGTCTGCATTTGCTCACCCCATCTCACCAATCGTCTCAGTCCCAAGTTTCCCTCCTTATGCCACATCCAGCTGTCGTTGTAGATAGGGTCATTCCAGGTTTCATCAGAGACACTGAAGGAATTGTAAAGAATTTCCCAGTTTTTTTGTTTTGTTTTTGAAATTCCTTTTTAGAGTGGGTTTGAGCTGATTCTCGCTGCCATGTTTATGTCAGTCTAGACACACTTGATTCCATTACGGAGACATATCAATACATAGGTTTTAAGATTCTTACTAGTCAGATATATTCCTCTGCGGAAATATGGGGTTTTGAATCCCTTTCACTGAGGAAGGTGTAGGTCTTGTCTATTCCATAGTTGGTTTTTGGAACGGTACCTGTGCTTATATCAAACTCTGGTTTTATGCATCACCCCACCTCTCCTTCCCTCTTAAGCAGGCATAAGAGTGTTTTCTAAATATGAGACACTGTTCTCTTTCCTAACTCAGTTCAAGTGTAGCCATGTTTATAGGATCTTCTTAAGTGATACCTTATGATAAGTTTCTTTTTCTGTGTGACTTATTTCGCTTAGAATCATCGTACCTGAATACACCCATTTTGCTGCTACTGGTCTTATGACATTGATTTCATGGCTGAGGGATATTCCATCGTACGTAAGTACCACAATTTTTTGACCCATTTTTATATTTCCTGGGATACTTAAGGTGTATCCAAGTTGAGGTCCTTGTAAGCAGTGCAGCCCTAAATTTTGGGGTGGCTCTGTCTTATTGATTTTCAGTTTTCTCAAGGTATATTCCCTAGACTGGAAGTGCCCTTGGCTCTGTAGCTCTGTTGTTTACTTGTTTTAGGGAACACAATGCACTCCTCCAGAGAGGCAGTTGGCAATTTACATCCCGCCCATCAGCATAACAAGGCTCCCTGTTCTCCAGGGCCTGTCTTGCCTTTCTGGTTTTTACATATTTTGTGGATGTCTCTTTTGACCATTGGGAAGTGATACTTCTTTGTAGTGCAGATTTGCATTGCCCGCTTGCTTGCTTGGTCAAAAAGGGCGTATGCGTTTTCTCCTGAATATATTCAGGAGAAAACGCATACGCCCTTTTTGGCCAAGTGCATCATTGTCGAAGTTGTGCCCCTCTTCCTGTGCTTTAAAGGCGATTCCAACGTACCTCTTGAAATCTGTTTCCTGCTATTCTGCCTCGCTTTCAAGTCCGCCTCGTTGCCTTCCCTCAACAGATTTTTGGACGATAGTTGTCCTTTATTACTCGGCCAGTTTGTGAATTGCTGTGCCCCTGAGCTCCATTTTTCAACTCGTTTTTGGTGAGCTGACCGCAAGTCCAAAATTTTGGTTCAGGATATATACTGGTTCCCGGTGGGTGGCTGAGACTTTGGTTAATTCTTATTCCTGCCGGGAAATTACAGTGATATGTGCCGGTCCAAATGCCTAACAGCTACTCTCTCATTGTTTCTCCCTCTTCCCTTTCATCCTCTGCCAAATTGGAAACCTGTGCGAACCAGGAGGTTAAAGGGGCTGTCTCTCCAAGTTGGGAGGTTGATAGTAAAGCAGATGGAAAGTCAAACCAGAGCACCAGGATAGGGGCTATTCGTTGAGTTTTAGAAACCTTTCATATTCACAGTGTTCCGTTCTCTAGGTTTCCCGTACATGTTATAGCTGTAGTAATATTCCCTTCAACCTGGACAGTTGGGACTTATGGAATGGGTGCCAAGCATTTGTGCTTTAAAGGGTCTGCATTTGCTCACCCAATCTCACCAATCGTCTCAGTCCCAAGTGTCCCTCCTTATGCCACATCCAGCTCTCGTATATAGGGTCATTCCAGGTTTCCTCAGAGACCCTGAAGGAAATGTAAAAAATTTCCCATTTTTTTTGTTTTGTTTTTGAAATTCCTTTTTATAGTGGGTTTGAGCTGATTCTCGCTGCCATGTTTATGCCAGTCTAGACACACTTGATTCCCTTACGGAGACATATCAATACATAGGTGTTAAAATTCTTACTAGTCAGATATATTCCTCTGGGGGAAATATGGTGTTTTGAGTCCCTTTCACTGAGAAAGGTGTAGGTCTTGTCTATTCCATAGTTGGTTTTTGGAACGGTGCGTGTGCTTATATCAAACTCAGGTTTTATGCATCACCCCACCTCTCCATCCCCCTTAAGCAGTCATAAGAGTGTTTTCTAAATGTGAGACACTGTTCTCTTTCCTAACTCAGTTCAAGTGTAGCCATGTTTACAGGATTTTCATAAGTGATATCTTATGATAAGTTTCTTTTTCTGTGTGACTTATTTCACTTAGAATCATCGTACCTGAATCCACCCATTTTGCTGCTGCTGGTCTTATGACATTGATTTCATGGCTGAGGGATAATCCATCGTACGTAATTACCACAATTTTTTGAACCATTTTTATATTTCCTGGGATATTTAAGGTGTACCCAAGTTGAGGTCCTTGTAAGCACTGCAGCCCTAAATATTGGGGTGGCTCTGTATTATTGATTTTCAGTTTTCCCAAGGTATATTCCCTAGACTGGAAGTGCCCTTGGCTCTGTAGCTCTGTTGTTTACTTGTTTTAGTAAACACAGTGCACTCCTCCAGAGAGGCAGTTGGCAATTTACATCCCGCCCATCAGCATAACAAGGCTCCCTGTTCTCCAGGGCCCATCTTGCCTTACTGGTTTTTACACATTTTGTGGATGTCCCTTTTGACCGGTGGGAAGGGATACTTCTTTGTTGTGCCGATTTGCATTGCCCGCTTGCTTGCTTGGCCAAAAAGGGCGTATGCGTTTTCTCCTGAATATATTCAGGAGAAAACGCATACGCCCTTTTTGGCCAAGGGCATCAATGTCGAAGTTGTGCCCCTCTTCCTGTGCTTTAAAGGCGATTCCAATGTACCTCATGAAATCTGTTTCCTGCTATTCTGCCTCCCTTTCAAGTCCGCCTCGTTGCCTTCCGTCAACAGATTTTTGGACGATAGTTTTCCTTTATTAATCGGCCAGTTTGTGAATTGCTGTGCCCCTGAGCTCCATTTTTCAACTCGTTTTTGGTGAGCTGACCGCAAGTCCAAAATTTTGGTTCAGGACCTATACTGGTTCCCAGTGGGTTGCTGAGACTTTGGTTAATTCTTCTTCCTGCCGGGAATTTAGAGTGATATGTGCCCGTCCAAATGCCTAACAGCTACTCTCTCATTGGTTCTCCCTCTTCCCTTTCATCCTCTGCCAAAGTGGAAACCTGTGCGAACCAGGAGGCTAAAGGGGCTGTCTCTACAAGTTGGGAGGTTGATAGTAAAGCAGATGGAAAGTCAAACCGGAGCACCAGGAGAGGGACTATTCGTTGAGTTTTAGAAACCTTTCGTATTCACAGTGTGTCCGTTCTCTAGGTTTCCCGTACATGTTATAGCTGTAGTAATATTTCCTTCAACCTGGAGAGTTGGGACTCATGGAATGGGTGCCAAGCATTTGTGCTTTAAAGGGTCTGCATTTGCTCACCCAATCTCACCAATCTTCTCAGTCCCAAGTGTCCCTCCTTATGCCACATCCAGCTGTCGTTGTATATATGGTCATTCCAGGTTTCCTCAGAGACCCTGAAGGAATTGTAAAGAATTTCCCATTTTTTTGTTTTGTTTTTGAAATTCCTTTTTATAGTGGGTTTGAGCTGATTCTCGCTGCCATGTTTATGCCAGTCTAGACACACTTGATTCCCTTACGGAGACATATCAATACATAGGTTTTAAGATTCTTACTAGTCAGATATATTCCTCTGCGGGAAATATGGTGTTTTGAGTCCCTTTCACTGAGAAAGGTGTAGGTCTTGTCTATTCCATAGTTGGTTTTTGGAACGGTATGTGTGCTTATATCAAACTCAGGTTTTATGCATCACCCCACCTCTCCTTCCCCCTTAAGCAGGCATAAGAGTGTTTTCTAAATATGAGACACTGTTCTCTTTCCTAACTCAGTTCAAGTGTAGCCATGTTTACAGGATCTTCATAAGTGATATCTTATGATAAGTTTCGTTTTCTGTGTGACTTATTTCACTTAGAATCATCGTACCTGAATCCACCCATTTTGCTGCTACTGGTCTTATGACATTGATTTCATGGCTGAGGGATATTCCATCGTACGTAAGTACCAGAATTTTTTGAACCATTTTTATATTTCCTGGGATACTTAAGGTGTATCCAAGTTGAGGTCCTTGTAAGCAGTGGAGCCCTAAATTTTGGGGTGGCTCTGTCTTATTGATTTTCAGTTTTCCCAAGGTATATTCCCTAGACTGGAAGGGCCCTTAGCTCTGTAGCTCTGTTCTTTACTTGTTTTAGGGAACACAATGCACTCCTCCAGAGAGGCAGTTGGCAATTTACATCCCGCCCATCAGCATAACAAGACTCCCAGTTCTCCAGGGCCTGTCTTGCCTTTCTGGTTTTTACACATTTTGTGGATGTCCCTTTTGACCCCTGGGAAGTGATACTTCTTTTTAGTGCAGATTTGCATTGCCCGCTTGCTTGCTTGGCCAAAAGGGCGTATGCGTTTTCTCCTGATGATATTCAGGAGAAAACGCATACGCCCTTTTTGGCCAAGTGCATTATTTTCGAAGTTGTGCCCCTCTTCCTGTGCTTTAAAGGCGATTCCAACGTACTTCTGAAATCTGTTTCCTGCTATTCTGCCTCACTTTCAAGTCCGCCTCGTTGCCTTCCCTCAACAGATTTTTGGACGATAGTTGTCCTTTATTACTCGGCCAGTTTGTGAATTGCTGTGCCCCTGAGCTCCATTTTTCAACTCGTTTTTGGTGAGCTGACCGCAAGTCCAAAATTTCGGTTCAGGAACTATACTGGTTCCCGGTGGGTGGCTGAGACTTTGGTTAATTCTTCTTCCTGCCGGGAAATTACAGTGATATGTGCCCGTCCAAATTCCTAACAGCTACTCTCTCATTGGTTCTCCCTCTTCCCTTTCATCCTCTGCCAAATTGGCAACCTGTGCGAACCAGGAGGTTAAAGGGGCTGTCTCTCCAAGTTGGGAGGTTGATAGTAAAGCAGATGTAAAGTCAAACCCGAGCACCAGGAGAGGGACTATTCGTTGAGTTTTAGAATCCTTTCGTATTCACAGTGTGTCCGTTCTCTAGGTTTCCCGTACATGTTATAGCTGTAGTAATATTCCCTTCAAACTGGAGAGTTGGGACCCATGGAATGGGTGCCAGGCTTTTGTGCTTTAAAGGGTCTTCATTTGCTCACCCAATCTCACCAATCCTCTCAGTCCCAAGTGTCCCTCCTTATGCCACATCCATCTGTCGTTGTAGATAGGGTCATTCCAGGATTCATCAGAGACCCTGAAGGAATTGTAAAGAATTTCCCCGTTTTTTTGTTTTGTTTTTGAAATTACTTTTTATAGTGGGTTTGAGCTTATTCTCACTGCCATGTTTATGCCTGTCTAGACACACTTGATTCCCTTACGGAGACATATCAATACATAGGTTTTAAGATTCTTACTAGTCAGATATATTCCTCTGCGGGAAATATGGGGTTTTGAGTCCCTTTCACTGAGGAAGGTGTAGGTCTTGTCTATTCCATAGTTGGTTTTTGGAACGGTACCTGTGCTTATATCAAACTCTGGTTTTATGCATCACCCCACCTCTCCTTCCCCCTTAAGCAGGCATAAGAGTGTTTTCTAAATGTGAGACACTGTTCTCTTTCCTAACTCAGTTCAAGTGTAGCCATGTTTACAGGATCTTCATAAGTGATATCTTATGATAAGTTTCTTTTTCTGTGTGACTTATTTCACTTAGAATCATCGTACCTGAATCCACCCATTTTGCTGCTACTGGTCTTATGACATTGATTTCATGGCTGAGGGATATTCCATCGTACGTAAGTACCACAATTTTTTGAACCATTTTTATATTTCCTGGGATATTTAAGGTATACCCAAGTTGAGGTTCTTGTAAGCAGTGCAGCCCTAAATTTTGGGGTGGCTGTGTCTTTTTGATTTTCAGTTTTCCCAAGGTATATTCCCTAGACTGGAAGTGCCCTTGGCTCTGTAGCTCTGTTGTTTACTTGTTTTAGGGAACACAATGCACTCCTCCAGAGAGGCAGTTGGCAATTTACATCCCGCCCATCAGCATAACAAGGCTCCCTGTTCTCCAGGGCCTGTCTTGCCTTTCTGGTTTTTACACATTTTGTGGATGTCCCTTTTGACCGGAGGGAAGTGATACTTCTTTGTAGTGCAGATTTGCATTGCCCGCTTGCTTGCTTGGCCAAAAAGGGCGTATGCGTTTTCTCCTGAATATATTCAGGAGAAAACTCATATGCCCTTTTTGGCCAAGTGCATCATTGTCGAAGTTGTGCCCCTCTTCCTGTGCTTTAAAGGCGATTCCAACGTACCTCTTGAAATCTCTTTCCTGCTATTCTGCCTCGCTTTCAAGTCCGCCTCGTTGCCTTTCCTCAACAGATGTTTGGACGATAGTTGTCCTTTATTACTCGGCCAGTTTGTGAATTGCTGTGCCCCTGAGCTCCATTTTTCAACTCGTTTTTGGTGAGCTGACCGCAAGTCCAAAATTTTGGTTCAGGACGTATACTGGTTCCTGGTGGGTGGCTGAGACTTTGGTTTATTCTTCTTCCTGCGGGGAAGTTAGAGTGATATGTGCCCGTCTAAATGCCTAAGAGGTACTCTCTCATTGGTTCTCCCTGTTTCCTTTCATCCTCTGCCAAATTGGCAACCTGTGCAAACCAGGAGGTTAAAGGGGCTGTTTCTCCAAGTTGGGCGGTTGATAGTAAAGCTGATGGAAAGTCAAACCGGAGCACCAGGAGTGGGGCTATTCGTTGAGTTTTAGAAACCTTTCGTATTCACAGTGTGTCCGTTCTCTAGGTTTCCCGTACATGTTATAACTGTAGTAATATTCCCTTCAACCTGGAGAGTTGGGACCCAAGGAATGGGTGCCATGCATTATTGCTTTAAAGGGTCTGCATTTGCTCACCCAATCTCACCAATTCTCTCAGTCCCATGTGTCCAGCCTTATGCCACATCCAGCTGTCGTTGTAGATAGGGTCATTCCAGGTTTCATCAGAGACCCTGAAGGAATTGTAATGAAATTCCCAGTTTTTTTGTTTTGTTTTTGAAATTCCTTTTTATAGTGGGTTTGAGCTGATTCACACTGCCATGTTTATGCCAGTCTAGACACACTTCTTTCCCTTACAGAGACATATCAATACATAGGTTTTAAGATTCTTACTAGTCAGATATATTCCTCTGCGGGAAATATGGGATTTTGAGTCCCTTTCACTGAGGAAGGTGTAGGTCTTGTCTATTCCATAGTTGGTGTTTGGAACGGTACCTGTGCTTATATCAAACTCTGGTTTTATGCATCACCCCATCTCTCCTTCCCCCTTAAGCAGGCATAAGTGTGTTTTCTAAATGTGAGACACTGTTCTCTTTCCTAACTCAGTTCAAGTGTAGCCATGTTTATAGGGCCTTCATAAGTGATATCTTATGATAAGTTGCTTTTTCTGTGTGACTTATTTCACTTAGAATCATCGTACCTGAATCCACCCATTTTGCTGCTACTGGTCTTATGACATTGATTTCATGGCTGAGGGATATTCCATCGTACGTAAGTAACACAATTTTTTGAACCATTTTTATATTTCCTGGGACATTTAAGGTGTACCCAAGTTGAGGTCCTTGTAAGCAGTGCAGCCCTAAATTTTGGGGTGGCTCTGTCTTATTGATTTTCAGTTCTCCCGAGGTATATTCCCTAGACTGGAAGTGCCCTTGGCTCTCTAGCTCTGTTCTTTACTTGTTTTAGGGAACACAGTGCACTCCTCCAGAGAGGCAGTTGGCAATTTACATCCCGCCCATCAGCATAACAAGGCTCCCTGTTCTCCAGGGCCTGTCTTGCCTTTCTGGTTTTTACACATTTTGTGGTGTCCCTTTTGACCAGTGGGAAGTGATACTTCTTTGTAGTGCAGACTTGCATTGCCCGCTTGCTTGCTTGGCCAAAAAGGGCGTATGCATTTTCTCCTGAATATATTCAGGAGAAAACGCATACACACTTTTTGGCCAAGTGCATCATTGTCGAAGTTGTGCCCCTCTTCCTGTGCTTTAAAGGCGATTCCAACGTACCTCTTGAAATCTGTTTCCTGCTCTTCTGCCTCGCTTTCAAGTCTGCCTCGTTGCCTTCCCTCAACAGATTTTTGGACGATAGTTGTCCTTTATTACTCGGCCAGTTTGTGAATTGCTGTGCTCCTGAGCTCCATTTTTCAACTCGTTTTTGGTGAGCTGACCGCAAGTCCAAAATTTTGGTTCAGGACCTATACTGGTTCCCGGTGGGTGGCTGAGACTTTGGTTAATTCTTCTTCCTGCCGGGAAATTACAGTGATATGTGCCCGTCCAAATGCCTAACAGCTACTCTCTCATTGGTTCTCCCTCTTCCCTTTCATCCTCTGCCAAATTGGCAACCTGTGCGAACCAGGAGGTTAAAGGGTCTGTCTCTCCAAGTTGGGAGGTTGATAGTAAAGCAGATGGAAAGTCAAACCGGAGCACCAGGAGAGGGACTATTCGTTGAGTTTTAGAAACCTTTCGTATTCACAGTGTGTCCGTTCTCTAGGTTTCCCGTACATGTTATAGCTGTAGTAATATTTCCTTCAACCTGGAGAGTTGGGACTCATGGAATGGGTGCCAAGCATTTGTGCTTTAAAGGGTCTGCATTTGCTCACCCAATCTCACCAATCGTCTCAGTCCCAAGTGTCCCTCCTTATGCCACATCCAGCTGTCGTTGTATATATGGTCATTCCAGGTTTCCTCAGAGACCCTGAAGGAATTGTAAAGAATTTCCCATTTTTTTTGTTTTGTTTTTGAAATTCCTTTTTATAGTGGGTTTGAGCTGATTCTCGCTGCCATGTTTATGCCAGTCTGGACACACTTGATTCCCTTACGGAGACATATCAATACATAGGTTTTAAGATTCTTACTAGTCAGATATATTCCTCTGCGGGAAATATGGTGTTTTGAGTCCCTTTCACTGAGAAAGGTGTAGGTCTTGTCTATTCCATAGTTGGTTTTTGGAACGGTATGTGTGCTTATATCAAACTCAGGTTTTATGCATCACCCCACCTCTCCTTCCCCCTTAAGCAGGCATAAGAGTGTTTTCTAAATATGAGACACTGTTCTCTTTCCTAACTCAGTTCAAGTGTAGCCATGTTTACAGGATCTTCATAACTGATATCTTATGATAAGTTACTTTTTCTGTGTGACTTATTTCACTTAGAATCATCGTACCTGAATCCACCCATTTTGCTTCTACTTGTCTTATGACATTGATTTCATGGTTGAGGGATATTCCATCGTACGTAAGTACCAGAATTTTTTGAACCATTTTTATATTTCCTGGGATACTTAAGGTGGATCCAAGTTGAGGTCCTTGTAAGCAGTGCAGCCCTAAATTTTGGGGTGGCTCTGTCTTATTGATTTTCAGTTTTCCCGAGGTATATTCCCTAGACTGGAAAGGCCCTTGGCTCTGTAGCTCTGTTCTTTACTTGTTTTAGGGAACACAATGCACTCCTCCAGAGAGGCAGTTGGCAATTTACATCCCGCCCATCAGCATAACAAGGCTCCCTGTTCTCCAGGGCCTGTCTTGCCTTTCTGGTTTTTACACATTTTGTGGATGTCCCTTTTGACCGGTGGGAAGTGTTACTTCTTTGTAGTGCAGATTTGCATTGCCCGCTTGCTTGCTTGGCCAAAAAGGGCATATGCGTTTTCTCCTGAAGATATTCAGGGGAAAACGCATACGCCCTTTTTGGCCAAGTGCATCATTTTCGAAGTTGTGCCCCTCTTCCTGTGCTTTAAAGGTGAATCCAACGTACTTCTTGAAATCTGTTTCCTGCTATTCTGCTTCGCCTTCAAGTCCGCCTCGTTGCCTTCCCTCAACAGATTTTTGGACGATAGTTGTCCTTTATTACTCGGCCAGTTTGTGAATTGCTGTGCCCCTGAGCTCCATTTTTCAACTCGTTTTTGGTGAGCTGACCGCAAGTCCAAAATTTTGGTTCAGGACGTATACTGGTTCCCGGTGGGTGGCTGAGACTTTGGTTAATTCTTCTTCCTGCGGGGAAGTTAGAGTGAGATGTGCCCGTCCAAATGCCTAACAGCTACTCTCTCATTGGTTCTCCCTCTTCGCTTTCATCCTCTGCCAAATGGGCAACCTGTGTGAACCAGGAGGTTAAAGGGGCTGTCTCTCCAAGTTGGGAGGTTGATAGTAAAGCAGATGGAAAGTCAAACCGGAGCACCAGGAGAGGGACTATTCGTTGAGTTTTAGAAACCTTTCGTATTCACAGTGTGTCCGTTCTCTAGGTTTCCCGTACATGTTATAGCTGTAGTAATATTCCCTTCAACCTGGAGAGTTGGGACCCATGGAATTGGTGCCATGCATTATTGCTTTAAATGGTCTGCATTTGCTCACCCAATCTCACCAATCGACTCAGTCTCAAGTGTCCCTCCTTATGCCACATCCAGCTGTCGTTATAGATAGGGTCATTCCAGGTTTCATCAGGGACCCGGAAGGAATTGTAAAGAATTTCCCAGTTTTTTTTGTTTTGTTTTTGAAATTCCTTTTTATAGTGGTTTGAGCTGATTCTCGCTGCCATGTTTATGCCAGTCTAGACACACTTGATTCCCTTATGGAGACATATCAGTACATAGGTTTTAAGATTCTTACTAGTCAGATATATTCCTCTGCGGGAAATATGGGGTTTTGAGTCCCTTTCACTGTGAAAGGAGTAGGTCTTGTGTATTCCATTGTTGGTTTTTGGAACGGTACCTGTGCTTATATCAAACTCTGGTTTTATGCATCACCCGACCTCTCCTTCCACCTTAAGCAGGCATAAGAATGTTTTCTAAATATGAGATACTGTTCTCTTTCCTAACTCAGTTCAAGTGTAGCCATGTTTACAGGATCTTCATAAGTGATATCTTATGATAAGTTTCTTTTTCTGTGTGACTTATTTCACTTAGAATCATCGTACCTGAATCCACCCATTTTTCTGCTACTGGTCTTATGACATTGATTTCATGGCTGAGGGATATTCCATCGTACGTAAGTACCAGAATTTTTTGAACCATTTTTATATTTCCTGGGATACTTAAGGTGTATCCAAGTTGAGGTCCTTGTAAGCAGTGGAGCCCTAAATTTTGGGGTGGCTCTGTCTTATTGATTTTCAGTTTTCCCAAGGTATATTCCCTAGACTGGAAGGGCCCTTGGCTCTGTAGCTCTGTTCTTTACTTGTTTTAGGGAACTCAATGCACTCCTCCAGAGAGGCAGTTGGCAATTTACATCCCACCCATCAGCATAACAAGGCTCCCTGTTCTCCAGGGCCTGTCTTGCCTTTCTGGTTTTTACACATTTTGTGGATGTCCCTTTTGACCCGTGGGAAGTGATACTTCTTTTTAGTGCAGATTTGCATTGCCCGCTTGCTTGCTTGGCCAAAAGGGCGTATGCGTTTTCTCCTGAAGATATTCAGGAGAAAACGCATACGCCCTTTTTGGCCAAGTGCATCATTTTCGAAGTTGTGCCCCTCTTCCTGTGCTTTAAAGGCGTTTCCAACGTACTTCTGAAATCTGTTTCCTGCTATTCTGCCTCACTTTCAAGTCCGCCTCGTTGCCTTCCCTCAACAGATTTTTGGACGATAGTTGTCCTTTATTACTCGGCCAGTTTGTGAATTGCTGTGCCCCTGAGCTCCATTTCTCAACTCGTTTTTGGTGAGCTGACCGCAAGTACAAAATTTCGGTTCAGGAACTATACTGGTTCCCGGTGGGTGGCTGAGACTTTGGTTAATTCTTCTTCCTGCCGGGAAATTACTGTGATATGTGCCCGTCCAAATTCCTAACAGCTACTCTCTCATTGGTTCTCCCTCTTCCCTTTCATCATCTGCCAAATTGGCAACCTGTGCGAACCAGGAGGTTAAAGGGGCTGTCTCTCCAAGTTGGGAGGTTGATAGTAAAGCAGATGTAAAGTCAAACCCGAGCACCAGGAGAGGGACTATTCGTTGAGTTTTCGAATCCTTTCGTATTCACAGTGTGTCCGTTCTCTAGGTTTCCCGTACATGTTATAGCTGTAGTAATATTCCCTTCAAACTGGAGAGTTGGGACCCATGGAATGGGTGCCAGGCATTTGTGCTTTAAAGGGTCTTCATTTGCTCACCCAATCTCACCAATCCTCTCAGTCCCAAGTGTCCCTCCTTATGCCACATCCAGCTGTCGTTGTAGATACGGTCATTCCAGGATTCATCAGAGACCCTGAAGGAATTGTAAAGAATTTCCCCGTTTTTTTGTTTTGTTTTTGAAATTACTTTTTATAGTGGGTTTGAGCTTATTCTCACTGCCATGTTTATGCCAGTCTAGACACACTTGATTCCCTTACGGAGACATATCAATAATAGGTTTTAAGATTCTTACTAGTCAGATATATTCCTCTGCGGGAAATATGGGGTTTTGAGTCCCTTTCACTGAGGAAGGTGTAGGTCTTGTCTATTCCATAGTTGGTTTTTGGAACGGTACCTGTGCTTATATCAAACTCTGGTTTTATGCATCACCCCACCTCTCCTTCCCCCTTAAGCAGGCATAAGAGTGTTTTCTAAATGTGAGACACTGTTCTCTTTCCTAACTCAGTTCAAGTGTAGCCATGTTTACAGGATCTTCATAAGTGATATCTTATGATAAGTTTCTTTTTCTGTGTGACTTATTTCACTTAGAATCATCGTACCTGAATCCACCCATTTTGCTGCTACTGGTCTTATGACATTGATTTCATGGCTGAGGGATATTCCATCGTACATAAGTACCACAATTTTTTGAACCATTTTTATATTTCCTGGGATATTTAAGGTGTACCGAAGTTGAGGTCCTTGTAAGCAGTGCAGCCCTAAATTTTGGGGTGGCTGTGTCTTTTTGATTTTCAGTTTTCCCAAGGTATATTCCCTAGACTGGAAGTGCCCTTGGCTCTGTAGCTCTGTTGTTTACTTGTTGTAGGGAACACAATGCACTCCTCCAGAGAGGCAGTTGGCAATTTACATCCCGCCCATCAGCATAACAAGGCTCCCTGTTCTCCAGGGCCTGTCTTGCCTTTCTGGTTTTTACACATTTTGTGGATGTCCCTTTTGACCGGTGGGAAGTGATACTTCTTTTTAGTGCAGCTTTGCATTGCACGCTTGCTTGCTTGGCCAAAAAGGGCGTATGCGTTTTCTCCTGAATATATTCAGGAGAAAACGCATACGCCCTTTTTGGCCAAGTGCATCATTGTCGAAGTTGTGCCCCTCTTCCTGTGCTTTAAAGGCGATTCCAACGTACCTCTTGAAATCTGTTTCCTGCTATTCTGCCTCGCTTTCAAGTCCGCCTCGTTGCCTTCCCTCAACAGATTTTTGGACGATAGTTGTCCTTTATGACTCGGCCAGTTTGTGAATTGCAGTGCCCCTGAGCTCCATTTTTCAACTTGTTTTTGGTGAGCTGACCGCAAGTCCAAAATTTTGGTTCAGGACCTATACTGGTTCCTGGTGGGTGGCTGAGACTTTGGTTAATTCTTCTTCCTGCCGGGAAATTACAGTGATATGTGCCCGTCCAAATGCCTAACAGCTACTCTCTCATTAGTTCTCCCTCTTCCCTTTCATCCTCTGCCAAATTGGCAACCTATGCAAACCAGGAGGTTAAAGGGGCTGTCTCTCCAAGTTGGGAGGTTGATAGTAAAGCAGATGGAAAGTCAAACCGGAGCACCAGGAGAGGGACTATTCGTTGAGTTTTAGAAACCTTTCGTATTCACAGTGTGTCCGTTCTCTAGGTTTCCCGTACATGTTATAGCTGTAGTAATATTTCCTTCAACCTGGAGAGTTGGGACTCATGGAATGGGTGCCAAGCATTTGTGCTTTAAAGGGTCTGCATTTGCTCACCCAATCTCACCAATCGTCTCAGTCCCAAGTGTCCCTCCTTATGCCACATCCAGCTGTCGTTGTATATATGGTCATTCCAGGTTTCCTCAGAGACCCTGAAGGAATTGTAAAGAATTTCCCATTTTTTTTGTTTTGTTTTTGAAATTCCTTTTTATAGTGGGTTTGAGCTGATTCTCGCTGCCATGTTTATGCCAGTCTGGACACACTTGATTCCCTTACGGAGACATATCAATACATAGGTTTTAAGATTCTTACTAGTCAGATATATTCCTCTGCGGGAAATATGGTGTTTTGAGTCCCTTTCACTGAGAAAGGTGTAGGTCTTGTCTATTCCATAGTTGGTTTTTGGAACGGTATGTGTGCTTATATCAAACTCAGGTTTTATGCATCACCCCACCTCTCCTTCCCCCTTAAGCAGGCATAAGAGTGTTTTCTAAATATGAGACACTGTTCTCTTTCCTAACTCAGTTCAAGTGTAGCCATGTTTACAGGATCTTCATAACTGATATCTTATGATAAGTTACTTTTTCTGTGTGACTTATTTCACTTAGAATCATCGTACCTGAATCCACCCATTTTGCTTCTACTTGTCTTATGACATTGATTTCATGGTTGAGGGATATTCCATCGTACGTAAGTACCAGAATTTTTTGAACCATTTTTATATTTCCTGGGATACTTAAGGTGGATCCAAGTTGAGGTCCTTGTAAGCAGTGCAGCCCTAAATTTTGGGGTGGCTCTGTCTTATTGATTTTCAGTTTTCCCGAGGTATATTCCCTAGACTGGAAAGGCCCTTGGCTCTGTAGCTCTGTTCTTTACTTGTTTTAGGGAACACAATGCACTCCTCCAGAGAGGCAGTTGGCAATTTACATCCCGCCCATCAGCATAACAAGGCTCCCTGTTCTCCAGGGCCTGTCTTGCCTTTCTGGTTTTTACACATTTTGTGGATGTCCCTTTTGACCGGTGGGAAGTGTTACTTCTTTGTAGTGCAGATTTGCATTGCCCGCTTGCTTGCTTGGCCAAAAAGGGCATATGCGTTTTCTCCTGAAGATATTCAGGGGAAAACGCATACACCCTTTTTGGCCAAGTGCATCATTTTCGAAGTTGTGCCCCTCTTCCTGTGCTTTAAAGGTGATTCCAACGTACTTCTTGAAATCTGTTTCCTGCTATTCTGCTTCGCCTTCAAGTCCGCCTCGTTGCCTTCCCTCAACAGATTTTTGGACGATAGTTGTCCTTTATTACTCGGCCAGTTTGTGAATTGCTGTGCCCCTGAGCTCCATTTTTCAACTCGTTTTTGGTGAGCTGACCGCAAGTCCAAAATTTTGGTTCAGGACGTATACTGGTTCCCGGTGGGTGGCTGAGACTTTGGTTAATTCTTCTTCCTGCGGGGAAGTTAGAGTGAGATGTGCCCGTCCAAATGCCTAACAGCTACTCTCTCATTGGTTCTCCCTCTTCGCTTTCATCCTCTGCCAAATGGGCAACCTGTGTGAACCAGGAGGTTAAAGGGGCTGTCTCTCCAAGTTGGGATGTTGATAGTAAAGCAGATGGAAAGTCAAACCGGAGCACCAGGAGAGGGACTATTCGTTGAGTTTTAGAAACCTTTCGTATTCACAGTGTGTCCGTTCTCTAGGTTTCCCGTACATGTTATAGCTGTAGTAATATTCCCTTCAACCTGGAGAGTTGGGACCCATGGAATTGGTGCCATGCATTATTGCTTTAAATGGTCTGCATTTGCTCACCCAATCTCACCAATCGACTCAGTCTCAAGTGTCCCTCCTTATGCCACATCCAGCTGTCGTTATAGATAGGGTCATTCCAGGTTTCATCAGGGACCCGGAAGGAATTGTAAAGAATTTCCCAGTTTTTTTTGTTTTGTTTTTGAAATTCCTTTTTATAGTGGTTTGAGCTGATTCTCGCTGCCATGTTTATGCCAGTCTAGACACACTTGATTCCCTTATGGAGACATATCAATACATAGGTTTTAAGATTCTTACTAGTCAGATATATTCCTCTGCGGGAAATATGGGGTTTTGAGTCCCTTTCACTGTGAAAGGAGTAGGTCTTGTGTATTCCATTGTTGGTTTTTGGAACGGTACCTGTGCTTATATCAAACTCTGGTTTTATGCATCACCCGACCTCTCCTTCCACCTTAAGCAGGCATAAGAATGTTTTCTAAATATGAGATACTGTTCTCTTTCCTAACTCAGTTCAAGTGTAGCCATGTTTACAGGATCTTCATAAGTGATATCTTATGATAAGTTTCTTTTTCTGTGTGACTTATTTCACTTAGAATCATCGTACCTGAATCCACCCATTTTTCTGCTACTGGTCTTATGACATTGATTTCATGGCTGAGGGATATTCCATCGTACGTAAGTACCAGAATTTTTTGAACCATTTTTATATTTCCTGGGATACTTAAGGTGTATCCAAGTTGAGGTCCTTGTAAGCAGTGGAGCCCTAAATTTTGGGGTGGCTCTGTCTTATTGATTTTCAGTTTTCCCAAGGTATATTCCCTAGACTGGAAGGGCCCTTGGCTCTGTAGCTCTGTTCTTTACTTGTTTTAGGGAACTCAATGCACTCCTCCAGAGAGGCAGTTGGCAATTTACATCCCACCCATCAGCATAACAAGGCTCCCTGTTCTCCAGGGCCTGTCTTGCCTTTCTGGTTTTTACACATTTTGTGGATGTCCCTTTTGACCCGTGGGAAGTGATACTTCTTTTTAGTGCAGATTTGCATTGCCCGCTTGCTTGCTTGGCCAAAAGGGCGTATGCGTTTTCTCCTGAAGATATTCAGGAGAAAACGCATACGCCCTTTTTGGCCAAGTGCATCATTTTCGAAGTTGTGCCCCTCTTCCTGTGCTTTAAAGGCGTTTCCAACGTACTTCTGAAATCTGTTTCCTGCTATTCTGCCTCACTTTCAAGTCCGCCTCGTTGCCTTCCCTCAACAGATTTTTGGACGATAGTTGTCCTTTATTACTCGGCCAGTTTGTGAATTGCTGTGCCCCTGAGCTCCATTTCTCAACTCGTTTTTGGTGAGCTGACCGCAAGTACAAAATTTCGGTTCAGGAACTATACTGGTTCCCGGTGGGTGGCTGAGACTTTGGTTAATTCTTCTTCCTGCCGGGAAATTACTGTGATATGTGCCCGTCCAAATTCCTAACAGCTACTCTCTCATTGGTTCTCCCTCTTCCCTTTCATCATCTGCCAAATTGGCAACCTGTGCGAACCAGGAGGTTAAAGGGGCTGTCTCTCCAAGTTGGGAGGTTGATAGTAAAGCAGATGTAAAGTCAAACCCGAGCACCAGGAGAGGGACTATTCGTTGAGTTTTAGAATCCTTTCGTATTCACAGTGTGTCCGTTCTCTAGGTTTCCCGTACATGTTATAGCTGTAGTAATATTCCCTTCAAACTGGAGAGTTGGGACCCATGGAATGGGTGCCAGGCATTTGTGCTTTAAAGGGTCTTCATTTGCTCACCCAATCTCACCAATCCTCTCAGTCCCAAGTGTCCCTCCTTATGCCACATCCAGCTGTCATTGTAGATAGGGTCATTCCAGGATTCATCAGAGACCCTGAAGGAATTGTAAAGAATTTCCCCGTTTTTTTGTTTTGTTTTTGAAATTACTTTTTATAGTGGGTTTGAGCTTATTCTCACTGCCATGTTTATGCCAGTCTAGACACACTTGATTCCCTTACGGAGACATATCAATACATAGGTTTTAAGATTCTTACTAGTCAGATATATTCCTCTGCGGGAAATATGGGGTTTTGAGTCCCTTTCACTGAGGAAGGTGTAGGTCTTGTCTATTCCATAGTTGGTTTTTGGAACGGTACCTGTGCTTATATCAAACTCTGGTTTTATGCATCACCCCACCTCTCCTTCCCCCTTAAGCAGGCATAAGAGTGTTTTCTAAATGTGAGACACTGTTCTCTTTCCTAACTCAGTTCAAGTGTAGCCATGTTTACAGGATCTTCATAAGTGATATCTTATGATAAGTTTCTTTTTCTGTGTGACTTATTTCACTTAGAATCATCGTACCTGAATCCACCCATTTTGCTGCTACTGGTCTTATGACATTGATTTCATGGCTGAGGGATATTCCATCGTACATAAGTACCACAATTTTTTGAACCATTTTTATATTTCCTGGGATATTTAAGGTGTACCCAAGTTGAGGTCCTTGTAAGCAGTGCAGCCCTAAATTTTGGGGTGGCTGTGTCTTTTTGATTTTCAGTTTTCCCAAGGTATATTCCCTAGACTGGAAGTGCCCTTGGCTCTGTAGCTCTGTTGTTTACTTGTTTTAGGGAACACAATGCACTCCTCCAGAGAGGCAGTTGGCAATTTACATCCCGCCCATCAGCATAACAAGGCTCCCTGTTCTCCAGGGCCTGTCTTGCCTTTCTGGTTTTTACACATTTTGTGGATGTCCCTTTTGACCGGTGGGAAGTGATACTTCTTTTTAGTGCAGCTTTGCATTGCACGCTTGCTTGCTTGGCCAAAAAGGGCGTATGCGTTTTCTCCTGAATATATTCAGGAGAAAACGCATACGCCCTTTTTGGCCAAGTGCATCATTGTCGAAGTTGTGCCCCTCTTCCTGTGCTTTAAAGGCGATTCCAACGTACCTCTTGAAATCTGTTTCCTGCTATTCTGCCTCGCTTTCAAGTCCGCCTCGTTGCCTTCCCTCAACAGATTTTTGGACGATAGTTGTCCTTTATGACTCGGCCAGTTTGTGAATTGCAGTGCCCCTGAGCTCCATTTTTCAACTTGTTTTTGGTGAGCTGACCGCAAGTCCAAAATTTTGGTTCAGGACCTATACTGGTTCCTGGTGGGTGGCTGAGACTTTGGTTAATTCTTCTTCCTGCCGGGAAATTACAGTGATATGTGCCCGTCCAAATGCCTAACAGCTACTCTCTCATTAGTTCTCCCTCTTCCCTTTCATCCTCTGCCAAATTGGCAACCTATGCAAACCAGGAGGTTAAAGGGGCTGTCTCTCCAAGTTGGGAGGTTGATAGTAAAGCAGATGGAAAGTCAAACCGGAGCACCAGGAGAGGGACTATTCGTTGAGTTTTAGAAACCTTTCGTATTCACAGTGTGTCCGTTCTCTAGGTTTCCCGTACATGTTATAGCTGTAGTAATATTCCCTTCAACCTGGAGAGTTGGGACCCATGGAATGGGTGCCAGGCATTTGTGCTTTAAAGGGTCTGCATTTGCTCACCCAATCTCACCAATCGTCTCAGTCCCAAGTGTCCCTCCTTATGCCACATCCAGCTGTCGTTGTAGATACGGTCATTCCAGGTTTCATCAGAGACCCTGAAGGAATTGTGAAGAATTTCCCAGTTTTCTTGTTTTGTTTTTGAAATTCCTTTTTATAGTGAGTTTGAGCTGATTCTCGCTGCCATGTTTATGCCTGTCTAGACACATTTGATTCCCTTACGGAGACATATCAATACATAGGTTTTAAGATTCTTACTAGTCAGATATATTCCTCTGCGGGAAATATGGTGTTTTGAGTCCCTTTCACTGAGAAACGTGTAGGTCTTGTCTATTCCATAGTTGGTTTTTGGAACGGTACGTGTGCTTATATCAAACTCTGGTTTTATGCATCACCCCACCTCTCCTTCCCCCTTAAGCAGGCATAAGAGTGTTTTCTAAATGTGAGACACTGTTCTCTTTCCTAACTCAGTTCAAGTGTAGCCATGTTTACAGGATCTTCATAAGTGATATCTTATGATAAGTTTCTTTTTCTGTGTGACTTATTTCACTTAGAATCATCGTACCTGAATCCACCCATTTTGCTGCTACTGGTGTTATGACATTGATTTCATGGCTGAGGGATATTCCATCGTACGTAAGTACCACAATTTTTTGAACCATTTTTATATTTCCTGGGATATTTAAGGTGTACCCAAGTTGAGGTCCTTGTAAGCTGTGCAGCCCTAAATATTGGGGTGGCTCTGTATTATTGATTTTCAGTTTTCCCAAGGTATATTCCCTAGAATGGAAGTGCCCTTGGCTCTGTAGCTCTGTTGTTTACTTGTTTTAGGGAACACAATGCACTCCTCCAGAGAGGCAGTTGGCAATTTACATCCCGCCCATCAGCATAACAAGGCTCCCTGTTCTCCAGGGCCTGTCTTTCCTTTCTGGTTTTTACACATTTTGTGGATGTCCCTTTTGACCGGTGGGAAGTGTTACTTCTTTGTAGTGCAGATTTGCATTGCCCGCTTGCTTGCTTGGCCAAAAAGGGCGTATGCGTTTTCTCCTGAATATATTCAGAAGAAAACGCATACGCCCTTTTTGGCCAAGTGCATCATTGTCGAAGTTGTGTCCCTCTTCCTGTGCTTTAAACGCGATTCCAACGTACCTCTTGACATCTGTTTCCTGCTATTCTGCTTCGCTTTCAAGTATGCCTCGTTGCCTTCCCTCAACAGATTTTTGGACGATAGTTGTCCTTTAACACTCGGCCATTTTGTGAATTGCTGTGCCCCTGAGCTCGATTTTTCAACTCGTTTTTTGTGACCTGACCGCAAGTCCAACATTTTGGTTCAGGACCTTTGCTGGTTCCCAGTGGGTCGCTGAGACTTTAGTTAATTCTTCTTCCTGCCGGGAAATTAGAGTGATATGTGCCCGTCCAAATGCCTAACAGCTACTCTCTCATTGGTTCTCCCTCTTCCCTTTCATCCTCTGCCAAATTGGAAACCTGTGCGTACCAGGAGGTTAAAGGGGATGTCTCTCCAAGTTGGGAGGTTGATAGTAAAGCAGGTGGAAAGTCAAACCGGAGCACCAGGAGAGGGACTATTCGTTGAGTTTTAGAAACCTTTCGTATTCACAGTGTGTCCGTACTCTAGGTTTCCCGTACATGTTATAACTGTAGTAATATTCCCTTCAACCTGGAGAGTTGGGACCCATGGATTGGGCGCCATGCATTATTGCTTTAAAGGGTCTGCATTTGCTCACCCAATCTCACCAATCGTCTCAGTCCCAAGTGTCCAGCCTTATGCCACATCCAGCTGTCATTGTAGATAGGGTCATTACAGGTTTCATCAGAGACGCTGAAAGAATTGTAAAGCATTTCCCAGTTTTTTTGTTTTGTTTGTGAAATTCCTTTTTATAGTGTGTTTGAGCTGATTCTCGCTGTCATGATTATGCCAGTCTAGACACACTTGATTCCCTTATGGAGACATAACAATACATAGGTTTTAAGATTCTTACTAGTCAGATATATTCCTCTGCGGGAAATATGGTGTTTTGAGTGCCTTTCACTGAGGAAGGTGTAGGTCTTGTCTATTCCATACTTGGTTTTTGGAACGGTACCTGTGCTTATATCAAACTCTGTTTTTATGCATCACCCCACCTCTCTTTCCCCCTTAAGCAGGCATAAGAGTGTTTTCTAAATGTGAGACACTGTTCTCTTTCCTAACTCAGTTCAAGTGTAGCCATGTTTACAGGATCTTCATAAGTGATATCTTATGATAAGTTTCTTTTTCTGTGTGACTTATTTCACTTAGAATCATCGTACCTGATTCCACCCATTTTGCTGCTACTGGTCTTATGACATTGATTTCATGGCTGAGGGATATTCCATCGTACGTAAGTACCACAATTTTTTGAACCATTTTTATATTTCCTGGGATATTTAAGGTGTACCCAAGTTGAGGTCCTTGTAAGCAGTGCAGCCCTAAGTTTTGGGGTGGCTCTGTCTTATTGATTTTCAGTTTTCCCAAGGTATATTCCCTAGACTGGAAGTGCCCTTGGCTCTGTAGCTCTGTTCTTTACTTGTTTTAGGGAACACAATGTACTCCTCCAGAGAGGCAGTTGGCAATTTACATCCCGCCCATCAGCATAACAAGGCTTCCTCTTCTCCAGGGCCTGTCTTGCCTTTTTGGTTTTTACATATTTTGTGGAAGTCCCTTTTGACCAGTGGGAAGTGATACTTCTTTGTAGTGCAGATTTGCATTGCCTGCTTGCTTGCTTGGCCAAAAAGGGCGTATGCGTTTTCTCCTGAATATATTCAGGAGAAAACGCATACGCCCTTTTTGGCCAAGTGCATCATTGTCGAAGTTGTGCCCCTCTTCCTGTGCTTTAAAGGCGATTCCAACGTACCTCTTGAAATCTGTTTCCTGCTATTCTGCCTCGCTTTCAGGTCCGCCTCGTTGGGTTCCCTCAACAGATTTTTGGACGATAGTTGTCCTTTATTACTCGGCCAGTTTGTGAATTGCTCTGCACCTGAGCTCCATTTTTCAACTCGTTTTTAGTGAGCTGACCGCAAGTCCAACATTTTGGTTCAGGACCTATGCTGGTTCCCGGTGGGGGGCTGAGACTTTGGTTACTACTTCTAACTGCCGGGAAGTTAGAGTGATATGTGCCCGTCCAAATGCCTAACAGCTACTCTCTCATTGGTTCTCCCTCTTCCCTTTCATCCTCTGCCAAATTGGCAACCTGTGCGAACCAGGAGGTTAAAGGGGCTGTCTCTCCAAGTTGGTAGGTTGATAGTAAAGCAGATGGAAAGTCAAACCAGAGCACCAGGAGAGGGACTATTCGTTGAGTTTTAGAAACCTTTCGTATTCACAGTGTGTCCGTTCTCTTGGTTTCCGGTACATGTTATAGCTGTAGTAATATTCCCTTCAACCTGGAGAGTTGGGACCCATGGAATGTGTGCCAGGCATTTGTGCTTTAAAGGGTCTGCATTTGCTCACCCAACCTCACCAATCGTCTCAGTCCCAAGTGTCCCACCTTATGCCACATCCAGCTGTCATTGTAGATAGGGTCATTCCAGGTTTCATCAGAGACCCTGAAGGAATTGTAAAGAATTTCCCAGTTTTTTTGTTTTGTTTTTGAAATTCCTTTTTATAGTGGGTTTGAGCTGATTCTCACTGCCATGTTTATGCCAGTCTAGACACACTTGATTCCCTTACGGAGACATATCAATACATAGGTTTTAAGATTCTTTCTAGTCAGATATATTCCTCTGCGGGAAATATGGGGTTTTGAGTCCCTTTCACTGAGGAAGATGTAGGTCTTGTCTATTCCATTATTGGTTTTTGGAACGGTACCTGTGCTTATATCAAACTCTGGTTTTATGCATCACCCCACATCTCCATCCCCCTTAAGCAGGCATCAGAGTGTTTTCTAAATGTGAGACACTGTGCTCTTTCCTAACTCAGTTCAAGTGTAGCCATGTTTACAGGATCTTCATAAGTGATATCTTATGATAAGTTTCTTTTTCTGTGTGACTCATTTCACTTAGAATCATAGTACCTGAATCCACCCATTTTGCTGCTCCTGGTCTTATGACATTGATTTCAAGGCTGAGGGATATTCCATCATACGTAAGTACCACAATTTTTTGAACCATTTTTATATTTCCTGGTATATTTAAGGTGTACCCAAGTTGAGGTCCTTGTAAGCAGTGCAGCCCTAAATTTTGGGGTGGCTCTGTCTTATTGATTTTCAGTTTTCCCAAGGTATATTCCCTAGACTGGAAGTGCCCTTGGCTCTGTTGCTCTGTTGTTTACTTGATTTAGGGAACACAATGCACTCCTCCAGAGAGGCAGTTGGCAATTTACATCCCGCCCATCAGCATAACAAGACTCCCTGTTCTCCAGGGCCTGTCTTGCCTTTCTGGTTTTTACATATTTTGTGGAAGTCCCTTTTGACCGGTGGGAAGTGATACTTCTTTGTAGTGCAGATTTGCATTGCCTGCTTGCTTGCTTGGCCCATAAGGGCGTATGCGTTTTCTCCTGAATATATTCAGGGGAAAACGCATACGCCCTTTTTGGCCAAGTGCATCATTGTCGAAGTTGTGCCACTCTTCCTGTGCTTTAAAGGCGATTCCAACGTACCTCTTGCAATCTGTTTCCTGCTATTCTGCCTCGCTTTCAAGTCCGCCTCGTTGCCTTCCCTCAACAGATTTTTGGACGATAGTTGTCCTTTATTACTCGGCCAGTTTGTGAATTGCTGTGCCCCTGAGCTCCATTTTTCCACTCGTTTTAGGTGCGCTGACCGCAAGTCCAACATTTTGGTTCAGGACCTTTGCTGGTTCCCGGTGCGGGGCTGAGAGTTTGGATAATTCTTCTTCCTGCCGGGAAATTACAGTGATACGTGCCCGTCCAAATGCCTAACAGCTACTCTCTCATTGGTTCTCCCTCTTCCCTTTCATCCTCTGCCAAATTGGAAACCTGTGCGAACCAGGAGGTTAAAGGGGCTGTCTCTCCAAGTTGGGACGTTGATAGTAAAGCAGATGGAAAGTCAAACCAGAGCACCAGGAGAGGGACTATTCATTGAGTTTTAGAAACCTTTCGTATTCACAGTGTGTCCGTTCTCTAGGTTTCCCGTACATGTTATAGCTGTAGTAATATTCCCTTCAACCTGGAGAGTTGGGACCCATGGAATGGGAGCCAGGCATTTGTGATTTAAAGGGTCTGCCTTTGCTCACCCAATCTCACCAATCGTCTCAGTCCCAAGTGTCCCTCCTTATGCCACATCCAGCTGTCATTGTAGATAGGGTCATTCCAGGTTTCATCAGAGACCCTGAAGGAATTGTAAAGAATTTCCCAGTTTTTATGTTTTGTTTTTGAAATTCCTTTTTCTAGTGGGTTTGAGCTGATTCTCGCTGCCATGTTTATGCCAGTCTAGACACACATGATTCCCTTACGGAGACATATCAATACATAGGTTTTAAGATTCTTACTAGTCAGATATATTCCTCTGCGGGAAATATGGGGTTTTGAGTCCCTTTCACTGAGGAAGGTGTAGGTCTTGTCTATTCCATAGTTGGTTTTTGGAACGGTACCTGTGCTTATATCAAACTCTGGTTTTATGCATCACCCCACCTCTCCTTCCCCCTTAAGCAGGCATAAGACTGTTTTCTAAATGTGAGACACTGTTTTCTTTCCTAACTCAGTTCAAGTGTAGCCATGTTTACAGGATCTTCATAAGTGATATCTTATGATAAGTTTCTTTTTCTGTGTGACTTATTTCACTTAGAATCATCGTACCTGAATCCACCCATTTTGCTGCTACTGGTCTTAAGACATTGATTTCATGGCTGAGGGATATTCCATCGTACGTAAGTACCACAATTTTTTGAACCATTTTTATATTTCCTGGGATATTTAAGGTGTACCCAAGTTGAGGTCCTTGTAAGCAGTGCAGCCCTAAATTTTGGGGTGGCTCTGTCTTATTGATTTTCAGTTTTCCCAAGGTATATTCCCTAGACTCGAAGTGCCCTTGGATCTGTAGCTCTGTTGTTTACTTGATTTAGGGAACACAATGCACTCCTCCAGAGAGGCAGTTGGCAATTTACATCTCGCCCATCAGCATAACAAGGCTCCCTGTTCTCCAGGGCCTGTCTTTCCTTTCTGGTTTTTACATATTTTGTGGAAGACCCTTTTGACCGGTGGGAAGTGATACTTCTTTGTAGTGCAGATTTGCATTGCCCTCTTGCTTGCTTGGCCAAAAAGGGCGTATGCGTTTTCTCCTGAATATATTCAGGAGAAAACGCATACGCCCTTTTTGGCCAAGTGCATCATTGTCGATGTTGTGCCCCTCTTCCTGTGCTTCAAAGGTGATTCCAACGTACGTCTTGAAATCTGTTTCCTGCTATTCTGCCTCGCTTTCAGGTCCGCCTCGTAGCCTTCCTTCAACAGATTTTTGGACGATAGTTGTCCTTTATTACTCGGCCAGTTTGTGAATTGCTGTGCCCCTGAGCTCCATTTTTCAACTCGTTTTCGTGAGCTGACCGCAAGTCCAAATTTTGGTTCAGGACCTATGCTGCTTCCCGGTGGGGGGCTGAGACTTTGGTTACTTCTTCTTCCTGGCGGGAAGTTAGAGTGATAGGTGCCCGTCCAAATGCCTAACAGCTACTCTCTCATTGGTTCTCCCACTTCCATTTCACCCTCTGCCAAATTGGAAACCTGTGCGAACCAGGAGGTTAAAGGGGCTGTCTCTCCAACTTGGGAGATTGATAGTAAAGCAGATGGAAAGACAAACCGGAGCACCAGGAGAGACACTATTCGTTGAGTTTTAGAAACCTTTCGTATTCACAGTGTGTCCGTTCTCTAGGTTTCCCGTACATGTTATAACTGTAGTAATATTCCCTTCAACCTGGAGAGTTGGGACCCATGGAATGGGTGCCATGCATTACTGCTTTAAAGGGTCTGCATTTGCTCACCCAATCTCACCAATCCTCTCAGTCCCAAGTGTCCAGCCTTATGCCACATCCAGCTGTCGTTGTAGATAGGGTCATTCCGGGTTTCATCAGAGACCCTGAAGAAATTGTAAAGAATTTCCCAGTTTTTTTGTTTTGTATTTGATATTCCTTTTTATAGTGGGTTTGAGCTGATTCCCGCTGCCATGTTTATGCCAGTCTAGACACACTTGATTCCCTTACGGTGACATATCAATACATAGGTTTTAAGATTCTTACTAGTCAGATATATTCCTCTACGGGAAATATGGGGTTTTGAGTCCCTTTCACTGAGGAAGGTGTAGGTCTTGTCTATTCCATAGTTGGTTTTTGGAACGGTACCTGTGCTTATATCAAACTCTGGTTTTATGCATCACCCCACCTCTCCTTCCCCCTTAAGCAGGCATAAGAGTGTTTTCTAAATGTGAGACACTGTTCTATTTCCTAACTCTGTTCAAGTGTAGCCATGTTTACAGGATCTTCATAAGTGATATCTTATGATAAGTTTCTTTTTCTGTGTGACTTATTTCACTTAGAATCATCGTACCTGAATCCACCCATTTTGCTGCTACTGGTCTTATGACATTGATTTCATGGCTGAGGTATAGTCCATCGTACATAAGTACCACAATTTTTGAACCATTTTTATATTTCCTGGGATATTTAAGGTGGAACCAAGTTGATGTCCTTATAAGCAGTGCAGACCTAAATTTTGGGGTGGCTCTGTCTTATTGATATTCAGTTTTCCAAAGGTATATTCCCTAGACTGGAAGTGCCCTTGGCTCTGTAGCTCAGTTCTTTACTTGTTTTAGGGAATACAATGTACTCCTCCAGAGAGGCAGTTGGCAATTTACATCCCGCCCATCAGCATAACAAGGCTCCCTGTTCTCCAGGGCCTGTCTTGCCTTTCTGGTTTTTACACATTTTGTGGATATCCCTTTTGACCGGTGGGAAGTGATACTTCTTTGTAGTGCAGATTTGCATTGCCCGCTTGCTTGCTTGGCCAAAAAGGGCGTATGGGTTTTCTCCTGAATATATTCAGGAGAAAACGCATACGCCCTTTTTGGGCAAGTGCATCATTGTCGAAGTTGTCCGCCTCTTCCTGTGCTTTAAAGGCGATTCCAACGTACCTCTTGAAATCTGTTTCCTGCTATTCTGCCTCGCTTTCAAGTCCGATTCGTTGCCTGCCCTCAACAGATTTTTGGACGATAGTTGTCCTTTATTATTCGGCCAGTTTGTGAATTGCTGTGCCCCTGAGCTCCATTTTTCAACTCGTTTTTGGTGAGCTGACCGCAAGTCCAACATTTTGGTTCAGGAACTATGCTGGTTCCCGGAGGGAGGCTGAGACTTTGGTTAATTCTTCTTCCTGCCAGGAAGTTAGAGTGATATGTGCCCGTACAAATGCCTAACAGCTACGCTCTCATTGGTTCTCCCTCTTCCCTTTCATCCTCTGCCAAATTGAAGCCTGTGCGAACCAGGAGGTTCAAGAGGCTGTCTCTCCAATTTGGGAGGTTGATAGTAAAGCAGATGGAAAGTCAAACCAGAGCACCAGGAGAGGGACTATTCGTTGAGTTTTAGAAACCTTTCGTATTCACTGTGTTTCCGTTCTCTTGGTTTCCCGTACATGTTATAGCTGTAGTAATATTCCCTTCAACCTGGAGAGTTGGGACCCATGGAATGGGTGCCAGGCATTTGTGCTTTAAAGGGTCTGCATTTGCTCACCCAATCTCACCAATCGTCTCAGTCCCAAGTGTCCCTCCTTATGCCACATCCAGCTGTCATTGTAGATAGGGTCATTTCAGGTTTCATCAGAGACCCTGAAGGAATTGTAAAGAATTTCCCAGTTTTTTTGTTTTGTTTTTGAAATTCCTTTTTATAGTGGGTTTGAGCTGATTCTCGCTGCCATGTTTATGCCAGTCTAGACACACTTGATTCCCTTACGGAGACATATCAATACATAGGTTTTAAGATTCTTACTAGTCAGATATATTCCTCTGCGGGAAATATGGGGTTTTGAGTCCCTTTCACTGAGGAAGGTGTAGGTCTTGTCTATTCCATAGTTGGTTTTTGGAACGGTACCTGTGCTTATATCAAACTCTTGTTTTATGCATCACCCCACCTCTCCTTCCCCCTTAAGCAGGCATAAGAGTGTTTTCTAAATGTGAGACACTGTTCTCTTTCCTAACTCAGTTCAAGTGTAGCCATGTTTACAGGATCTTCATAAGTGATATCTTATGATAAGTTTATTTTTCTGTGTGACTTATTTCACTTAGAATCCTCGTACCTGAATCCACCCATTTTGCTGCTACTGGTCTTATGACATTGATTTCATGGCTGAGGGATATTCCATCGTACATAAGTACCACAATTTTTTGAACCATTTTTATATTTCCTGGGATATTTAAGGTGTACCCAAGTTGAGGTCCTTGTAAGCAGTGCAGCCCTAAATTTTTGGGTGGCTCTGTCTTATTGATTTTCAGTTTTCCCAAGGTATATTCCCTAGACTGGAAGTGCCCTTGGCTCTGTAGCTCTGTTCTTTACTTGTTTTAGGGAACACAATGTACTCCTCCAGAGAGGCAGTTGGCAATTTACATCCCTCCCATCAGCATAACAAGGATCCCTGTTCTGCAGGGCCTGCCTTGCCTTTCTGGTTTTTACACATTTTGTGGATGTCCCTTTTGACCGGTGGGAAGTGATACGTCTTTTTAGTGCAGATTTGCATTGCCCGCTTGCTTGCTTGGGCAAAAAGGGCGTATGCGTTTTCTCCTGAATATATTCAGGAGAAAACGCATACGCCCTTTTTGGCCAAGTGCATCATTGTGGAAGTTGTGCCCCTCTTCCTGTGCTTTAAAGGCGATTTCAACGTACCTCTTGAAATCTGTTTCCTGCTATTCTGCCTCGCTTTCAAGTCCGCCTCGTTGCCTTCCCTCAACAGATTTTTGGACGATAGTTGTCCTTTATTACTCGGCCAGTTTGTGAATTGCTGTGCCCCTGAGCTCCATTTTTCTACTCGTTTTTGGTGAGGTGACCGCAAGTCCAACAATTTGTTTCAGGACCTATGCTGGTTCCCGGTGGGGGGCTGAGACTTTGGTTAATTCTTCTTCCTGCCGGGAAGTTAGAGTGATATGTGCCCGTCCTAATGCCTAACAGCTACCCTCTCATTGGTTCTTCCTCTTCCCTTTCATCCTCTGCCAAATTGGCAACATGTGCGAACCAGGAGGTTAAATGGGCTGTCTCTCCAAGTTGGGAGGTTGATAGTAAAGCAGATGGAAAGTCAAACCGGAGCACCAGGAGAGGGACTATTCGTTGAGTTTTAGAAACCTTTCGTATTCACAGTGTGTCCGTTCTCTAGGTTTCCCGTACATGTTATAGCTGTAGTAATATACCCTTCAAGCTGGAGAGTTGGGACCCATGGAATGGGTGCCAGGCATTTGTGCTTTAAAGGGTCTGCATTTTCTCACCCAATCTCACCAATCCTCTCAGTCTCAAGTGTCCCTCCTTATGCCACATCCAGCTGTCATTGTAGATAGGGTCATTCCAGGTTTCATCAGAGACCCTGAAGGAATTGTAAAGAATTTCCCCGTTTTTTTGTTTTGTTTTTGAAATTCCTTTTTATAGTGGGTTTGAGCTGATTCTCGCTGCCATGTTTATACCAGTCTAGACACACTTGATTCCCTTACGGAGACATATCAATACAGAGTTTTTAAGATTCTTGCTAGTCAGATATATTGCTCTGCGGGAAATATGGGGTTTTGAGTCCCTTTCAATGAGGAAGGTGTAGGTCTTGTCTATTCCATAGTTGGTTTTTGGAACGGTACCTGTGCTTATATCAAACTCTGGGTTTATGCATCACCCCACCTCTCCTTCCCCCTTAAGCAGGCATAAGAGTGTTTTCTAAATGTGAGACACTGTTCTCTTTCCTAACTCAGTTCAAGTGTAGCCATGTTTATAGGGCCTTCATAAGTGATATCTTATGATAAGTTTCTTTTTCTGTGTGACTTATTTCACTTAGAATCATCGTACCTGAATCCACTCATTTTGCTGCTACTGGTCTTATGACTTTTATTTCATGGTTGAGGGATATTCCATCGTACGTAAGTACCACAATATTTTGAACCATTTTTATATTTCCTGGGATATTTAATGTGTACCCAAGTTGAGGTTCTTGTAAGCAGTGCAGCCCTAAATTTTGAGGTGGCTCTTTCTTATTGATTTTCAGTTTTCCCAAGGTATATTCCCTAGACTGGAAGTGCCCTTGGCTCTGTAGCTCTGTTGTTTACTTGTTTTAGGCCACACAATGCATTCCTCCAGAGAAGCACTTGACAGTTTTTATCTCGCCCAACACCATAACAAGGCTCCCTGTTCTCCAGGGCCTGTCTTGCGTTTCTGGATTTTACACATTTTGTTGCTGTCCCTTTTGACCAGTGGGAAGTGATACTTCTTTGTAGTGCAGATTTGCATTGCCCGCTTACTTGCTTGGCCAAGAAGGGCGTATGCGTTTTCTCCTGAATATATTCAGGAGAAAACGCATACGCCCTTCTTGGCCAAGTGCATTATTGTCAAAGTTTTGCCCCTGTTCCTGTGCTTTAAAGGCGATTCCAACGTACCTCTTGAAATCTGTTTCCTGCTATTCTGCCTGCCTTTCAAATCCGCCTCGTTTCCTTCCCTCAACAGATTTTTGGACGATAGTTGTCCTTTATTACTCTGCCAGTTTTTAAATTGCTGTGCCCCTGAGCTGCATTTTTCAACTCGTTTTTTGTGAGCTGAACGCAAGTCCAAAATTTTGGTTCAGTACCTATACTGGTTCCCGGTGGGTGGCTGAGACTTTTGTTAATTCTTCTTCCTGCCGGGAAATTAGAGTGGCATGTGCCCGTCCAAATCCCTAACAGCTACTCTCTCATTGGTTCTTCCTCTTCCCTTTCATCCTCTGCCAAATTGGCAACCTGTTTGAACCAGCATGTTAAAGTGGCTGTCTCTTCAAGTTGGAAGACTGACAATAAAGCAGTTGTAAAGTGAAACCGGAGCACCAGGAGAGGGACTATTCTTTGAGGTTTAGAAACCTTTCGTATTCACAGTGTGTCCGTTCTCTAGGTTTTCCGTACATGTTTTAGCTGTAGTAATAGTTCCTTCAACCTGGAGAGTTGAGACCCATGGAATGGGTGCCACATATTATTGTTTTAAAGGGTCTGCATTTGCTCACCCTCTCTCACCAACCCTCTCAGTCCCAAGTGTCCAGCCTTATGCCACATCCCGGTGTCGTTGTAGATAGGGTCATTCCAGGTTTCATCAGAGACCCTGAAGGAATTGTAAAGAATTTCCCTGTTTTTTTTTTTGTTTTTGAATTTCCTTTTCTAGTGGGTTTGATCTGATTCTCGCTGCTATGTTTATGCCAGTCTAGACACACTTGATTCCCTTACGGAGACATATCAATACATAGGTTTTAAGATTCTTACTAGTAAGATATATTCTTCTGCGGGAAATATGGGGTTTTGAGTCCCGTTCACAGAGGAAGTAGTAGGTCTTGTCTATTCTGTATTTGGATTATGGAACCGTACCTGTGCTAATATCAAACTCTGGGTTTATTCTTCACGCCACCTCTGCTTTCCCCTTAAGCATGCATAAGAGTGTTTTCTAAATATGAGACTCTGTTCCTTTTCCTAATTCATTCCATGTGTAGCCATTTTTATATACCCTTCATAAGTGATATCTTATGATAAGTTTATTTTTCTGTGTGACTTATTTCAGTTTGAATCATCGTACATGAATACCGTCATTATGCTGCTACTGGCCTTATGACATTGACTTCATGGCTGAGGGATATTCCATCATACGTATGTACCACAATTTCTTTACCATTTTTGTCTTTCCTGGTATTTATAAGGTGTCCCGAAGTCGAGGTTCTTGTAAGCAGTGCTGCCATAAATTTTGGGGTGGCTGTGTCTTATTGATTTTCAATTTTCCCAAGGTATATTCCCGTGACTGGACGTGCCTTAGGTTGTGAAGCACTGTTGTTTACTTCTTTTTGGGAACACAATGCACTCCTCCAGAGTGGCTGTTGGCAATTTACATCCCACCCATCCGTATAACAAGGCTCACTGTTCTCCAGATCCTGTCTTGCCTTTCTTGTTTTTACACATTTTACGGATATCCCTTTTGACCAGTTGGAAGTGATACTTCTTTGTAGTGCAGATTTGCATTGTGCGGTTGCTTGGTTGGCCAAAATTGGCGTATGCGTTTTCTCCTGAATATATTCAGGAGAAAACGCATGTGCCCTTTATGGACAATTCCATAATTGTCGAAGTTGTGATGCTTTTCCTGTGTTTAAAGGCGATTCCAATGTACTTCTGGAAATCTGTTTCGTGCCCTTCTGCCTCATTTTCAAATCCGCCTCATGGCTTTCTCTCAACAGATTTTTGGAAGAGAGTAGTCCTTTATAACTCTGCAAGTTAGTGAATTGCTGTGCCCCTGAGCTCCATTTTTCAACTCGCGTTTTTTTGAGCTGACTGCCAATCCACAATTTTGCTTCAGGACCTATACTGGTTCCATTGGGGGGGCTGGCTCAGAGTTTGTTAATTCTTCTTCGTGACGGGAATTTAGAGTGACATGTGACCATCCAAATGTCTACAGCTACTCTCTAATTGTTTCTCCCTCTTCCCTTATATCCTCTACACCATGTGCCAACTGTGCGAACCAGGAGGTTATAGGTGCTGACTCTCCAATTTGGGAGATTGATACTAAAGCAGTTGGAATGTCAAACTGGTGCACAAGGAGATAAAAAAATTAGTAGAGTTTTAGAAACCTTTCACCATCAGATGGTGTCCATTCTCTAGGTTTCCCATACATGTTATAACTGTAGTGATATTCCCTTCTACCTGGAGAGTTGGGACCCATGGAATGGGTGCCAGGTATTATTGCTTTAAACGGTCTGCATTTTCTCACCCAATCTCACCAATCCTCTCAGTCCCAAGTGACCAGCCTTATGCCACATCCAGCTGTCGTTGTAGATAGGGTCATTCTAAGTTTCATCAGAACCCCTGAAGGTATTGTGTAAGAATTTCACTGTTTATTTGTTTTGTTTTGAAATTCATTTTTATAGTGGGTTTGAGCTGATTCTCTCTGCCGTGTTTATGTCATTCTAGACATACTTAGTTACCTTATGGAGACATATCAATACATAGGTTTTAAGATTCTTACTAGTCAGATATACTACTCTGCGGGGAATAGGGGTGTTGAGCCCCGTTCAGTGAGGAAAGAGTAGGTCTTGTCTATTTTGTATTTGGATTATGCAACCGTACCTGTGCTAATATCAAACTCTGGTTTTATGCATCACCCCACCTCTCCTTTCCTCTTGAGCAGGCATAAGAGTGTTTTCTAAATGTGAGACTCTTCTCTTTCCTAATTCAGTTCATGTGTAGACATGTTTACAAGACCTTCATAAGTGATATCTTATGATAAGTTTCTTTTTCTGTGTGACTTATTTCAGTTAGAATCATCGTACATGAATCCACTCATTATGCTGCTACTTGCCTTATCACATTGATTTCATGGCTGAGGGATATTCCATCGTACGTATGTACCACAATTTCTTTACTATTTTTGTCTTTACTGGGATATTTAAGGTGTCCCGAAGTCGAGGTTCTTGTAAGCAGTGCTGCCCTATATTTTGGGTTGGCTGTGTCTTATTGATTTTCAATTTCCCCAAGGTATATTCCCATGACTGGAAGTGCCTTTGGTTGTGAAGCTCTGTTGTTTAATTCTTTTAGGGAACACAATGCACTCCTCCAGAGTGACTGTTGGCAATCTGCATCCCACCCATCAGCATAACAAGGCTCCCTGTTCTCTAGAGCCCCTCTTGCCTTTCTGGTTTTTACACATTTTACAGATATCCCTTTTGACCGGTGGGAAGTGATACTTCTTTGTAGTGCAGATTTGCATTGTGCGGTTGCTTGGTTGGCTAAAATGGGTGTATGCGTTTTCTCCTGAATATATTCAGGAGAAAACACATGCGCCCTTTATGGACAATTCCCTAATTGTCGAAGTTGTGATGCTTTTCCTGTGTTTAAAGGCGATTCCAATGTACTTCTGGAAATCTGTTTCGTGCAAATCTCCCTCATTTTCAAGTCCGCCTCATGGCTTTTCCTCAACAGATTTTTCGAAGAGAGTAGTCCTGTATAACTCTGCAAGTTAGTGAATTGCTGTGCCCCTGAGCTCCATTTTTCAACTTGTGTTTTTGTGAGCTGACCTTAAACCCACAATTTTGCTTCAGGACCTATACTAGTTATGGGGGTGGGGCAGGCTGAGAGTTTGGTTAATTCTTCTTCGTGACGGGAAATTAGAGTGACATGTGGCCGTCCAAATGCCTACAGCTACTCTCTCATTGGTTCTCCCTCTTCCCTTATATCCTCTGCACAATGTGCCAACTGTGCGAACCAGGATGTTATAGGGGCTGACTCTCCAAGTTGGGAGATTGATATTAAAGCAGTTGGAATGTCAAGCTGCAGCACATGGAGAGAAAAAAATTAGTAGAGTTTTAGAAACCTTTCACCATCAGAGGGTGTCCATTCTCTAGGTTTCCCATACATGTTATAACTGTAGTGATATTCCCTTCTACCTGGAGAGTTGGGAACCATGGAATCAGTGGCAGGCATTATTGCTTTAAAGCATCTGCATTTTCTCACCCAATCTCACCAATCCTCTCAGTCCCAGGTGAACAGCCTTATGCCACATCCAGCTGTTGTTGTAGATAGGGTCATTCCAAGTTTCATCAGAACCCCTGAAGGTGTTGTGTAAGAATTTCACTGTTTCTTTGTTTTGTTTTGAAATTCCTTTTTATAGTGGGTTTGAGCTGATTCTCACTGCCGTGTTTATGTCATTCTAGACACACTTGGTTCCCTTATGGAGACATATCAATACATAGGTTTTAAGATCCTTACTAGTCAGATATATTTCTCTGTGGGGAATAGGGGTGTTGAGTCCCATTCACTGAGGAAGGAGTCGGGCTTGTCTCTTCTGTATTTGGATTATGGAACGGTACCTGTGTTAATATCAAACTCTGGTTTTGTGTGTCTCCCCACCTCTCCTTCCCCCTTAAGCAAGCATAAGAGTGTTTTCTAAATCTGAGACTCTGTTCTCTTTCCTAATTCAGTTCATATGTAGCCAGGTTTACAGTCCCTTCATAAGTGATATCTTATATCAGAATGCACCATGGCCCTTGTCATAATAATGCTCCATGACCGTTGTCATCACAATGCTCCATTCCCTGGTTATCACAATGCTCCATGTCCCTTGTCATAACAATTCTCCACGTACTTGTCATCACAATGCTACATGACACTTCTCTTCACAAAGTTACATGCTCGTTTCATCACAATTCTCCATGCACTTGTCATTGCAATGTTCCATGACCCCTGTCATAGCAAGCTCCAAGTGTTTGTCATCACAATGCTTCACGACTTTATCATCTAAATTCTCAATGGCACTTTTCATCACAATGTTCCGTACCCTTGTCATCACAATGCTCCATGCCCTTGTCATCACAATGCTCCCTGACACCTATCATCACAATGCTTCATGCCCCTTGTCATTACAGTGCTCCATGATGCTCGTCATCACAATTACCCATGGTCTTCTCATCACAATGCTCCACGGTTTTGCCATCACAATGCTCCATGCCCTGGTCATCTCAAAGCTCAATGTCCCTTGTCCTCACAATTCTCCACGTCCTTGTCATCACAATGCTCCATGGCACTTCTCATCACAATGTTATATGCTCTTGTCATAACAATACTCCATGCACTTGTCATCGCAATGCTCCATGACCCCTGTCATAGGAAGCTCCATGTGCTTGTCATCATAATGTTTCAGGACATGGACATTAAAATTATCAATGGCCCTTGTCATCTCAATGCTCCATGCGCTTATCATCACAATGCTCCTTTACCTTTGTCACAACAATCCTCCATGAAACTTGGCATCACAATGCTCCGTGCTATTGTCATCACAATGGAACATGACATATGTCATCACAATGCTCCCTGACACCTGTCTTCACAATACTCCATGACCTTGTCATCACAATGCTCCATGCCCTTGTCATCACAATGTGCCATGCCCACTGTCATCAAAATAATCCATGAAACTTGTCAGACCAAAGCTCCATGCCACCTTTCATCACAATGCTCCATGAACCCTGTCATCACAATGCACCATGCCCATCATCATAATGCTTCATGCTCTTGTCATCACAATGAAATCAAAATGCTCCATGACCTCTGTCATCACAATGCTCCAAACCCTTGTGATCACAATGTTCCATAACACTTGTCATCACAATACCCCATGACGCTACTCATCACAATTATCCATGGACTTCTCATCACAATGCCCCATGACATTTGTCATCACAATGCGCAATACACATGTCATCACAATTCTCCCTGACTCTTGCCATCAGTATGCTCCCTGAACCCTTTCATGACAAGGCTCCATGCCTTTTTCATCACAATTATCCATGCCATTTTCATCACAATGCGCCAAGACCCCTTTAATCACAATGCTCCATGCCCTTGTCATCACAAAGCTCCATGATGCATGTCATCAGAATGCTCAATGGCCTTCTCATCACAATGCTCCATGCCCTTGTCATCACAATGCTCCAAGACCCCTGTAATCACAATGGTCCATGCCCCTTTTCATCAGAATGCTCCATGAGACTTGTCATCACAAGGCTCCATGGTCTTCTCATCACAATGCTCCAGGATATTGTCATCAAAATGCTCCATTCCCTTATCATCACAATGCTCCATGACCCCTGTCATCACAATACTCCATGGACATTTTCAGCCCAATGCTCCATGACCTTCTCATCACAATGCTCCATGACCAATATCATCACAATGCTCCATGACCACAGTCATCACAACGCTCAATATCACCTGACAACACAATGATCCGGGACTCTTGTCATCACAATGTTCCATTCCCTAGTCATCACAATGCTCCATGACCCCTGTCATCACAATACTCCATGAACATTTTCAGCCCAATGCTCCATGACACTTGTCATCACAATGATGCATGCCCTTGTCATCCCAATGCTCCATGACCCCTGTAATCACAATGCTCCGTGACGCTTGTCATCACAGTGCTCCATGACACCTGTAATTACAATGCTCCATGCCTTTGTCAGCAAAATGCTACATGACTTGTCATTACAATGTTCTATGCACTTGTCATCACAATACTCCATTACCATTGCCATCACAATCCTCCATGAACCTTGGGATCACATTGCTCCATGCCCTTGTCATCACAATGCTCCATGCTCCTTGAAATCAAAATGATCCATGACCTCTGTCATCACAATGCTCCAAACCCTTGTGATCACAATGTTCCATAACACTTGTCATCACAATGCTCCATGATGCCTGTCATCACAATACTCCATGCCCTTTTCATCACAATGCTCCATGACCTTTGTCATCACAATTCTCGATACACCTGTCATCACAATGCTCCCTGACACTTGTCATCAGAATGCTCCTTGAACCCTGTCACAAAAAGGCTCCATGCCTTTTTCATCAAAATGCACCATGCCGTTTTCATCACAATGCTCCATGCCATTGTCATCAAAATACTCCACAAGCTTGTCATCAGAATGCTCCATGTCCCTTGTCATCACAATTTTCCATGCACTTGTCAGCACAATGCTCCCTGACCCTTGTCATCACAATGCTCCAAGCCATTGTCATCACAATGCTCCATTACCTTTGTCATCAGAATCCTCCATGACACTTGGCATCACAATGCTCCATGGCATTGTCATCACAATGGGCCATTACATATGTCATCACAATGCTCCCTGACACCTGTCTTCACAATAATGAATGACCTGGTCATCACAATGCTCCATGCCCTTGTCATCACAATGCGCCATTCCAACTGTCATCGCAATAAGCCATGAAACTTATTAGACCAATGCTCCATGCCCTTGTCATCACAATGCCCCATGCCCTTGTTATCACAATGCTCCGTGACCCCTGTCATCACAATGCTCCGTGACTCCAGTCATCACAAGGCTTCATGACCTTTGTCATCACAATGGTCCATGCCCTTGTCATCAACAGTCTCTGTGACCTTTTTAACCACAATGCTTCATGAACTTTTCATCACAATGCTCTTTGACCCTTGTCATCACAATGCTCTATGCCTTTCTCAGCACAATGCTCCATGCCCTTGTCATTACAATCCTCCATGACCCATGTATCACTGTGTTCCATGCCCTTTTCATCACAATGCTCCATGCCCACTCTCATCACAATAATCCATGAAACTTTTCAGACAAATGTTCCATGCCCTTGTCATCACAATGCTCCATTACCCCTGTCATAACAATGCTCCATGACCCCTGCCATCACAACGTTCCACGGCCTTGTCATCACATGGCTCCATGACCCTTGTCATCACAATGCTCCAAGACCCCTGTAATCACAGTGCTACATGCCCTTGTCATCACAAAGCTCCATGATGCATGTCATCACAATGCTCCATGCCCTTGCCATCACAATGCTCCATTACCCCTGTGATAACAATGCTCCATGACCCCTGCCATCAAGATGTTCCATGGCCTTGTCATCACAAGGCTCCATGACCCTTCTCATCACAATGCTCCAAGACCCCTGTAATCACAATGCTCCATGTCCCTTTTTATCTCAATGATCCATGAACCCTGTCATCACAATGCACCATGACCATCATCATAATGCTTCAGGCTATTGTCATCACAATGAAATCAAAATTCTCCATGACCTCTGTCATAACACTGCTCCAAACCCTTGTGATCACAATATTCCATAACACCTGTCATCACAATGCCCCATGATGCTCGTCATCACAATTATCTATGGTCTTCTCATCACAATGCTCCATGACCTTTGTCATCACAGTGCTCAATACACTTGTCATCAAAATGTTCCCAGACACTTGTTCTCTGTATGCTCCTTGAACTCTGTCATGACAAGGCTCCATGCCTTTTTCATCACAATGATCCATGCCTTTTTCATCACAATGCTCCAAGACACCTGTAATTACAATGCTCCATGCCCTTGTCATCACAAAGATCAATGACGCATGTCATCAGACTGCTCCTTGGCCTTCTCATCCCAATGCTCCATGCCCTTGTCATCACAATTTTCCAAGACACTCTAATCACAATGCTCCATGCCCCTTTTCATCAGTATGCTCCATGAGACTTGTCTCACAAGGCTCCATGGTTTTCTCATCACAATGCTCCAGCACCTTGTCATCACAATGCTTCACGACCTTGTCATGAAAATTTTCAATGGCACTTGTCATCATAATGCTCCAAGCCCTAGTCATCACAATGCTCCATTATATTTGTCATCACAATCCTCCATTACATTTGGCATCACAATGCTCCATGCCATTGTCAACGCAATGGACCATGACATATGTCATCACAATGCTCCCTGACACTTGTCTTCACAATACTCCATGACCTTCTCATCACAATGCCCCATGCCCTTGTCATCACAATGCCCCATGCCCACTGTCATCACAATAATCTATTAAACTTGTCAGACCAATGCTCCATGCCCCTGTCATCACAATGCTCCATGCCCTTGTCATCACAATGCTCCATGACCCCTGTCATCACAATGCTCTGTGACTCCAGTCATCACAATGCTTCATAACATTTGTCATCACAGTGTTCCATGCCCACATCATCACAAGGCTCTGTGACCTTTGTAACCACAATACTCCATGAACTTTTCATCACAATACTCCGTGACCCTTGTCATCACAATGCTCCATGCCTTTGTCAGAACAATGCTCCATGACCCTTGTCATCACAATGTGCCACGTGATTTTCATCACAACGGTCCACAACCTTGTCATCGTAATGCTCCATAAACCTTGTAATCACAATGCTCCATGCACTTCTCATCAAAATGCTCTCTCAACAGAGATATCACAATGTTCCATCACTAGTCATCACAATACTCCCTCACCCCTGTAATCACAATGTTGCATGACCCCTGTCATCACAATGCTACATCCCCTTATCATCACAATGTTCCATGACCCCTGACATCACAATGTTCCATAACCCCTGTCATCAAAATGCTCCATGACCCTTTTCATCCCAAAGCTCCATGACCCCTGACATCACAATGTTCTATAACCCCTGTCATCAAAATGTTCCATTACACTTTTCATCAAATTGCTGCATGACCCTGTCATCAAAATGCTCCCTGCCCTTCTCATCACAATGCACCACGCCCTTGACATCAAAATGCTCCATGACTTTTGTCATCACAAAGCTCCATAACCCTTGGAATCACAGTGTTCCATGAACCCTCTCATCACATTGTTCCATGCCCTTGTCATCACAAAGCTCCATGACGCTTGTCAAAACAATGTTCGATGCCCTTCTCATCACAATGCTCCATGCCCTTGTCATTACAATCCTCCATGACCCATGGATCACAGTGTTCCGTGACCTTGTCATCACAATGCTCCATGCCCACTCTCATCACAATAATCCATGAAACTTTTCAGACCAATGCTCCATGCCCTTCTCATCACAATGCTCCATTACCCCTGTCATAACAATGCTCCATGACCACTGCCATCACAATGTTCCTCACCATTGTCATCACAAGGCTCCATGACCCTTGTCATCACAATGCTCCAAGACCCCTGTAATCACAATGCTCCATGCCCTTGTCATCACAAAGCTCAATGACGCATGTCATCAGAATGCTCCATGGCCTTCTCATCACAATGCTCCTTGCCCTTGTCATCACAATGCTCCAAGACCCCTGTAATCACAATGCTCCATGCCCCTTTTCATCTCAATGCTCCATGAACCCTGTCATCACAATGCACCATGCCCATCACCATAATGCTTCAGGCTATTGTCATCACAATGAAATCAAAATGCTCCATGACCTCTGTCATCACAATGCTCCGAAACCTTGTGATCACAGTGTTCCATAAAACTTATCATCACAACACCCCATGACGCTCATCATCACAATTATCCATGGTCTTCTCATCACAATGCTCCATGAACTTTGTCATCACAATGCTCAATACACTTGTCATCACAATGCTCCGTGACACTTGTCGTCAGTATGCTCCTTGAACCCTGTCATGACAAGGCTCCATGCCTTTTTCATAACAATGATCCATGCCATTTTCATCACAATACTCCATGCCCTTGTCAGCACAAAGCTCCATGACGCATGTCATCAGAATGCTCCATGGCCTTCTCATCACAATGCTCCAAGACCCCTGTAATCACAATGCTCCATGCCCCTTTTCATCAGAATGTTCCATGAGAATTGTCATCACAAGGCTCCATGGACTTCCCATCACAATGCTCCAGGACCTTGTCATCACAGTGCTCAATTCCCTTCTCATTACAATGCTCCATGACCCCTGTCATCACAATACTCCATGAACATTTTCAGCCCAATGCTTCATGACCTTCTCATCACAATGCTCCATGACCCATATCATCACAATCCTCCATGACCACTGTCATCACAACACTCCATGACCCCTGACAACACAATGATCCGGGACTCTTGTCATCACAATGCTCCATTCCCTTGTCATCACAATGCTCCATGAACATTTTCAGCCCAATGCTCTATGACACTTGTCATCACAATGATCCATGCCCTTGTCATCCCAATGCTCCATGACCCCTGTAATCACAATGCTCCATGACGCTTATCATCACAGTGCTCCATGCCCCTTATCATCACAATTCTCCATGCCTGTGTCATCAAAATCCTACATGACCTTGTCATCACAATGCTCCATGAGCTTGTCATCATAATACTCCATTACCATTTTCATCACAATCCTCCATGAACCTTGGGATCACATTGCTCCATGCCCTTGTCATCACAATGCTCCATGCTCCTTGAAATCAAAATGGTCCATGACCTCTGTCATCACAATGCTCCAACCCCTTGTGATCACAATGTTCCATAACACTTGTCATCACAACACTCCATGATGACTGTCATGACAATACTCCATGCACTTGTCGTCACAATGCTCCATGACCTTTGTCATCACAATTCTCAATACACTTGTCATCACAATGCTCCCTGACACTTGTCGTCAGAATACTCCTTGAACACAGTCATGAAAAGGCTCCATGCCTTTTTCATCAGAATGCTCCATGCCCTTTTCATCACAACGATCCAGGTCATTGTCATCACAATACTCCACAAGCTTGTCATCAGAATGCTCCATGATCATTGTCTTCAGAATGCTCCATGACCCCTGTCATCACAATGCTCCATACCCCTTGTCATTACAGTGTTCCATGACGCTCGTCATGACAATTATCCATGGTCTTCTCATCACAATGCTCCACAGTCTTGCCATCACAATGCTCCATGCCTTGGTCATCACGATGCTCCATGTCCCCAGTCATCACAATGCTCCATGACCCCTGTCATCACAATGCTCCATACCCCTTGTCATTACAGTGCTCCATGACGCTCGTCATCACAATTATCCATGGTCTTCTCATCACAATGCTCCACGGTCTTGCCATCACAATGCTCCATGCCCTGGTCATCACAATGCTCCATGTCCCCTGTCATCACAATTCTCCACGTTCTTGGCATCACTATGCTCCATGATACTTCTCATCACAGTGTTACATGTTTTGTCATAACAATTCTCTATGCACTTGTCATCGTAATGCTCCATGACCCCTGTCATAGCAAGCTCCATGTGATTGTCATCACAATGCTTCATGAACATGTCATCAAAATTCTCAATGGCCCTTGTTATTACAATGCGCCATGACCCTTGTCATCACAATGCTCCAAGCCCTTGTCATCAAAATGCTCCATTACCTTTGTCATCACAATCCTCCAGGACACTTGGCATCACAATGCTACATTCCATTGTCATTGCAATAGACCATGACATATGTCATCACAATGCTCCCTGACACCCTTCTTCACAATACTCCATGACCTTCTCATCACAATGCTCCATGCCCTTGTCATCACAATGCGCCATGCCCACTGTCATCACAATAATCCATGAAACTTGTCAGAAAAATGCTCCATGACCCTGTCATCACAAGGCTCCATGCCCTTTCATCACAATGCTCTATGACCCCTGTCATCACAATGCTCTGTGACTCCAGTTATCACAATGCTTCATGACCTTTGTCATCACAATGGTCCATGCCCTCGTCATCACAAGACTCTGTGACCTTGGTGACCACAACACTCCATGAACATTTCATCACAATGCTCGGTGACCCTTGTCATCACAATGCTCCATGCCTTTGTCAGCACATTACTCCATGACACATGGCATCAAATGTGCCATGCGCTTGTCATCACAATGCTCCACAAAACTTGTCATCACAATGCTCCATGCGTTTGTCAGCACAATGATCCATGACCCATGTCATCACAATGAGCCCTGCGTTTCTCGTCACAATGCTCCACAGCCTTGTCATCACAATGCTCCATGCACCTCTCATCAAAATGCTCTCTCACCACTGATATCACAGTGTTCCACCACTAGTCAACACAATACTCCCTCCACCCTGTCATCCCAATGTTCCATGACCCTTGTCACAACAATGCTACATGCTCTTATCATCACAATGCTCCATGACCCTTTTCATCACAATGCTCCATGACCCCTAACATCACAATGTTCCATAAACACTGTCATCAAAATGTTCCATGACCCTTTTCATCCAATTGCTCCATAACCCTGTCATCACAATGCTCCCTGCCCTTCTCATCACAATGCACCATGCTCTTGTCATCAAAATGCTCCAATGCCTATGTCATCACAAAGCTGCATGACCCTTGGAATCACAATGCTCCATGCCATTGTCATCACAAAGCTCCATGAAACCTCTCATCAAATTGCTCCATGCCATTGTCATCACAAAGCTCCATGACGCTTGTCATCACAATGCTCCATGCCCTTGTCATTGCAATCCTCCATGACACATGTATCACTGTGTTCCGTGCCCTTGTCATCACAATGCTCCATGCTCACTCTCATCACAATAATCCATGAAACTTTTCAGACCAATGCTCCATGCCCTTGTCATCACAATGCTCCATTACACCTGTCATAACAATGCTCCATGACCCCTGCCATCACAATGTTCTACGGCCTTGTCATCACAAAACTCCATGGCCCTTGTCATCACAATGCTCCAAGACCCCTGTAATCACAATGCTCCATGCCCATGTCATCACAAAGCTCCCTGACGCATGTCATCAGAATGCTCCATGGCCTTCTCATCACAATACTCCATGCCCTTGTCATCACAATGCTCCAAGACCCTTGTTATTACAATGATCCATGCCTCTTTGCATCTCAATGCTCCATGAACCCTGTCATCACAATGCACCATGCCCATCATCATAATGCTTCATGCTATTGTCATCACAATGAAATCAAAATTCTCCATGACCTCTCTCATCACCATGCTCCAAACCCTTGTGATCACAATGTTCCATAACACTTGTCATCACAACGCCCCATGACGCTGGTCATCACAATTATCCATGGACTTCTCATCACAATGCTCCATGACCTTTGTCATCACAATTCTCAATACACTTGTCATCACAATGCTCCCTGATACTTGTCATCAGTATGCTCATTGAACCCTGTCATGACAAGTCTCCATGCCTTTTTCATCACAATGATCCATGCCCTTTTCATCACAATGCTCCATGCCATTGTCATCACAATACTCCACAAGCTTGTCATCAGAATGCTCCGTGACACTTTTCATCTCAATGATCCATGACCCCTGTCATCACAATGCTCCATGCCACCTGTCATCACAATGCTCCATGCCCCTTGTCATTACAGTGCTCCATGATGTTCGTCATCACAATTATCCATGGTCTTCTCATCACAGTGCTCCACGGTCTTGCCATCACAATTCTCCATGCCCTGGTCATCACAGTGCTCCATGTCCCCAGTCATCACAATGCTCCATGACCCCTGTCATCACAATGCTCCATACCGCTTGTCATTACAGTGCTCAATGACACTCGTAATCACAATTGTCCATGGTCTTCTCATCACAATCCTCCACGACCTTGTCATCAAAATGCTCCATGACCCTTGTCATCACAATGCTCCATGACCACTGTCATAACAATGCTCCATGACCCCTGTCATCACAAGGCTCCATACCACTTGTCATTACAGTGCTCCATGACGCTCCTCATCACAATTATCCATGGTCTTCTCATCACAATGCTCCACGGTCTTGTCATCACAGTGCTCCATGCCTTGGGCAACACAATGCTCCATGTCCCCGGTCATCACAATGCTCCATGACCACTGTCATCACAATGCTCTATACCCCTTGTCATTACAGTGCTCCATGACCCTCGTCATCACAATTATCCATGATCTTCTCATCACAGTGCTCCACGACCTTGCCATCACAAGGCTCCATGCCCTGGTCATCACAATGCTCCATGTCCCCAGTCATCACAATGCTCCATGTCCCCGGTCATCACAATGCTCCATGACCACTGTCATCACAATGCTCTATACCCCTTGTCATTACAGTGCTCCAAGACGCTCGTCATCACAATTATCCATGGTCTTCTCATCACAGTGCTCCACGGTCTTGCCATCACAATGCTCCATGCCCTGGTCATCACAATGCTCCATGTCCCCTGTCATCACAATTCTCCACGTTCTTGGCATCACTATGCTCCATGATACTTCTCCTCACAGTGTTACATGTTTTGTCATCACAATTCTCTATGCACTTGTCATCGCAATGCTCCATGACCCCTGTCATAGCAAGCTCCATGTGATTGTCATCACAATGCTTCATGAACATGTCATCAAAATTCTCAATGGCCCTTGTTATCACAATGCTCCATGACCCTTGTCATCACAATGCTCCAAGCCCTTGTCATCAAAATGCTCCATTACCTTTGTCATCACAATCCTCCAGGACACTTGGCATCACAATGCTACATTCCATTGTCATTGCAATAGACCATGACATATGTCATCACAATGCTCCCTGACACCCTTCTTCACAATACTCCATGACCTTCTCATCACAATGCTCCATGCCCTTGTCATCACAATGCGCCATGCCCACTGTCATCACAATAATCCCTGAAACTTGTCAGAAAAATGCTCCATGACCCTGTCATCACAATGCTCCATGCCCTTTCATCACAATGCTCTATGAACCCTGTCATCACAATGCTCTGTGACTCCAGTCATCACAATGCTTCATGACCTTTGTCATCACAATGGTCCATGACCTCGTCATCACAAGGCTCTGTGACCTTTGTGACCACAACACTCCATGAACATTTCATCACAATGCTCGGTGACCCTTGTCATCACAATGCTCCATGCCTTTGTCAGCACATTACTCCATGACACATGGCATCAAATGTGCCATGCGCTTGTCATCACAATGCTCCACATCGTTGTCATCACAATTCTCCATAAACCTTGTCATCACAATGCTCCATGCGTTTGTCATCACAATGTTCCATGACCCATGTCATCACAATGTGCCCTGAGTTTCTCATCACAATGCTCCACAGCTTTGTCATCACAATGCTCCATGCACCTCTCATCAAAATGCTCTCTCACCACTGATATCACAATGTTCCATCACTAGTCAACACAATACTCCCTCCACCCTGTCATCCCAATGTTCCATGACCCTTGTCACAACAATGCTACATGCTCTTATCATCACAATGCTCCATGACCCCTGACATCACAATGTTCCATAACCCCTGTCATCACAATGCTCCATGACCCTTTTCATCACAATGCTCCATGACCCCTAACATCACAATGTTCCATAAACACTGTCATCAAAATGTTCCATGACCCTTTTCATCCAATTGCTCCATGACCCTGTCATCACAATTCTCCCTGCCCTTCTCATCACAATGCACCACGCCCTTGTCATCAAAATGCTCCATGGCCTATGTCATCACAAAGCTCCATGACCCATGGAATCACAATGCTCCATGCCATTGTCATCACAAAGCTCCATGAAACCTCTCATCACATTGCTCCATGCCGTTGTCATCACAAAGCTCCATGACGCTTGTCATCACAATGCTCCATGCCCTTGTCATTGCAAACCTCCATGACACATGTATCACTGTGTTCCGTGCCCTTGTCATCACAATGCTCCATGCTCACTCTCATCACAATAATCCATGAAACTTTTCAGACCAATGCTCCATGCCCTTGTCATCACAATGCTCCATTACACCTGTCATAACAATGCTCCATGACCCCTGCCATCACAATGTTCTACGGCATTGTCATCACAAGACTCCATGACCCTTGTCATCACAATGCTCCAAGACCCCTGTAATCACAATGCTCCATGCCCATGTCATCACAAAGCTCCCTGACGCATGTCATCAGAATGCTCCATGGCCTTCTCATTACAATACTCCATGCCCTTGTCATCACAATGCTCCAAGACCCTTGTTATTACAATGATCCATGCCTCTTTGCATCTCAATGCTCCATGAACCCTGTCATCACAATGCACCATGCCCATCATCATAATGCTTCATGTTATTGTCATCACAATGAAATCAAAATTCTCCATGACCTCTCTCATCACAATGCTCCAAACCCTTGTGATCACAATGTTCCATAACACTTGTCATCACAACGCCCATGACGCTGGTCATCACAATTATCCATGGACTTCTCATCACAATGCTCCATGACCTTTGTCATCACAATTCTCAATACACTTGTCATCACAATGCTCCCTGACACTTGTCATCAGTATGCTCATTGAACCCTGTCATGACAAGTCTCCATGCCTTTTTCATCACAATGATCCATGCCCTTTTCATCACAATGCTTCATGCCATTGTCATCACAATACTCCACAAGTTTGTCATCAGAATGCTCCGTGACCCTTGTCATCTCAATGATCCATGACCCCTGTCATCACAATGCTCCATGACACCTGTCATCACAATGCTCCATGCCCCTTGTCATTACAGTGCTCCATGATGTTCGTTATCACAATTATCCATGGTCTTCTCATCACAGTGCTCCACGGTCTTGCCATCACAATGGTCCATGCCCTGGTCATCACAATGCTCCATGTCCCCAGTCATCACAATGCTCCATGACCCCTGTCATCACAATTCTCCATACTGCTTGTCATTACAGTGCTCCATGACACTCGTAATCACAATTGTCCATGGTCTTCTCATCACAATGCTCCATGCCCTTGTCATCAAAATGCTCCATGACCATTGTCATCACAATGCTCCATGACCACTGTCATAACAATGCTCCATGACCCCTGTCATCACAAGGCTCCATACCACTTGTCTTTACAGTGTTCCATGATGCTCCTTATCACAATTATCCATGGTCTTCTCATCACAATGCTCCACGGTCTTGCCATCACAGTGCTCCATGCCTTGGACATCAAAATGCTCCATGTCCCCGGTCAACACAATACTCCCTCACCCCTGTCATCACAATATTCCATGACACTTGTCACAACAATGCTACATGCCTTTATCATCACAATGCTCCATTCCCCTGACATCACAATGTTCCATAACCCCTGTCATCACAATGCTCCCTGCCCTTCACAACAGAATGCACCGCCCCCCTGTCATCAAAATGCTCCATGACCTTTGTCATCACAAAGCTCAATGACCCTTGTCATCACAATGCTGCATGCCATTGTCATCACAATGCTCCATGAACCCTCTCATCAAATTGTTCCATGCCCTTGTCATCACAGGCTCCATGATGCTTTTCATCACAATGCTCGATGCCATTCTTATCACAATGCTCCATGCGCTTCTCATTACAATCCTCCATGACCCATGTATCACAGTGTTCCATGCCCTTGTCATCACAATGCTCCTTGCCCCCTCTCATCACAATAATCCATGAAACTTTTCAGACCAATGCTCCATGCCCTTGTCATCACAATGCTCCATTACCCCTGTCATAACAATGCTCCATGACCCCTGCCATCACAATGTTCCACAGCCTTGTCATGACAAGGCTCCATGACCCTTGTCATCACAATGCTCCAAGACCCCTGTAATCGCAATGCTCCATGCCCTTGTCATCACAAAGCTCAATGATGCATGTCAACAGAATGCTCCATGGCCTTCTCATTCACGATGTTCCATGCCTTTGTCATCACAATGCTCCAAGACTCCTGTAATCGCAATGCTCCATGCCCCTTTTCATCTCAATGCTCCATGAACCCTGTCATCACAATGCACCATGCCCATCATCATAATGCTTCAGGCTATTGTCATCACAATGAAACCAAAATGCTCCATGACCTCTGTCATCACAATGCTCCAAATCCTTGAGATCAATATGTTCCATAACACTTATCATCACAACGCCCCATGACGCTCGTCATCACAATTATCCATCGTCTTCTCATCACAATGCTCCATGACCTTTGTCATCACAATACTCAATACCCTTGTCATCACAATGCTCCCTGACACTTGTTGTCAGTTTGCTCCTTGAACCCTGTCATGACAAGGCTCCATGCCTTTTTCATCACAATGATCCATGCCCTTTTCATCACAGTGCTCCAAGACCGCTGTAATCACAATGCTCCATGCCCTTGTCCTCACAAAGCTCCATGATGCATGTCATCAGAACACTCCATGGCCTTCTCATCCCAATGCTCCATGCCCTTGTCATCACAATGCTCCAAGACCCCTGTAATCACAATGCTCCATGGCACTTTTCATCAGAATGCTCCATGAGACTTGTCATCACAAGGCTCCATGGTCTTCTCATCACAGTGCTCCAGTACCTTGTCATCACAATGCTCCATGACCCCTGTCATCCCAGTACTCCATGGACATTTTCAGCCCAATGCTCCACGACCTTCTCATCACAATGCGCCATGACCCCTGTCATCACAATGCTCCATGACCACTGTCATCACAACGCTCCATGAACCCTGACAACACAATGATCCGGGACTCTTGTCATTAAAATGCTCCATGACCATTGTCATCACAATGATCCATGTGCTTGTCATCCCAATGCTCCATGACCCCTGTAATCACAATGCTCCGTGATGCTTCTCATCACAGTGCTCCATGAACCTTGTCATCATAATGCTCCTTACCTTTGTCAACAAAATGGTACATAATCTTGTCATCACAATTCTCCATGCGCTTGTCATCACAATCCTCCATGACCATTGGGATCACATTGCTTCATGCCCTTGCCATCTCTCTCTTTCCTTTCTGGATTTTACAGATATTCGGATGTCCCTTTTGACCGGTGGTAAGTGACAATTCTTTGTAGTGTGGATTTGTATTGCGCGCTTGCTTGATTGGCCAAAAAGGGCGTATGCGTTTTCTTCTGAATATATTCAGGAGAAAAGGCATACGCCCTTTTTGGCCAAGTGCATCTCTGTCCAAGTTGGGATGCTTTTCCTGTGCTTTAAAGGCGATTCCAATTTACCTCTTGAAATATGTTTTGTGCAATTCTGCCTCATTTTCAAGTCCGCTTCATTGCCTTCCCTCAACAGATTTTTGGAAGAGAGTAGTCCTTTATAAGTCTGCAGGTTTGTGAAATGCTGTGCCCCTGAGCTCCAATTTTCAAATCCCATCTTTGTGAGCTGGCCGCAAATCCACAATTTTGCTTCAGGACCTATACTGGTTCCAGGGGTCACTATATTGGTTCCCTGTGGGTGGTTGAGGCTTTGGTTAATTCTTCTTCCTGCCGGGAACTTAGAGTGACATGTGCCCGTCCAAATGCCTACATCTACTCTCTGATTGGTTCTCCCTCTTCCCTTTCATCCTCTGCACAATTAGCAAACTGTGCGAACCAGGAGGTTATAGGGGCTGACTCTCCTAAGTTGGGAGATTGATAGTAAAGCAGTTGGAATGCCAAAGTGGAGCACAAGGAGAGGAAAAATTAGGAGAGTTTTAGAAACCTTTCGCCATCACAGGGTGTCCATTTTCTAGGTTTCCCATACATGTTATAATTGTAGTGATATACCCTTCTACCTGGAGATTTGGGACACATGGAATGGTGGCATGCATTACTACTTTAAAAGGTCTGCATTTTCTCTCCCAATCTCACCAGTCCTCTCAGTCCCAAGTGTCCAGCCTTATGTCTCATCCAGCTGTCTTTGCAGATAGGGTCATTCCAGGTTTCATCAGAAACCCTGAAGGAATTGTGTAAGAATTTCGCTGTTTTTTGGGATTTTTTTGAAATTCATTTTTATAATGGGGTTGAGCTGATTTTCACTTACGTGTTTATGCCAGTCTAGACACAATTGATTCCCTTACGGAGACATATCAATACATAGGTTTTAAGATTCTTAGTAGTCAGATATATTCCTCTGTGGGGCATAGGGGTGTTGAGTCCCGTTCACTGAAGATGGTGTAGGTCTTGTCTATTCTGTATTTGGTTTATGGAATGGTACCTGTGCTAATATCAAACTCTGGTTTTATGCATCACCCCACCTCTCCTTTCCCCTGAAGCAGGCATAAGAGATTTTTGCTAAATGTGAGACTCTGTTCTCTTTCCTAATTCAGTTCATGTGTTGTGATATTGACATTCCCTCTATAAGTGATATCTTATGATAAGATTCTTTTTCTGTGTGACTAATTTCCCTTAAAATCATCATACCTAAATCCACTCTTTATGCTGCTACTGGCCTTATATACATTGATTTCACGTCTGAGTGATATTCCGTTGTACAAAATTACCACAAGTTCTTTATGCATTTCTCTTTTTCCTGGGATATTTTAGGTGTACCAAAGTTGAGGTTCTTGTATGCAGAGCAGCCCTAAACTTTGGGGTGCCTGTGTCTTATTGACATTTAGTCTTTCCAAGTTATATGTCCATGAGTTGAAGTCCCCTTGCTCCGGGGCTTTGTATTTTAGATGTTTTAAAAACAGCATACACTTCTTCAGAGTGGCTCTTGGATATTTATACCCCACCCATCAGCGTGACTAGGCTCCCTGTTTTCCATGGCCTCTCCTGCATTTCTGGTTTGTACACATTTTTTGGATGGCCTTTCTGAGCAGTGGAAATTGAGACTTCTTTGTTGTGCGGATTTGCATTTCCCTCTTGCTTGGTTGGCCAAAAACTCTGCATGTGTTTTTTTCCTGAAGATATTCACGAAAAAAACGCATACACCCTTTTGCCCAACCGCATCATTTTAGAAATTCTGCTGCTTTTCATATGCTTTAAATGTGAGTACAATCTACCTTTTGAAATCTGTTTCCTGCAATTCTGCCTCTCATTCAGATCCTCTTCGTTACCTTACCTGAATATATTTTTGGACGTTGGTTATCATTTATATCTTTGCAGGTCTTTGAATTGTCTGCTCCTGAGCTCCATTTTGCAACTCGCTTTTTTTGTGAGCTGGCCGCCAAACCATTGGATTACTTCTGGCCCTATTCTGGTTCTGGGGAGGCAGGCTGAGCCTTTGGTTAATTCTTCTTCCTAATGGGAAATTAGAGTGACATGTGCCTGTCAAAAGTCTTACAGCTAATCTCTCATTGGTTCCCCCTCTTCCCATTTATCCTCTGCACAAATTGCAAACTGTGTGAAACAGGAGGTTAAAGGTGTTGATTCTCCAAGTGGGGAGATTGTTAGTAATGTGGCTGGAATGGCGAACCCCAGCACCAGGAGATCAAAAATGAGGTGCATTTTAGACACCTTTCCTGAGCACACGGTGTACATTCATCTCGGTTTCCCAGGCATGTTTTCGCTGTCAGAAGATTCCCTTGAACCTGCAGATTTGGGACCCATGGAATGGGTACCAGGCAGTATTACTTTAAAAGGTCTGCATTTCCTCACCCAGCCTCTCTAACATCTCTTAGCGTGCATAGCTTCCAGCCTTATATAATCATCCTGCTGTGGGTCTACATGTGTTCAATCCATGTTACATCGTAGCCCTTCAACAAAAGTTGTAAGAATTTTTGCCTGTCTCACTGTTTTTATAAATAGTTTTAAATTTATTTTTATATTGGTTACAGCTGATTTTCAAAGCTCTGTTTTTTGCTGCTGTACATCCACTTGATTCATGTACTGTGAGACAACAATAACTTCTTTTTCAGATGCTTACCAGTCATATGTATTATTTTCCAGTAACTTGAGTGGGCTGAGTGCAGTTCTTTGAGGTACCGTGTAGGCCTTGTCAGTTATTCAATTTGGTACTTGGAATGGTATCTTTGCTAATTTCAACCTCCTGGATAATACCTCACCATTCCCCACCTTTCCCATTTAGCAGCCTTATGTCTATTTTCTACATATTTGACTATGTTTCTGTTTTGTAATTTATTTCATGTGTAGCCATTTTTGATTCCACCTTTAAGTGACATCTTATGATATGTGTCTTTTTCTTTCTGACATATGTCACTTAGAATGATCGTATGTAACTCCTCCAGAGTTGTTACAACTGGCCTTATTTCATTGATTTCTGGATGAGTAATATTCCACTCTACATAAGTACCCCATCTCTTTTATCCATTTTATCCTTCCAGGGACATTTAGGTTATATCCAAGTTGAGGCCCTTTTTAACAGAGAGGTGGTAAACGTTCGGGTGCCTGTTTTCTGTCGATTTTTGTTTTTCCCAAGGTACACGCCCATGAGTGCAAGTGCCCTTTGCTCTGTAGCTCATTTTTTAGATGTTTTAGCAAACACAATACACTTCTCCAGAGTGGCCGTTGGCAAATTACATTTCCACTATCAGCCTCACAGGGCTCCCTTTTCTCCTCGCCCTGTCCTGCATTTCTGGTGTTTACACTTTATGTGGATGGCCCTTCTGACTGATGTGAAGTGATACATTTTGTGATATTGATTTCCAGTGCCCACCTGTTTGGTTGGATAAAAAGTGTGTATGGCCTTTACTTGAATATATTCAGAAAAAAATGCATACACCCTTTTTGGCCAACTGCATCATTGGCGATGTTCAGCCCCTTTTCTTGTGCTTTAATGGGGAGTCCTTTCTACCTCTTCAAATCTGTTTCCTGCCACTCTCCCTTGCTTACAAGTCCTTTTCTGTGACTTACCTCAAGACATTTTTCGACGATAGATATTTTCAACTCTGCAGTTTCATGAATTTTAGTGCCCCTGAGTTCCATTTTTCAACTTGTGTTTTTGGAAACTGGACACAAAACAGCGGGATTTCCTCTAGCCCTATTCTGTTTCCATGGGCAATTCTAGCCTTTGATGAATTTGTCTTCTGGATTGGAAATTAGAGTGGCATGTGCCTGTCCGAACACCTAAAACTTGTCTCTAATTTTTTCTCATCCTTCCGCTTCATCCTCTGGACAAATTCCAAACTGTGTGCAACAGGATGTTGACGGTGCTGATATCCCCAAGTGAGGAGATTGTTAGGAAAGATGCTGGAGGTTTGAACCCGAGCACCAGGCGATGAGGAGATGAGGTGCCTTTTCCAAACTCTTTCCGATCAAACGGTGTACCATCCTCTAGGTGTGACAGGCATGTTTTAGCTGTAGGAAGGGTCCCGTGCATGTAAGGAGAACACCAGGGATTTTTCCAAATCAGTGCCTCCCCGAACCCCAAACTGGGGAATTTTTAAGCTACGGCTACACGTATGTCCTTTAAGGGCCTTGGGAAATAGGCAGAGCCCAAACTTTAGATGACTGAAATCTTCAGGGTCAGAAGCGCTCACCATCGGCCTTGCTTAGGTTACATTTTATCTGTCATTGATAGATGATGTCAATAAAAATATCTATTCTTTTTCAGATTATTTCCCCTTATAGGTTATTGCAAAATATTCAGTGTAGTTCCCTGTGCTATACAGTAGTTCATTGTTGATGATCTATTTTATACATAGCATTGTGTATGTGTTAATCCCAAACTGTTAATTTATCCCTTCTCTTACCTTTCCCCTTTGGTAATAATAAATTATAAGGTTTTATACTTCTCAGAAATGGGGGAGCTGAAAGAGAGGTATCATTTTCAATGGAAAAGCATTCAAAACAAGATTGAAGCTTCAGCCAAGAGTATTCGATGTACATCCATGGAAATAAATCACTTCATTTCTCTAATGTTGACCTGACAAATAAGACAGACGTCTTCACTGAACTTGCTTATAGGAAAGTGATGGAAATATCAAATGTAAGTCTTAGAAACATCTTATTTTACCCGAGCATTATACACTGCTCTATGTTAACTACAGTTTGGCTCACACATCTGTTCATTGAAGTTACAATGTTCTCAATTTCTGTTACTGATCCTCCAGAGTGGACCCCAACAGGAGTCCCCGTGCCCAGTGTCATTGGAGCCAACAGATCAAGACTGAGTTTGGTTCAGAAGCAAAGGAAACATTATTTTGAAAACAGAATGGAGAGGTGAGAGCGTGCACTCCCCCATGGGCTGTGGGCTGGGCTGCTGTGTAGGGTCCCCGGCAGCGTCAGTGGGAGGGAGGTGATGGAGCTCTCGAGGGCTGCCTTGGCTGCAGCTCAGGCTCTATGCCGCGGAGTCTGCATGGGACCCCGCTAGCTGAGGTGTCGACCCAGCCATTCTGCACTAGGAAATCGGGTCTGAAGTGCCGGGTGTGGGACCTCTGCATGCGGAAACCTAGGAGCACGTGAAATTAGACAAAGCACAAAGGAAAAACAGGTTAGACTTTATTTTATTGCCCAGATTCTCTTTTTATCTCCCAGGAATTTTTAATGAACGTTGCCGGAGACGAACACCTCCTCTGCTTTTTGTTCCGTTCCTTATTCTTGGGGTGTTGAGGGTGCAGACCCCTCTTTTGTAACTGCTTCATGCTGTGGTGGGAGCCCTGATACATGGGGGGAGGGGCAAAACGTCTCCCCACCAGCCTCCTGGTGAGGTTGATTGTCCCAAGGCCTCCTGCCTCACTTCTCGTCCGCCTGAGCACCAGCATTGGAAGTGTTACAGATTCTAATGACCTTTAAGGGTCCAGGAAAGAGAGGCGCAGAGATGCTGCGGTGGCAGGTTTCACCCCACCCCACATATGTTCGGCGACCTTAGGCTGACAGTTTTTGCCAGACTAGATGCTCTGACCAGTAGTCTGTGCTTTCTTTAATTAGGTCCCTGAATTAATGTACAAACAGCACCATGTGTCAGAGCCCTGCCCGCGCAACTCCCAGACAGTCCAGGGTCAGTGGTGATCCAGGACCATGACGTCCACTGAGTCAACGGCCTTTAGAAGTAGCCAGCAGTCCAGCCGGTCATATTGGCCACCATCACCGCGGTGTCTGTAGGGTTTTCTATGGTGAAAGCGTGATATACGTTTCCCCCGCCAAGCTTATTAGCTCCCCTCTGGGTGCAGTAAGTCCTGCAAGCAGTAGTCTGCTCTTTCGGGGCACAGTCTTGTCGTTTTCTGAGAGAAACTCCAGGTCAAGTGATGGTCACACGAGTCATCTTGGGGGCCCGTTACCCCCGTTTATCTCTCTGGAGATTGGAGTTGGAGGGCCTCCTCACTCGAGGTCAGTGTGTCCACAGAGCGACCCCTGCAACTTCAGGGCATGATGGGTGGTTAGGATCACCACGAGGGGACCTTTTCCCTTAGGAGGGAGCTGGCCTTGTGGGCTGCTGATTTCCAGCTTTTTAGATACCCCAGTATCCTGGCCTGATGAGTCGGTGGGCAAAGCCCTTGGTGACCATAGTTTATCATACCTGAAGGGCACTCTTGTGTTGCTCCATTTCAAGTGGTCCCAGTTTTTGCACTAAGGCTCCAAGGGCGATTAACCTTTGACCGGGTATGTAAAGGTCAAAGGGTTTAGCTAAATTAGGGAGTTCCTGGGCAAGGGTCTGTATTGACTGCTCTTTCCATTCTTGAAAGGCTGCTTCTGGATTCTATTCAAAAGGATCATCATCTTTTCGTGTCAGTGTTTCATGTAGAGGCCCAGCTATGACACTGTAGTTAGGGATCCAGATGCAGAAAACCTTGGCCTCCCCAGGAACCCCTAAGCTGTCTTCTAGTTTTAGAAGACGTAAGGCTGCAAATGGCTTCTTCCCTATCCTGGGATGCGTTTCTCCGAATATCTGTGAGAATGAAGCCCAGGCATGTCACCTTAGCCTGGGATATTTGAGCGTTTTTCTTGGACACCTTCTATCCTTTCTTGGCTAGGTAGTTCAGAGGCGTCTTTAGTAGGCCTGGCGATCAGAATGTCATCTGCATATTGAAGGAGGGTTCCCTTTTACAGAGGTTGAACTTTTAGGTCTTTAGAGGACATTTCCCGAATGATGGTGTGGGGATTTTTGAACCATTGGGGCAGGACGGCCCAGCATTATTGCTTTTGTTGCATGTTGTGTCCTGCCACTCACAAGCCAAAAATTCTTGTGACTCTGAGATGAATGGAATACAGAAGAAGGCATCATTGAAGTCTAATACAGAATGCCATGGCCTGGTGGAAGGTAGAATGACCAGCAGGGAGTAGGAAATAGGAGCTACTGGATGTATATCCTCGGTGGCTTCACTGACTGTCCTGATATCCTTTACCAGGTCTCCAGCAGCCCATGGGGCTCTCATGGTCAGGCCAATCCCAGGATATGGAGCTCACCTGGGCTGCACCCCTACCCCACAGCCCACGGGGCTCTCGTGGTCAAGTCCCTCCCAGGGTATGGAGCTCAACTCTGCAGCTACCCAGCCGCCCATGGGGCTCTCCTACTCAGGCCCTTCCCAGGATACGGAGCTCCCCTCTGCAGGTACCCCAGCAGGGCTGGACATACAGGAACTGTGCACATAGCCCACCTTGCAGAGTACCCCCAGCTCACCTGTCGCTCACAGCTGACACAGAATACCTCAGAGCAGGACTTGAACTAACAAACAGCAGCTCTGACAGGTCTGTGACCATGGCTATCACTCTCTGCAGGCTCTTTCTGCCTGGTCTTCCAGACACTTCCACTGCAGCCAGGGCACCAGGCCTCTGTCTCCACCCACCATCACTCCTCTCCCTGACTCCTGGGTTCCTCTCATTAGGATAGTGTCTTCTTGAAGTTGTTTTCCACTCATGGACCAGATAAAATGATAAGAAAACAAGCCGCAGCTGCAGCCCCTTGTCTATCCTGACTCTCAAGAGCCCACACCTGTTCCTAGGGCCTGGCCCGTTTAGCAAGTTTCATTTTCTGCAACTGTGAGCCCCTGAGGGGTGAGGATTGGCTGATTTTGGTAGCCTGAAACTGCCTGCCAGCCCTCCACAGGTGTGCCTGGGTTGAGGGCAATATAAACAGCTCTCCAGTGAGCGACAGCCCTTGTAGCTGTGACTGACGCCATATTCTCTGCCCCGTAGGCAGTGACGGGGCTGTGCTGGTGGGAGGGAGTGAGGGGCCGTGGCTTTGTGGGTGGCCAGGTGTGAGTGGGGCTCTGCTGGACTTTCTTCAGGAGTTGTCAGGCTGCCACCTGCTAAAGAAGAAGATGTGTCACCGATACCTGCCGCTGGAATTTCTCCCCAGGCAGAGGTGAGGAAGTAAAAAAGCAGTGGGGGCCGTGGCAGGAGGGGTATCTCAGGCAGGGAAATGGAAAGCTTCCAGAAGAGCATCTGGGGCCAGGACCATCCTGACTGGCCTGCAGGCACCAAGTTGGCCTGTGTGCTGTCGCTGGTGTGGCTCCACAGCCCTTCCTCTAAGCTTGCAAGTTCTTGTACATATTCAGGTGTTTTACCTGGAAAGGGTGGGAAGAGTTCAGCTGCCGCAGGACTGGGGCTCAGCTCACGTTTACTCACAGATGCCTTGGCTTGGTCCCCCAGCTTTGCAATGAGGACCCTCCTTGCTTGGGGGGTGGGCTGGTGGCTGTATGGGTGATGATTCCCCACCTATGACCAATTTCAGAATTGTTTACCGCTGGAGCAAGTTCCCTGATAGGGTTTTCCTCTGTATAACTGGTGGTTTCATGTTTATTTTCCTTTTTTGGTTCAAGTTAGATTTTATTCCTCTTTTATGTATTTATTGATATAAGCATGGAAATAATTCATTCATATAAATACATCTGTGTGAAGGGAAGAACTTTTTTCTGTTTTATTTTTAAATTTTATTTTTTTAAATTTTAAAATTTAATTTTATTTATATTTTTATACAGCAGGTTATTATTAGTTATGTATTTTATGCATATACATGTATACAGGTCAATCCCAATCTCTCAACATATGCCACCACCACCACCCCATGGCTTCCCACACTTGGTGTCCATACGTGTGTTCTCTACCTCTGTGTCTCTATTTCTTCCCTGCAAACCAGTTCATCTGTACCATTTTTCTAGGTTCCACGTATATGCATTAATATACAATATTTGTTTTTCTCTTTCTGACTTACTTCATTCTGTATGACAGTCTCTAGATCCATCGACGTCTCTACAAATGACCCAGTTTCATTCCTTCTTATGGCTGATTATTATTCCATTTTATATATGTACCACATCTTTATCCATTCGTCTGTCTGTGGGTATTTAGGTTGCTTCCATTACCTGGCTATCGTAAATAGTGCTGAAATGAGCATTGTGGTGAATGTGCCTTTTTGATTTATGGTTTTATCTGGGTATATGCCCAGAAGTGGGATTGCTGGATCATATGGTAATTCTATTTCTAGTTTTTTTAAGGAAACTCCATACTGTTCTCCATCGTGACTGTATCAATTTACATTTCCACCACTAGTGGAAGAGGGATCCTTTTGTCCACACCCTCCCCAGAATTTGTTGTTTGTAGATTTTCTGATGATGCCGATTCTAACAGGTGTGAGGTGATACCTCATTGTAGTTTTGATTTGCATTTCTCTAATAATTAGTGATGTTGAGCAGCTTTTCATGTTGGTCTTGGCCATCTCTGTGTCTTCTTTGAAGAAACGTGTCTTTAGATCTTCTGCCCAATTTTGTATTGGGTTGTTTGTTTTTTTAATATTAAGCTGCCTGAGCTCTTTATATATATTGGAGATTAAACCTTTGTCCATTGATTCGTTTGCAAATATTTTCGCCCATTCTGAGGGATGCTTTTTGCCATTCCAGTTTTTTTAACAAAAAAAGAAAGAAAGAAAAAGAAGCAGAACACTAATGTGTGTACAATATCCCTTTTGATACTGTCGTTTTGAAATATGGACGTCCTTTGAATTTTTTGGTCGATATATGAACCCAGGATTTGTTTTCAGGGCAGGTGTCATTTACAGGCCTGCAATGATTTTGAATATCAACTGACCATTAGCGCTGGGATTAAAGCTGCTGTTTTGTGACACGGCCACAATGTGGCAGCAGTTCTCCCTTACCAAATCTGGTTACTGGGGCAACAGAGCCTCAATGGAAGTCGTGTTCTAGATTGGAATGTAGAATGGAATGTACCAGGAGAAAGCCCCTCAAGTTTGTCTCACTACTTCTTGTTCGTGTTTTTAATTTAATTTTTTATTTTTTATTACAGCAAATTTGATTACAATGTTTGGCTTGTTGTAGGTGTGGAAGATGTGGTTCTTTTACACATATACATATGTCTGTTCTTCCTGGGATCCTTTTCCCATGTACCTTATGACAGAATGTTGAGTAGTCTTCTCTTGGTATTCTGTAGGTCTTTGGTGATTATATATGTCACCTGTGTTTGTATATGTCTGTTAACCCCAATATCATAATGAAACCAATCCTCACACCTTTTCATTGGTGAACCATAAGTTTGTTGAATGAATCTGTGATAGCCCTTCTAGGTGGAAATATCTGCCCTGGTATCCATTTTTCGGTCATACCTATAAGAGATATGATATGATATGTATCTTTAACTTTCTTACTTACTACAAGTAACGTGATTACCTCTAGACACACCTACGGTGCTGCAAATGGCATTGTGTCCTTTTTTTCCTTGGCTTCTATTCTGCCTTAGCGAGGTCCATTTTCAACAATGTGATTCCCTGAGTGCTGAGGATTAGCTGACCTGGGTAGCCTGACCCTGCCGGCCGGCCCTCCCCAGGTGTGCCTGGGTTGAGGTCAATATAAACAGCGCTGCAGGCAGCAATAGCCCCTGAAGCTGTGCCTGACTCCATATTCTCTGCCCCCTCAGCAGTCTCGGGGCTGTGCTGGTGGGAGGGAGTGAGGGGCCACGGCTATGTGGGTGGCCCGGTGTGAGTGGGTCTCTGCTGGACTTTCTGCAGGAGTTGCCAGGCTGCCACCTGTAAAGAAGAGGATGTGTCACCCATACCTTCCGCTGGAATTTCTCTCCGGACATAGGTGAGGAAGGAAAAAAGCAGTGGGTGCCGGGACAGGAGGGGTATCTCAGGCAGGGCAATGGAAACCTTCCAGAAGAGCACCCAGGGCCAGGACCATCCTGACTGGCCTGCAGGCACCAAGTTGGCCTGCGTGCTGTCGCTGGTGTGGCTCCACGGCCCTTCCTCTAGGCTTTCAAGCCCTTGTACATATTCAGGTGTTTTACCTGGGAAGGGTGGGAAAAGTTCAACAGCAGCTGGCGTGGGGCTCAGCTCACCGTTACTCACAGATGCCTCGGCATGGACCCCAGCTTTGAAAGGAGGACGCTCCTTGCGTAGGAGTGGGATGCTGTCTCTATGGGAGATGATTCCCCACCTCTGACCAATTTCAGAATTGTTTACCGCTGGAGCAAGTGCCCTGATAGGGTTTTCCTCTGTCTAACTCGTGGGTTCAGTTTTTTTTTTTTCTTTTTTGGTTCAAGTTAGATTTTATTCCTCTTTTATGTATTTATAGATATAAGCATGGAAATAATTCATTCATATAAATACATCTGTGTGAAGGGAAGAACTTTTTTCTGTTTTATTTTTAAATTTTATTTTTTAAAATTTTGAAATTTAATTTTATTTATTTTTTTATACAGCAGGTTATTATTAGTTATGTATTTTATGCATATACATGTATACAGGTCAATCCCAATCTCCCAACTCATCCCAACACCACCTCCCCATGGCTTCCCACACTTGGTGTCCATACGTGTGTTCTCTACCTCTGTGTCTCTATTTCTTCCCTGCAAAGCAGTTCATCTGTACCACTTTTCTAGGTTCCACGTATATGCATTAATATACAATATTTGTTTATCTCTTTCTGACTTACTTCATTCTGTATGACAGTCTCTAGATCCATCGACGTCTCTACAAATGACCCAGTTTCATTCCTTCTTATGGCTGAGTAATATTCCATTTTATATATGTACCACATCTTTATCCATTCGTCTGTCTGTGGGTATTTAGGTTGCTTCCATTACCTGGCTATCGTAAATAGTGCTGAAATGAGCATTGTGGTGCATGTGCCTTTTTGATTTATGGTTTTCTCTGGGTATATGCCCAGAAGTGGGATTGCTGGATCATATGGTAATTCTATTTCTAGTTTTTTTAAGGAAACTCCATACTGTTCTCCATCGTGACTGTATCAATTTACATTTCCACCACTAGTGGAAGAGGGATCCTTTTGTCCACACCCTCCCCAGAATTCGTTGTTTGTAGATTTTCTGATGATGCCGATTCTAACAGGTGTGAGGTGATAACTCATTGTAGTTTTGATTTGCATTTCTCTAATAATTAGTGATGTTGAGCAGCTTTTCATGTGCGTCTTGGCCATCTGAGTGTCTTCTTTGAAGAAATGTCTCTTTAGATCTTCGGCCCATTTTTGTATTGGGTTGTTTGTTGTTTTAATATTAAGCTGCATGAGCTCTTTATATATATTGGAGATTAAACCTTTGTCCATTGATTCGTTTGCAAATATTTTCGCCCATTCTGAGGGATGCTTTTTGCCATTCCCGTTTTTTTAACAAAAAAAGAAAGAAAGAAAAAGAAGCAGAAGACTAATGTGTGTAAAATATGCCTTTGGAAACTGTCGTTTTGAAATATGGACGTCCTTTGAATTTTTTGGTCGATATATGAACCCAGGATTTGTTTTCAGGGCAGGTGTCATTTACAGGCCTGCAATGATTTTGAATATCAACTGACCATTAGCGCTGGGATTAAAGCTGCTGTTGTGTGAAATGGCCACAAGGTGGCAGCAGGTCTCCCTTACCAAATCTGGTGTCAGGGGCAACAGAGCCTCAATGGAAGTCGTGTTCTAGATTGGAATTTAGAATGGAATGTGCCAGGAGAAAGCCCCTCAAGTTTGTCTCACTACTTCTTGTTCGTGTTTTTAATTTAATTTTTTATTTTTTATTACAGCAAATTTGATTACAATGTTTGGCTCGTTGTAGGTGTGGAAGATGTGGTTCTTTTACACATATAAATATGTCTGTTCTTCCTGGGATCCTTTTCCCATGTACCTTATGACAGAATGTTGAGTAGTCTTCTCTTGGTATTCTGTAGGTCTTTGGTGATTCTATATGTCACCTGTGTTTGTATATGTCTGTTAACCCCAATATCATAATGAAACCAATCCTCACACCTTTCCATTGGTGAACCATAAGTTTGTTGAATGAATCTGTGATAGCCCTTCTCCGTGGAAATATCTGCCCTGGTATCCATTTTTTGGTCACACCTATAAGAGATATGATACGATATGTGTCTTTCACTTTCTGACTTACTACAAGTCACGTGATTACCTCTAGACACACCTACGGTGCTGCAAATGGCATTGTTTCCTTCTATTCCTTGGCTTCTATTCTGCCTTAGCGAGGTCCATTTTCAACAATGTGATTCCCTGAGGGCTGAGGATTAGCTGACCTGGGTAGCCTGACCCTGCCGGCGGGCCCTCCCCTGGTGTGCCTGGGTTGAGGTCAATATAAACAGTGCTGCAGGCAGCAATAGCCCCTGAAGCTGTGCCTGACTCCATATTCTCTGCCCCGTCAGCAGTCTCGGGGCTGTGCTGGTGGGAGGGAGTGAGGGGCCACGGCTTTGTGGGTGGCCCGGTGTGAGTGGGTCTCTGCTGGACTTTCTGCAGGAGATGCCAGGCTTCCACCTGTAAAGAAGAGGATGTGTCAACCATACCTTCCGCTGGAATTTCTCTCCGGACAGAGGTGAGGAAGGAAAAAAGCAGTGGGGGCCGGGACAGGAGGGGTATCTCAGGCAGGGCAATGGAAAGTTTTCAGAAGAGCGCCCAGGTCCAGGACCATCCTGGCTGGCCTGCAGGCACCAAGTTTTCCTGCGTGCTGTCGCTGGTGTGGCTCCACGGCCCTTCCTCTAGGCTTTCAAGCCCTTGTACATATTCAGGTGTTTTACCTGGGAAGGGTGGGAAAAGTTCAGCAGCAGCTGGCCTCGGGCTCAGCTCACGGTTACTCACAGATGCCTCGGGTCCCCTTCACTGAGGAAAGTGTAGATCTTGTCTATTCCATAGTTGGTTTTTGGAACGGTACCTGTGCTTATATCAAACTCTGTTTTTATGCATCACCCCACCTCTCCTTCCCCCTTAAGCAGGCATAAGAGTGTTTTCTAAATGTGAGACACTGTTCTCTTTCCTAACTCAGTTTAAGTGTAGCCATGTTTACAGGATCTTCATAAGTGATATCTTATGATAAGTTTCTTTTTCTGTGTGACTTATTTCACTTAGAATCATCGTACCTGAATCCACCCATTTTGCTGCTACTGGTCTTATGACATTGATTTCATGGCTGAGGGATATTCCATCGTACGTAAGTACCACAATTTTTTGAACCATTTTTATATTTCCTGGGATATTTAAGGTGTACCCAAGTTGAGGTCCTTGTAAGCAGTGCAGCCCTAAATTTTGGGGTGGGTCTGTCTTATTGATTTTCAGTTTTCCCAAGTTATATTCCCTAGACGGGAAGTGCCCTTGGCTCTGTAGCTCTGTTCTTTACTTGTTTTAGGGAAAACAATTTACTCCTCCAGAGAGGCAGTTGGCAATTTACATCCCGCCCATCAGCATTACAAGGCTCCCTGTTCTCCAGGGCCTGTCTTGCCTTTCTGGTTTTTACACATTTTGTGGATGTCCCTTCTGAAGGTGGGAAGTGATACTTCTTTGTAGTGCAGATTTGCCTTGCCCGCTTGCTTGCTTGGCCAAAAAGGGCGTATGCGTTTTCTCCTGAATATATTCAGGAGAAAACGCATACGCCCTTTTTGGCCAACTGCATCATTGTCGAAGTTCTGCCCCTCTTCCTGTGCTTTAAAGGCGATTCCAACGTACCTCTTGAAATCTGTTTCCTGCTATTCTGCCTCGCTTTCACGTCCCTCTCGTTGCCTTCCCTCAACAGATTTTTGGATGATAGTTGTCCTTTATTTCTCTGCAAGTTTGTGAATTGCTGTGCCCTTGAGCACCATTTTTCAACTCGTTTTTTGTGAGCTGACCGGATGTCCAAAATTTTGGTTCAGGACCTATACTGGTTCCCGGTGGGTGGCTGAGACTTTGGTTAATACTTCTTCCTGTGGGAAATTACAGTGATATGTGCCCGTACAAATGCCTAACAGCTACTCTCTCATTGGTTCTCCCTCTTCCCTTTCATCCTCTGCCAAATTGGAAACCTGTCCGAAAGAGGAGGTTAAAGGGGCTGTCTCTCCAAGTTGGGAGATTGATAGTAAAGCAGATGGAAAGTCAAACCGGAGCACCAGGAGAGGGACTGTTCGTTGAGTTTTAGAAACCTTTCGTATTCACAGTGTGTCCGTTCTCTAGGTTTCCCGTACATGTTATAGCGGTAGTAATATTCCCTTCAACCTGGAGAGTTGGGACCCATGGAATGGGTGCCAGGCATTATTGCTTTAAAGGGTCTGCATTTGCTCACACAATCTCACCAATCCTCTCAGTCCCAAGTGTCCAGCCTTATGCCACATCCAGCTGTCGTTGTAGATAGGGTCATTCCAGGTTTCATCAGAGACCCTGAAGGAATTGTAAAGAATTTACAAGTTTTTTTGGTTTGTTTTTGAAATTCATTTTTATAGTGGGTTTGAGCTGATTCTCGCTGCCATGTTTTTGCCAGTCTAGACACACTTGATTCCCTTATGGAGACATATCAATACATAGGTTTTAAGATTCTTACTAGTCAGATATATTCCTCTGCGGGATATATGGGGTTTTGAGTCCCTTTCACTGAGGAAGGTATAGGTCTTGTCTATTCCATAGTTGGTTTTTGGAACGGTACCTGTGCTTATATCAAACTCTGGTTTTATGCATCACCCCACCTCTCCTTCCCCCTTAAGCAGGCATAAGAGTGTTTTCTAAATGTGAGACACTGTTCTCTTTCCTAACTCAGTTCTAGTGTAGCCATGTTTACAGGATCTTCATAAGTGATATCTTATGATAAGTTTCATTTTCTGTGTGACTTATTTCACTTAGAATCATCGTACCTGAATCCACCCATTTTGCTGCTACTGGTCTTATGACATTGATTTCATGGCTGAGGGATATTCCATCGTACGTAAGTACCACAGTTTTTTGAACCGTTGTTATATTTCCTGGGATATTTAAGGTGTACCCAAGTTGAGGTCCTTGTAAGCAGTGCAGCCCTAAATTTTTTGGAGGCTCTGTCTTATTGATTTTCAGTTTTCCCAAGGTATATTCCCTAGACTGGAAGTGCCCTTGGCTCTGTAGCTCTGTTCTTTACTTGTTTTAGGGAACACAGTACACTCCTCCAGAGAGGCAGTTGGCAATTTACATCCCGCCCATCAGCATAACAAGGCTCCCTGTTCTCCAGGGCCTGTCTTGCCTTTCTGGTTTTTACACATTTTGTGGATGTCCCTTTTGACTGGTGGGAAGTGATCCTTCTTTGTAGTGCAGATTTGCATTGCCCGCTTGCTTGCTTGGCCAAAAAGGGTGTATGCGTTTTCTCCTGAATATATTCAGGAGAAAACGCATACGCACTTTATGGCCAAGTGCATCATTGTCGAAGTTGTGCCCCTCTTCCTGTGCTTTAAAGGCGATTCCAACGTACCTCTTGAAATCTGTTTCCTGCTATTCTGCCTCGCTTTCAAGTCTGCCTCGTTGCCTTCCCTCAACAAATTTTTGGACGATAGTTGTCCTTTATTACTCGGCCAGTTTGTGAATTGCTGTGCCACTGAGCTCCATTTTTCAACTCGTTTTTGGTGAGCTGACCGCAAGTCCAAAATTTTGGTTCAGAACTTATGCTGGTTCACGGGGGGTGGCTGAGACTTTGGTTAATTCTTCTTCCTGCTGGGAAATTACAGTGATATGTGCCCGTTCAAATGCCTAACAGCTACTCTCTCATTGGTTCTCCCTCTTCCCTTTCATCCTCTGCCAAATTGGCAACCTGTGTGAACCAGGAGGTTAAAGGGGCTGTCTCTCCAAGTTGGGAGGTTGATAGTAAAGCAGATGGAAAGTCAAACCGGAGCACCAGGAGAGGGACTATTCGTTGAGTTTTAGAAGCCTTTCGTATTCAGAGTGTGTCCGTTCTCTAGGTTTCCCGTACATGTTATAGCTGTAGTAATATTCCCTTCAACCTGGAGAGTTGGGACCCTTGGAATGGGTGCCAGGTATTTGTGCTTTAAAGGGTCTGCATTTGCTCACCCAATCTCACCAATCGTCTCAGTCCCAAGTGTCCCTACTTATGCCACATCCAGCTGTCATTGTAGATAGGGTCATTCCAGGTTTCATCAGAGACCCTGAAGGAATTGTAAAGAATTTCCCAGTTTTTTTGTTTTGTTTTTGAAATTCCTTTTTATAGTGGGTTTGAGCTGATTTTTGCTTCCATGTTTATGCCAGTCTAGACACACTTGATTCCCTTACGGAGACATATCAATACATAGGTTTTAAGATTCTTACTAGTCAGATATATTCCTCTGCGGGAAATATGGGGTTTTGAGTCCCTTTCACTGAGGAAGGTGTAGGTCTTGTCTATTCCATAGATGGTTTTTGGAACGGTACCTGTGCTTATATCAAACTCTGGTTTTATGCATCACCCCACCTCTCCTTCCCCCTTAAGCAGGCATAAGAGTGTTTTCTAAATGTGAGACACTGTTCTCTTTCCTAACTCAGTTCAAGTGTAGCCATGTTTACAGGATCTTCATAAGTGATATCTTATGATAAGTTTCTTTTTCTGTGTGACTTATTTCACTTAGAATCATCGTACCTGAATCCACCCATTTTGCTGCTACTGGTCTTATGACATTGATTTCATGGCTGAGGGATATTCCACCGTACGTAAGTAGCACAATTTTTTGAACCATTTTTATATTTCCTGGGATATTTAAGGTGTACCCAATTTGAGGTCCTTGTAAGCAGTGCAGCCCTAAATTTTGGGGTGGCTCTGTCTTATTGATTTTCAGTTTTCCCAAGGTATATTCCCTAGACTGTAAGTGTCCTTGGCTCTGTAGCTCTGTTCTTTACTTGTTTTAGGGAACACAATGCACTCCTACAGAGAGGCAGTGGGCAATTTACATCCCGCCCATCAGCATAACAAGGCTCCCTGTTCTCCAGGGCCTGTCTTGCCTTTCTGGTTTTTACACATTTTGTGGATGTCCCTTTTGACCGGTGGGAAGTGATACTTCTTTGTAGTGCAGATTTGCATTGCCCGCTTACTTGCTTGGCCAAAAAGGGCGTATGCGTATTCTCCTGAATATATTCAGGAGAAAACGCATACGCCCTTTTTGGCCAAGTGCATCATTGTCGAAGTTGTGCCCCTCTTCCTGTGCTTTAAAGGCGATTCCAACGTACCTCTTGAAATCTGTTTCCTGCTATTCTGCCTCGCTTTCAAGTCCGCCTCGTTGCCTTCCCTCAACAGATTTTTGGACGATAGTTGTCCTTTATTACTCGGCCAGGTTGTGAATTGCTGTGCCCCTGAGCTCCATTTTTCAACTCGTTTTTGGTGAGCTGACCGTAAGTCCAAAATTTTGGTTCAAGACCTATGCTGGTTCCCGGTGGGTGGCTGAGACTTTGGTTAATTCTTCTTCCTGCCGGGAAATTACAGTGATATGTGCCCGTTCAAATGCCTAACAGCTACTCTCTCATTGGTTCTCCCTCTTCCCTTTCATCCTCTGCCAAATTGGCAACCTGTGCAACCCAGGAGGTTAAATGGTCTGTCTCTCCAAGTTGGGATGTTGATAGTAAAGCAGATGCAAAGTCAAACCGGAGCACCAGGAGAGGGTGTGTTCTTTGAGTTTTAGAAACCTTTCGTATTCACAGTGTGTCCGTTCTCTAGGTTTCCCGTACATGTTATAGCTGTAGTAATATTCCCTTCAACCTGGAGAGTTGGGACCCATGGAATGGGTGCCAGGCATTTGTGCTTCAAAGGGTCTGCATTTGCTCACCCAATCTCACCAATCGTCTCAGTCCCAAGTGTCCCTCCTTATGCCACATCCAGCTGTCATTGTAGATAGGGTCATTCCAGGTTTCATCAGAGACCCTGAAGGAATTGTAAAGAATTTCCCATTTTTTGTGTTTTGTTTTTGAAATTCCTTTTTATAGTGGGTTTGAGCTGATTCTCGCTGCCATGTTTATGCTAGTCTAGACAGATTTGACTCCCTCACGGAGACATATCAATACATAGGTTTTAAGATTCTTACTAGTGAGATATATTCCTCTGCGGGAAATATGGGGTTTTGAGTCCCTTTCACTGAGGAAGGTGTAGGACTTGTCTATTCCATAGTTGGTTTTTGGAACGGTACCTGTGCTTATATCAAACTCTGGTTTTATGCATCACCCCACCTCTCCTTCCCCCTTAAGCAGGCATAAGAGTGTTTTCTAAATGTGAGACACTGTTCTCTTTCCTAACTCAGTTTAAGTGTAGCCATGTTTACAGGATCTTCATAAGTGATATCTTATTAAAACTTTCTTTTTCTGTGTGACTTATTTCACTTAGAATCATCGTACCTGAATCCACCCATTTTGCTGCTACTGGTCTTATGACATTGATTTCATGGCTGAGGGATATTCCATCGTACGTAAGTACCACAATTTTTTGAACCATTTTTATATTTCCTGGGATATTTAAGGTGTACCCAAGTTGAGATCCTTGTAAGCAGTGCAGCCGTAAATTTTGGGGTGGCTCTGTCTTATTGATTTTCAGTTATCCCAAGGTATATTCCCTAGACTGGAAGTGCCCTTGGCTCTGTAGCTCTGTTGTTTACTTGTTTTAGGGAACACAATGCACTCCTCCAGAGAGGCAGTTGGCAATTTACATCCCGCCCATCAGCATAACAAGGCTCATTGTTCTCCAGGGCCTGTCTTGCCTTTCTGGTTTTTACACATTTTGTGGATGTCCCTTTTGACCGGTGGGAAGTGATACTTCTTTGTAGTGCAGATTTGCATTGCCCGATTGCTTGCTTGGCCAAAAAGGGCGTATGCGTTTTCTCCTGAATATATTCAGGAGAAAACGCATACGCCCTTTTTGGCCAAGTGCATCACTGTCGAAGTTGTGCCTCTCTTCCTGTGCTTTAAAGGCGATTCCAACGTACCCCTTGAAATCTGTTTCCTGCTATTCTGCCTCGCTTTCAAGTCCGCCTCGTTGCCTTCCCTCATCAGATTTTGGACGATAGTTGTCCTTTATTACTCGGCCAGTTTGTGAATTGCTGTGCGCCTGAGCTCCATTTTTCAACTCGTTTTTGATGAGCTGAACGCAAGTCCAAAATTTTGGTTCAGGACCTATGCTGGTTCCCGGTGGGTGGCTGAGAGGTTGGTTAATTCTTCTTCCTGCCGGGAAATTACAGTGATATGTGCCCGTTCAAATGCCTAACAGCTACTCTCTCATTGGTTCTCCCTCTTCCCTTTCATCCTCTGCCAAATTGGCAACCTGTGCAAACCAGGAGGTTAAAGGGGCTGTCTCTCCAAGTTCGGAGGTTGATAGTAAAGCAGATGGAAAGTCAAACCGGAGCACCAGGAGAGGGACTATTCGTTGAGTTTTAGAAACCTTTCGTATTCACAGTGTGTCCGTTCTCTAGGTTTCCCGTACATGTTATAGCTGTAGTAATATTCCCTTCAACCTGGAGAGTTGGGACCCATGGAATGGGTGCCAGGCATTTGTGCTTTAAAGGGTCTGCATTTGCTCACCCAATCTCACCAATCGTCTCAGTCCCAAGTGTCCCTCCTTATGCCACATCCAGCTGTCATTGTAGATAGTGTCATTCCAGGTTTCATCAGAGACCCTGAAGGAATTGTAAAGAATTTCCCAGTTTTTTTGTTTTGTTTTTGAAATTCCTTTTTATAGTGGGTTTGAGCTGATTCTCGCTGCCATGTTCATGCCAGTCTAGACACACTTGATCCCCTTACGAAGACATATCAATACATAGGTTTTAAGAGTCTTACTAGTCAGATATATTCCTCTGCGGGAAATATGGAGTTTTCAGTCCCTTTCACTGAGGAAGGTGTAGGTCTTGTCTATTCCATAGTTGGTTTTTGGAACGGTACCTGTGCTTATATCAAACTCTGGTTTTATGCATCACCCCACCTCTCCTTCCCCCTTAAGCAGGCATAAGAGTGTTTTCTTAATATGAGACAATGTCTTATTTCCTAACTCAGTTCAAGTGTAGCCATGTTTACAGGATCTTCATAAGTGATATCTTATAATAAGTTTTTTTTTCTGTGTGACTTATTTCACTTAGAATCATCGTACCTGAATCCACCCATTTTGCTGCTACTGGTCTTATGACATTGATTTCATGGCTGAGGGATATTCCATCGTACGTAAGTACCACAATTTTTTGAACCATTTTTATATTTCCTGGGATATTTAAGGTGTACCCAAGTTGAGGTCCTTGTAAGCAGTGCAGCCCTAAATTTTGGGGTGGCTCTGTCTTATTGATTTTCAGTTTTCCCAAGGTATATTCCCTAGACTGGAAGTGCCCTTGGCTCTGTAGCTCTGTTGTTTACTTGTTTTAGGGAACACAATGCACTCGTCCAGAGAGGCAGTTGGCAATTTACACCCCGCCCATCAGCATAACAAGGCTCCCTGTTCTCCAGGGCCTGTCCTGCCTTTCTGGTTTTTACACATTTTGTGGATGTCCCTTTTGACCGGTGGGAAGTGATACTTCTTTGTAGTGCAGATTTGCATTGCCCGCTTGCTTGCTTGGCCAAAAAGGGCGTATGCGTTTTCTCCTGAATATATTCAGTAGAAAACGCATACGCCCTTTTTGGCCAAGTTCATCATTGTCGAAGTTGTGCCCCTCTTCCTGTGCTTTAAAGGTGATTCCAACGTACCTCTTGAAATCTGTTTCATGCTATTCTGCCTCGCTTTCAAGTCCGCCTCGTTGCCTTCCCTCAACAGATTTTTGGACGATAGTTGTCCTTTATTACTCGGCCAGTTTGTGAATTGCTGTGCCCCTGAGCTCCATTTTTCAACTCGTTTTTTGTGAGCTGACCGCATGTCCAAAATTTTGTTTCACGACCTATGCTGGTTCCCGGTGGGTGGCTGAGACTTTGGTTAATTCTTCTTCCTGCCGGGAAATTAGAGTGATATGTGCCCGTCCAAATGCCTAACAGCTACTCTCTCATTGGTTCTCCCTCTTCCCTTTCATCCTCTGCCAAATTGGCCACCTGTGCGAACCATGAGGTTAAAGGGGCTGTCTCTCCAAGTTGGGAGGTTGATAGTAAAGAAGATGGCAAGTCAAACCGGAGCACCAGGAGAGGGACTATTCGTTGAGTTTTAGAAACCTTTCGTATTCACAGTGTGTCTGTTCTCTAGGTTTCCTGTACATGTTATAGCTGTAGTAATATTCGATTCAAACTGGAGAGTTGGGACCCATGGAATGTGTGCCAGGCATTTGTGATTCAAAGGGTCTGAATTTTCTCACCCAATCTCACCAATCGTCTCAGACCCAAGTGTCCAGCCTTATGCCACATCCAGCTGTCGTTGTAGATAGGGTCATTCCAGGTTTCATCAGAGACCCTGAAGGAATTGTAAAGAATTTCCCAGTTTTCTTGTTTTGTTTGTCAAATTCCTTTTTATAGTGGGTTTGAGCTGATTCTCGCTGCCATGTTTATGCCAGTCTAGAGACACTTGATTCCCTTATGGAGACATATCAATACATAGGTTTTAAGATTCTTACTAGTCAGATATATTCCTCTGCGGGTAATATGGGGTTTTGAGTCCCTTTCACTGAGGAAGGTGTAGGTCTTGTCTATTCCATAGTTGGTTTTTGGAACGGTACCTGTGCTTATATTAAACTCTGGTTTTATGCATCACCTCACCTCTCCTTCCCCCTTAAGCAGGCATAAGAGTGTTTTCTAAATGTGAGACACTGTTCTCTTTCCTAACTCAGTTCAAGTGTAGCCATGTTTACAGGATCTTCATAAGTGATATCTTATGATAAGTTTCTTTTTCTGTGTGACTTATTTCACTTAGAATCATCGTACCTGAATCCACCCATTTTGCTGCTACTGGTCTTATGACATTGATTTCATGGCTGAGGGATATTCCATCGTACGTAAGTACCACAGTTTTTTGAACCGTTGTTATATTTCCTGGGATATTTAAGGTGTACCCATGTTGAGGTCCTTGTAAGCAGTGCAGCCCTAAATTTTGGGGTGGCTCTGTCTTATTGATTTTCAGTTTTCCCATGGTATATTCCCTAGACTGGAAGTGCCCTTGGCTCTGTAGCTCTGTTCTTTACTTGTTTTAGGGAACACAATGCACTCCTCCAGAGAGGCAGTTGGCAATTTACATCCCGCCCATCAGCATAACAAGGCTCCCTGTTCTCCAGGGCCTGTCTTGCCTTTCTGGTTTTTACACATTTTGTTGATGTCCCTTTGACCGGTGGGTAGTGATAGATCTTTGTAGTGCAGATTTGCATTTCCCGCTTGCTTGCTTGGCCAAAAAGGGCGTATGCGTTTTCTCCTGAATATATTCAGGAGAAAACGCATACGCCCTTTTTGGCCAAGTGCATCATTGTCGAAGTTGTGCCCCTCTTCCTGTGCTTTAAAGGTGATTCCAAAGTACCTGTTGAAATCTGTTTCCTGCTATTCTGCCTCGCATTGATGTCCGCCTCGTTGCCTTCCCTTAACAGATTTTTGGACGATAGTTGTCCTTTATTACTCGGCCAGTTTGTGAATTGCTGTGCCCTTGAGCTCCATTTTGCAACTCGTTTTTTGTGAGCTGACCGCAAGTCCAAAATTTTAGTTCAGGACCTATGCTGGTTCCCGGTTGGGGGTTGAGACTTTGGTTAATTCTTCTTCCTACCCGGAAGTTAGAGTGGTATGTGCCCATCCTAATGCATAACAGCTCTTCTCTCATTGGTTTTCCCTCTTCCCTTTCATCCTCTGCCAATTTGGAAACCTCTGCAAACAAGGAGGTTAAAGGGGCTGTCTCTCCAAGTTGGGAGATTGATAGTAAAGCAGATGGCAAGTCAAACCGGAGCACCAGGAGAGGGACTATTCGTTGAGTTTTAGAAACATTTCGTTTTCACAGTGGGTCCATTCTCTAGGTTTCCTGTACATGTTATATCTGTAGTAATATTCCCTTCAACCTGGAGAGTTGGGACCCAAGGAATGGGTGCCAGGCCTTTGTGCTTTAAAGGGTCTGCATTTGCTCACCCAATCTCACCAATCCTCTCAGTTCCATGTGTCCAGCCTTATGCCTCATCCAGCTGTCGTTGTAGATAGGGTCATTCCAGGTTTCATCAGAGACCCTGAAGGAATTGTAAAGAATTTCCCAGTTTTTTTGTTTTGTTTTTGAAATTCCTTTTTATAGTGGGTTTGAGCTGATTCTCGCTGCCATGTTTATGCCAGTCTAGACACACTTGATTCCCTTACGGAGACATATCAATACATAGGTTTTAAGATTCTTACTAGTCAGATATATTCCTCTGCGGGAAATATGGGGTTTTGAGTCCCTTTCACTGAGGAAGGTGTAGGTCTTGTATATTCCATAGTTGGTTTTTGGAATGGTACCTGTGCTTATATCAAACTCTGGTTTTATGCATCACCCCACCTCTCCTTCCTCCTTAAGCAGGCATAAGGGTGTTTTCTAAATGTGAGACACTGTTCTCTTTCCTAACTCACTTCAAGTGTAGCCATGTTTACAGGATCTTCATAAGTGATATCTTATGATAAGTTTCTTTTTCTCTGTGACTTATTTCACTTAGAATCATCGTACCTGAATCCACCCATTTTGCTGCTACTGGTCTTATGACATTGATTTCATGGCTGAGGGATATTCCATCGTACGTAAGTACCACAATTTTTTGAACCATTTTTATATTTCCTGGGATATTTAAGGTGTACCCAAGTTGAGGTCCTTGTAAGCAGTTCAGCCTTAAATTTTGGGGTGGCTCTGTCTTACCGATTTTCAGTATTCCCAAGGTATATTCCCTAGACTGGAAGTGCCCATGGCTCTGTAGCTCCATTGTTTATTTGTTTTAGGGAACACAATGCACTCCTCCAGAGAGGCAGTTGTCAAGTTACATCCCGCCCATCAGCATAACAAGGCTCCCTGTTCTCCAGGGCCTGTCTTGCCTTTCTGGTTTTTACACATTTTGTGGATGTCCCTTTTGACCGGTGGGAAGTGATACTTCTTTGTAGTGCAGATTTGCCTTGCCCGCTTGCTTGCTTGGCCAAAAAGGGCGTATGCGTTTTCTCTTGAATATATTCAGGAGAAAACACATACGCCCTTTTTGGCCAAGTGCATCATGGTCGAAGTTGTGCCCCTCTTCCTGTGCTTTAAAGGCGATTCCAACGTACCTTGAAATCTGTTTCCTGCTATTCTGCCTCGCCTTCAAGTCCGCCTCGTTGCCTTCCCTCAACAGATTTTTGGAGGATAGTTGTCCTTTATTACTCGGCCAGTTTGTGAATTGCTGTGCCCCTGAGCTCCATTTTTCAACTCGTTTTTTGTGAGCTGACCGCATGTCCAAAATTTTGGTTCAGGACCTATACTGGTTCCCGGTGGGTGGCTGAGACTTTGGTTAATTCTTCTTCCTGCCGGGAAATTAAAGTGATATGAGACCGTCCAAATGCCTAACAGCTACTCTCTCATTGGTTCTCCCTCTTCCCTTTCATCCTCTGCCAAATTGGAAACCTGTGTGAACCAGTAGGTTAAAGGGGCTCTCTCTCCAAGTTGGGAGGTTGATAGTAAAGCAGATGGAAAGTCAAACAGGAGCACCAGGAGAGGGACTATTCGTTGAGTTTTAGAAACCTTTCGTATTCACAGTGTGTCCTTTTTCTAGGTTTCCCGTACATGTTATAGCTGTAGTAATATTCCCTTCAACCTGGAGAGTTGGGACCCATGGAATGGGTGCCAGGCATTTGTGCTTTAAAGCGTCTGCATTTGCTCACCAAATCTCACCAATCCTCTCAGCCCCAACTGTCCAGCCTTATGCCTCATCCAGCTGTCATTGTACATAGGGTCATTCCAGGTTTCATCAGTGACCCTGAAGTAATTGTAAAGAATTTCCCAGTTTTCTTGTTTTGTTTGTTAAATTCCTTTTTATAGTGGGTTTGAGCTGATTCTCGCTGCCATGTTTATGCCAGTCTAGACACACTTGATTCCCTTACGGAGACATATCAATACATAGGTTTTAAGATTCTTACTAGTCAGATATATTCCTCTGCGGGTAATATGGGGTTTTGAGTCCCTTTCACTGAGGAAGGTGTAGGTCTTGTCTATTCCAGAGTTGGTTTTTGGAACGGTACCTGTGCTTATATCAAACTCTGGTTTTATGCATCACCTCACCTCTCCTTCCCCCTTAAGCAGGCATAAGAGTGTTTTCTAAATGTGAGACACTGTTCTCTTTCCTAACTCAGTTCAAGTGTAGCCATGTTTACAGGATCTTCATAAGTAATATCTTATGATAAGTTTCTTTTTCTGTGTGACTTATTTCACTTAGAATCATCGTACCTGAATCCACCCATTTTGCTGCTACTGGTCTTATGACATTGATTTCATGGCTGAGGGATATTCCATCGTACGTAAGTACCACAATTTTTTGAACCATTTTTATATTTCCTGGGATATTTAAGGTGTATCCAAGTTGAGGTCCTTGTATGCAGTGCAGCCCTAAATTTTGGGGTGGCTCTGTCTTATTGATTTTCAGTTTTCCCAAGGTATATTCCCTAGACTGGTAGTGCCCTTGGCTCTGTAGCTCTGTTCTTTACTTGTTTTAGGGAACAGAATGCACTCCTCCAGAGAGACAGTTGGCAATTTACATCCCGCCCATCAGCATAACAAAGCTCCCTGTTCTCCAGGGCCTGTCTTGCCTTTCTTTTCTTACACATTTTGTGGATGTCCCTTTTGACCGGTGGGAAGTGATACTTCTTTGTAGTGCAGATTTGCATTGCCCGCTTGCTTGCTTGGCCAAAAAGGGCGTATGCGTTTTCTCCTGAATATATTCAGGAGAAAACGCATACGCCCTTTTTGGCCAAGTGCATCATTGTCGAAGTTGTGCCCCTCTTCCTGTGCTTTAAAGGCGATTCCAACGTACCTCTTGAAATCTGTTTCCTGCTATTCTGCCTCGCTTTCAAGTCCGCCTCGTTGCCTTCCTTCAACAGATTTTTGGACGATAGTTGTCCTTTATTACTCGGCCAGTTTGTGAATTGCTGTGCCCCTGAGCTCCATTTTTCAACTCGTTTTTGGTGAGCTGACCGCAAGTCCAAAATTTTGGTTCAGGACCTATACTGGTTCCCGGTGGGTGGCTGAGAATTTGGTTAATTCTTCTTCCTGCCGGGAAATTACAGTGATATGTGCCCGTCCAAATGCCGAACAGCTACTCTCTCATTGGTTCTCCCTCTTCCCTTTCATCCTCTGCCAAATTGGCAACCTGTGCGAACCAAGAGGTTAAAGGGGCTGTCTCTCCAAGTTGGGAGGTTGATAGTAAAGCAGATGGAAAGTCAAACCGGAGCACCAGGAGAGGGACTATTCGTTGAGTTTTAGAAACCTTCCGTATTCACAGTGTGTCCGTTCTCTAGGTTTCCCGCACATGTTATAGCTGTAGTAATATTCCCTTCAACCTGGAGAGTTCGGACCCATGGAATGGGTGCCATGCATTATTGCTTTAAAGGGTCTGCATTTGCTCACCCAATCTCACCAATCGTCTCAGTCCCAAGTGTCCCTCCTTATGCCACATCCAGCTGTCGTTGTAGATAGGGTCATTCCAGCTTTCATCAGAGACCCTGAAGGAATTGTAAAGAATTTCCCAGTTTTTTTGTTTTGTTTTTGAAATTCCTTTTTATAGTGGGTTTGAGCTGATTCTCGCTGCCATGTTTATGCCAGTCTAGACACACTTGATTCCCTTACGGAGACATATCAATACATAGGTTTTAAGATTCTTACTAGTCAGATATTTTCCTCTGCGGGAAATATGGGGTTTTGAGTCCCTTTCACTGAGGACGGTGTAGGTCTTGTCTATTCCATAGTTGGTTTTTGGAACGGTAACTGTGCTTATATCAAACTCTGGTTTTATGCATCACCCCACCTCTCCTACCCCCTTAAGCAGGTATAAGAGTGTTTTCTAAATATGAGACACTGTTCTCTTTCCTAACTCAGTTCAAGTGTAGCCATGTTTACAGGATCTTCATAAGTGATATCTTATGATAAGTTTCTTTTTCTGTGTGACTTATTTCACTTAGAATCATCGTACCTGAATCCACCCATTTTGTTGCTACTGGTCTTATGACATTGATTTCATGGCTGAGGGATATTCCATCGTACGTAAGTACCACAATTTTTTGAACCATGTTTATATTTTCTGGGATACTTAAGGTGTATCCAAGTTGAGGTCCTTGTATGCAGTGCAGCCCTAAATTTTGGGGTGGCTCTGTCTTATTGATTTTCAGTTTTCCCAAGGTATATTCCCTAGACTGGTAGTGCCCTTGGCTCTGTAGCTCTGTTCTTTACTTGTTTTAGGGAACAGAATGCACTCCTCCAGAGAGGCAGTTGGCAATTTACATCCCGCCCATCAGCATAACAAAGCTCCCTGTTCTCCAGGGCCTGTCTTGCCTTTCTTGTTCTTACACATTTTGTGGATGTCCCTTTTGACCGGTGGGAAGTGATACTTCTTTGTAGTGCAGATTTGCATTGCCCGCTTGCTTGCTTGGCCAAAAAGGGCATATGCGTTTTCTCCTGAATATATTCAGGAGAAAACGCATACGCCCATTTTGGCCAAGTGCATCATTGTCGAAGTTGTGCCCCTCTTCCTGTGCTTTAAAGGCGATTCCAACGTACCTCTTGAAATCTGTTTCCTGCTATTCTGCCTCGCTTTCAAGTCCGCCTCGTTGCCTTCCCTCAACAGATTTTTGGACGATAGTTGTCCTTTATTACTCGGCCACTTTGTGAATTGCTGTGCCCCTGAGCTCCATATTTTAACTCGTTTTTGGTGAGCTGACCGCAAGTCCAAAATTTTGGTTCAGGACATATGCTGGTTCCCAGTGGGGGGCTGAGGCTTTGGTTAATTCTTCTTCCTGCCGGGAAATTACAGTGATATGTGCCCGTCCAAATGCCTAACAGCTACTCTCTCATTGGTTCTCCCTCTTCCCTTTCATCCTCTGCCAAATTGGCAACCTGTGCGAACCAAGAGGTTAAAGGGGCTGTCTCTCCAAGTTGGGAGGTTGATAGTAAAGCAGACGGAAAGTCAAACCGGAGCACCAGGAGAGGGACTATTCGTTGAGTTTTAGAAAACTTTTGTATTCACAGTGTGTCCGTTCCCTAGGTTTCCCGCACATGTTATAGCTGTAGTAATATTCCCTTCAACCTGGAGAGTTCGGACCCATGGAATGGGTGCCATGCATTATTGCTTTAAAGGGTCTGCATTTGCTCACCCAATCTCACCAAGCATCTCAGTCCCAAGTGTCCAGCCTTATGCCACATCCAGCTGTCGTTGTAGATAGGGTCATTCCAGCTTTCATCAGAGACCCTGAAGGAATTGTAAAGAATTTCCCAGTTTTTTTGTTTTGTTTTTGAAATTCCTTTTTATAGTGGGTTTGAGCTGATTCTCGCTGCCATGTTTATGCCAGTCTAGACACACTTGATTCCCTTACGGAGACATATCAATACATAGGTTTTAAGATTCTTACGAGTCAGATATTTTCCTCTGCGGGAAATATGGGGTTTTGAGTCCCTTTCACTGAGGACGGTGTAGGTCTTGTCTATTCCATAGTTGGTTTTTGGAACGGTACCTGTGCTTATATCAAACTCTGGTTTTATGCATCACCCCACCTCTCCTTCCCCCTTAAGCAGGTATAAGAGTGTTATCTAAATGTCAGACACTGTTCTCTTTCCTAACTCAGTTCAAGTGTAGCCATGTTTACAGGATCTTCATAAGTGATATCTTATGATAAGTTTCTTTTTCTGTGTGACTTATTTCACTTAGAATCATCGTACCTGAATCCACCCATTTTGTTGCTACTGGTCTTATGACATTGATTTCATGGCTGAGGGATATTCCATCGTACGTAAGTACCACAATTTTTTGAACCATGTTTATATTTTCTGGGATACTTAAGGTGTATCCAAGTTGAGGTCCTTGTATGCAGTGCAGCCCTAAATTTTGGGGTGGCTCTGTCTTATTGATTTTCAGTTTTCCCAAGGTATATTCCCTAGACTGGTAGTGCCCTTGGCTCTGTAGCTCTGTTCTTTACTTGTTTTAGGGAACAGAATGCACTCCTCCAGAGAGGCAGTTGGCAATTTACATCCCGCCCATCAGCATAACAAAGCTCCCTGTTCTCCAGGGCCTGTCTTGCCTTTCTTGTTCTTACACATTTTGTGGATGTCCCTTTTGACCGGTGGGAAGTGATACTTCTTTGTAGTGCAGATTTGCATTGCCCGCTTGCTTGCTTGGCCAAAAAGGGCGTATGCGTTTTCTCCTGAATATATTCAGGAGAAAACGCATACGCCCTTTTTGGCCAAGTGCATCATTGTCGAAGTTGTGCCCCTCTTCCTGTGCTTTAAAGGCGATTCCAACGTACCTCTTGAAATCTGTTTCCTGCTATTCTGCCTCGCTTTCAAGTCCGCCTCGTAGCCTTCCCTCAACAGATTTTTGGACGATAGTTGTCCTTTATTACTCGGCCACTTTGTGAACTGCTGTGCCCCTGAGCTCCATTTTTTAACTCGTTTTTGGTGAGCTGACCGCAAGTCCAAAATTTTGGTTCAGGACCTATACTGGTTCCCGGTGGGTGGCTGAGAATTTGGTTAATTCTTCTTCCTGCCGGGAAATTACAGTGATATGTGCCCGTCCAAATGCCTAACAGCTACTCTCTCATTGGTTCTCCCTCTTCCCTTTCATCCTCTGCCAAATTGGCAACCTGTGCGAACCAAGAGGTTAAAGGGGCTGTCTCTCCAAGTTGGGAGGTTGATAGTAAAGCAGACGGAAAGTCAAACCGGAGCACCAGGAGAGGGACTATTCGTTGAGTTTTAGAAACCTTTCGTATTCACAGTGTGTCCGTTCCCTAGGTTTCCCGCACATGTTATAGCTGTAGTAATATTCCCTTCAACCTGGAGAGTTCGGACCCATGGAATGGGTGCCTTGCATTATTGCTTTAAAGGGTCTGCATTTGCTCACCCAATCTCACCAAGCATCTCAGTCCCAAGTGTCCAGCCTTATGCCACATCCAGCTGTCGTTGTAGATAGGGTCATTCCAGCTTTCATCAGAGACCCTGAAGGAATTGTAAAGAATTTCCCAGTTTTTTTGTTTTGTTTTTGAAATTCCTTTTTATAGTGGGTTTGAGCTGATTCTCGCTGCCATGTTTATGCCAGTCTAGACACACTTGATTCCCTTACGGAGACATATCAATACATAGGTTTTAAGATTCTTACTAGTCAGATATTTTCCTCTGCGGGAAATATGGGGTTTTGAGTCCCTTTCACTGAGGACGGTGTAGGTCTTGTCTATTCCATAGTTGGTTTTTGGAACGGTACCTGTGCTTATATCAAACTCTGGTTTTATGCATCACCTCACCTCTCCTTCCCCCTTAAGCAGGCATAAGAGTGTTTTCTAAATGTGAGACACTGTTCTCTTTCCTAACTCAGTTCAAGTGTAGCCATGTTTACAGGATCTTCATAAGTAATATCTTATGATAAGTTTCTTTTTCTGTGTGACTTATTTCACTTAGAATCATCGTACCTGAATCCACCCATTTTGCTGCTACTGGTCTTATGACATTGATTTCATGGCTGAGGGATATTCCATCGTACGTAAGTACCACAATTTTTTGAACCATTTATATATTTCCTGGGATATTTAAGGTGTACCCAAGTTGAGGTCCTTGTAAGCAGTGCAGCCCTGAATTTTGGGGTGACTCTGTCTTATTGATTTTCAGTTTTCCCAAGGTATATTCCCTAGACTGGAAGTGCCCTTGGCTCTGTAGCTCTGTTCTTTACTTGTTTTAGGGAACACAATGTACTCCTCCAGAGAGGCAGTTGGCAATTTACATCCCGCCCATCAGCATAACAAGGCTCCCTCTTCTCCAGGGCCTGTCTTGGCTTTCTGGTTTTTACACATTTTGTGGATGTCCCTTTTGACCGGTGGGAAGTGATACTTCTTTGTAGTGCAGATTTGCATTGTCCGCTTGCTTGCTTGGCCAAAAAGGGCGTATGTGTTTTCTCCTGAATATATTCAGGAGAAAACGCATACGCCCATTTTGGCCAAGTGCATCATTGTCGAAGTTGTGCCCCTGTTCCTGTGCTTTAAAGGCGATTCCAACGTACCTCTTGAAATCTGTTTCTTGCTATTCTGCCTCTCTTTCACGTCCGCCTCGTTGCCTTCCCTCAACAGATTTTTGGACGATAGTTGTCCTTTATTACTCGGCCAGTTTGTGAATTGTTGTGCCCCTGAGCTCCATTTTTCAACTCGTTTTTGGTGAGCTGACCGCATGTCCAGAATTTTGGTTCAGGACCTATGCTGGTTCCCGGTGGGTGGCTGAGACTTGGTTAATTCTTCTTCCTGCCGGGAAATTAAAGTGATATGTGACCGTCCAAATGCCTAACATCTACTCTCTCATTGGTGCTCCCGCTTCCCTTTCATCCTCTGCCAAATTGGCAACCTGTGCGAACCAGGAGGTTAAAGGGGCTGTCTCTCCAAGTTGGGCGGTTGATAGTAAAGCAGATGGAAAGCCAAACTGGAGCACCAGAGAGGGACTATTCATTGAATTTTAGAAACCTTTCGTATTCACAGTGGATCCGTTCTCTAGGTTTCCCGTACATGTTATAGCTGTAGTAATATTCCCTTCATCTTGGAGAGATGGGACCCATGGAATGGGTGCCAGGCATTTGTGCTTTAAGCGTCTGCCTTTGCTCACCAAATATCACCAATCCTCTCAGTCACAAGTGTCCCTCCTTATGCCACATCCAGCTGTCGTTGTAGATAGAGTCATTCCAGGTTTCATCAAAGACCATGAAGGAATTATAAAGAATTTCCCACTTTTTTTGTTTTGTTTTTGAAATTCCTTTGTATAGTGGGTTTGAGCTGATTCTCGCTGCCATGTTTATGCCAGTCTAGACACACTTGATTCCCTTACAGAGACATATCAATACATAGGTTTTAAGATTCTTACTAGTCAGATATATTCCTCTGCGGGAAATATGGGGTTTTGAGTCCCTTTCACTGAGGAAGGTGTAGGTCTTGTGTATTCCATAGTTGGTTTTTGGAACGGTACCTGTGCTTATATCAAACTCTGGTTTTATGCATCACCCCACCTCTCCTTCCCCCTTAAGCAGGCATAAGAGTGTTTTCTTAATATGAGACAATGTCTTATTTCCTAACTCAGTTCAAGTGTAGCCATGTTTACAGGATGTTCATAAGTGATATCTTATAATAAGTTTCTTTTTCTGTGTGACTTATTTCACTTAGAATCATCGTACCTGAATCCACCCATTTTGCTGCTACTGGTCTTATGACATTGATTTCATGGCTGAGGGATATTCCATCGTACGTAAGTACCACAATTTTTTGAACCATTTTTATATTTCCTGGGATATTTAAGGTGTACCCAAGTTGAGGTCCTTGTAAGCAGTGCAGCCCTAAATTTTGGGGTGGCTCTGTCTTATTGATTTTCAGTTTTCCCAAGGTATATTCCCTAGACTGGAAGTGCCCTTGGCTCTGTAGCTCTGTTGTTTACTTGTTTTAGGGAACACAATGCACTCGTCCAGAGAGGCAGTTGGCAATTTACACCCCGCCCATCAGCATAACAAGGCTCCCTGTTCTCCAGGGCCTGTCCTGCCTTTCTGGTTTTTACACATTTTGTGGATGTCCCTTTTGACCGGTGGGAAGTGATACTTCTTTGTAGTGCAGATTTGCATTGCCCGCTTGCTTGCTTGGCCAAAAAGGGCGTATGCGTTTTCTCCTGAATATATTCAGTAGAAAACGCATACGCCCTTTTTGGCCAAGTTCATCATTGACGAAGTTGTGCCCCTCTTCCTGTGCTTTAAAGGCGATTCCAACGTACCTCTTGAAATCTGTTTCATGCTATTCTGCCTCGCTTTCAAGTCCGCCTCGTTGCCTTCCCTCAACAGATTTTTGGACGATAGTTGTCCTTTATTACTCAGCCAGTTTGTGAATTGCTGTGCCCCTGAGCTCCATTTTTCAACTCGTTTTTTGTGAGCTGACCGCATGTCCAAAATTTTGTTTCACTACATATGCTGGTTCCCGGTGGGGTGCTGAGACTTTGGTTAATTCTTCTTCCTGCCGGGAAGTTAGAGTGATATGTGCCCGTCCAAATGCCTAACAGCTACTCTCTCATTGGTTCTCCCTCTTCCCTTTCATCCTCTGCCAAATTGGCCACCTGTGCGAACGAGGAGGTTAAAGGGGCTGTCTCTCCAAGTTGGGAGGTTGATAGTAAAGAAGATGGCAAGTCAAACCGGAGCACCAGGAGAGGGACTATTCGTTGAGTTTTAGAAACCTTTCGTATTCACAGTGTGTCTGTTCTCTAGGTTTCCTGTACATGTTATAGCTGTAGTAATATTCCCTTCAAACTGGAGAGTTGGGACCCATGGAATGTGTGCCAGGCATTTGTGATTAAAAGGGTCTGAATTTTCTCACCCAATCTCACCAATCGTCTCAGACCCAGGTGTCCAGCCTTATGCCACATCCAGCTGTCGTTGTAGATAGGGTCATTCCAGGTTTCATCAGAGACCCTGAAGGAATTGTAAAGAATTTCCCAGTTTTTTTGTTTTGTTTTTGAAATTCCTTTTTATAGTGGGTTTGAGCTGATTCTCGCTGCCATGGTTATGCCTGTCTAGACACACTTGATTCCCTTACGGAGACATATCAATACATAGGTTTTAAGATTCTTACTAGTCAGATATATTCCTCTGCGGGAAATATGGGGTTTTGAGTCCCTTTCACTGAGGAAGGTGTAGGTCTTGTCTATTCCATAGTTGGTTTTTGGAACGGTACCTGTGCTTATATCAAACTCTGGTTTTATTCATCACCCCACCTCTCCTTCCCCCTTAAGCAGGCATAAGAGTGTTTGCTAAATGTGAGACACTGTTCTCCTTCCTAACTCAGTTCAAGTGTAGCCATGTTTACAGGATCTTCATAAGTGATATCTTTTGATAAGTTTCTTTTTCTGTGTGACTTATTTCACTTAGAATCATCGTACCTGAATCCACCCATTTTGCTGCTACTGGTCTTATGACATTGATTTCATGGCTGAGGGATATTCCATCGTATGTAAGTACCACAATTTTTTGAACCATTTTTATATTTCCTGGGATATTTAAGGTGTACCCAAGTTGAGGTCCTTGTAAGCAGTGCAGCCCTAAATTTTGGGGTGGCTGTGTCTTTTTGATTTTCAGTTTTCCCAAGGTATATTCCCTAGACTGGAAGTGCCCTTGGCTCTGTAGCTCTGTTGTTTACTTGTTTTAGGGAACACAATGCACTCCTCCAGAGAGGCAGTTGGCAATTTACATCCTGCCCATCAGCATAACAAGGCTCCCTGTTCTCCAGCGCCTGTCTTGCCTTTCTGGTTTTTACACATTTTGTGGATGTCCCTTTTGACCGGTGGGAAGTGATACTTCTTTGTAGTGCAGATATGCATTGCCCGCTTGCTTGCTTGGCCAAAAAGGGCGTATGCGTTTTCTCCTGAATATATTCAGGGGAAAACGCATACGCCCTTTTTGGCCAAGTGCATCATTGTCGAAGTTGTGCCCCTCTTCCTGTGCTTTAAAGGCAATTCCAACGTACCTCTTGAAATCTGTTTCCTGCTATTCTGCCTCGCTTTCAAGTCCGCCTCGTTGCCTTCCCTCAACAGATTTTTGGACGATAGTTGTCCTTTATTACTCGGCCAGTTTGTGAATTGCTGTGCCCCTGAGCTCCATTTTTCAACTCGTTTTAGGTGAGCTGACCGCAAGTCCAAAATTTTGGTTCAGGAACTATACTGGTTCCCGGTGGGGGGCTGAGACTTTGGTTAATTCTTCTTGCTGCCGGGAAATTACAGTGATATGTCCCCGTCCAAATGCCTAACAGCTACTCTCTCATTGGTTCACCCTCTTCCCTTTCAACCTCTGCCAAATTGGCAACCTGTGCGAACCAGGAGGTTAAAGGGGCTGTCTCTCCAAGTTGGGAGGTTGATAGTAAAGCAGATGGAAAGTCAAACCGGAGCACCAGGAGAGGGACTATTCGTTGAGTTTTAGAAACCTTTCGTATTCACAGTGTGTCCGTTCTCTAGGTTTCCCGTACATGTTATAACTGTAGTAATATTCCCTTCAACCTGGAGATTTGGGACCCATGGAATGTGTGACATGAATTATTGCTTTAAATGGTCTGCATTTGTTCACCCAATCTCACCAATCCTCTCAGTCCCAAGTGTCCAGCCTTATGCCACATCCAGCTGTCGTTGTAGATAGGGTCATTCCAGGTTTCATCAGAGACCCTGAAGGAATTGTAAAGAATTTCCCAGTTTTTGTGTTTTGTTTTTGAAATTCCTTTTTATAGTGGGTTTGAGCTGATTCTCGCTGCCATGTTTATGCCAGTCTAGACACACTTGATTCCCTTACGGAGACATATCAATACATAGGTTTTAAGATTCTTACTAGTCAGATATATTCCTCTGCGGGAAATATGGGGCTTTGAATCCCTTTCACTGAGGAAGGTGTAGGTCTTGTCTATTCCATACTTGGTTTTTGGAACGGTACCTGTGCTTATATCAAACTCTGGTTTTATGCATCACCCCACCTCTCCTTCCACCTTAAGCAGGCATAAGAGTGTTTTCTAAATGTGAGACACAGTTCTCTTTCCTAACTCAGTTCAAGTGTAGCCATGTTTACAGGATCTTCATAAGTAATATCTTATGATAAGTTTCTTTTTCTCTGTGACTTATTTCACTTAGAATCATCGTACCTGAATCCACCCATTTTGCTGCTACTGGTCTTATGACATTGATTTCATGGCTGAGGGATATTCCATCGTACGTAAGTACCACAATTTTTTGAACCATTTTTATATTTCCTGGGATATTTAAGGTGTACCCAAGTTGAGGTCCTTGTAAGCAGTGCAGCCCTAAGTTTTGCGGTGGCTCTGTCTTATTGATTTTCAGTTTTTCCAAGGTATATTCCCTAGACTGGAAGTGCCCTTGGCTCTATAGCTCTGTTCTTTACTTGTTTTAGGGAACACAATGCACTCCTCCAGAGAGGCAGTTGGCAATTTACATCCCGCCCATCAGCATAACAAGGCTCCCTGTTCTCCAGGGCCTGTCTTGCCTTTCTGGTTTTTACACATTTTGTGGATGTCCCTTTTGACCGGTGGGAAGTGATACTTCTTTGTAGTGCAGATTTGCATTGCCCGCTTGCTTGCTTGGCCAAAAAGGGCGTATGCGTTTTCTCCTGAATATATTCAGGAGAAAACGCATACGCCCTTTTTGGCCAAGTGCATCATTGTCGAAGTTGTGCCCCTCTTCCTGTGCTTTAAAGGCGATTCCAACGTACCTCTTGAAATCTGTTTCCTGCTATTCTGCCTCGCTTTCAAGTCCGCCTCTGTGCCTTCCCTCAACAGATTCTTGGACGATAGTTGTCCTTTATTACTCGGCAAGTTTGTGAATTGCTGTGCCCCTGAGCTCCATTTTTCAACTCGTTTTTGGTGAGCTGACCGCAAGTCCAAAATTTTGGTTCAGGATCTATACTGGTTCCCAGTGGGTGGCTGAGAATTTGGTTAATTCTTCTTCCTGCCGGGAAATTACAGTGATATGTGCCCGTCCAAATGCCTAACAGCTACTCTCTCATTGGTTCTCCCTCTTCCCTTTCATCCTCTGCCAAATTGGCAACCTGTGCGAACCAGGAGGTTAAAGGGGCTGTCTCTCCAAGTTGGGAGGTTGATAATAAAGCAGATGGAAAGTTCAACCGGAGCACCAGGAGAGGGACTATTCGTTGAGTTTTAGGAACCTTTCGTATTCACAGTGTGTCCGTTCTCTAGGATTCCCGTACATGTTATATCTGTAGTAATATTCCCTTCAACCTGGAGAGTTGGGACCCATGGAATGGGTGCCATGCATTATTGCTTTAAAGGGTCTGCATTTGCGCACCCAATCTCACCAATCCTCTCAGTCCCAAGTGTCCCGCCTTATGCCACATCCAGCTGTCATTGTAGATAGGGTCATTCCAGGTTTCATCAGAGACCCTGAAGGAATTGTAAAGAATTTCCCAGTTTTTTTGTTTTGTTTTTGAAATTCCTTTTTATAGTGGGTTTGAGCTGATTCTCGCTGCCATGTTTATGCCAGTCTAGACACACTTGATTCCCTTACGGAGACATATCAATACATAGGTTTTAAGATTCTTACTAGTCAGATATATTCCTCTGCGGGAAATTTGGGGTTTTGAGTCCCTTTCACTGAGGAAGGTGTAGGTCTTGTCTATTCCATAGTTGGTTTTTGGAATGGTACCTGTGCTTATATCAAACTCTGGTTTTATGCATCACCCCACCTCTCCTTCCCTCTTAAGCAGGCATAAGAGTGTTTTCTAAATGTGAGACACTGTTCTCTTTCCTAACTCAGTTCAAGTGTAGCCATGTTTACAGGATCTTCATAAGTGATATCTTATGATAAGTTTCTTTTTCTGTGTGACTTATTTCACTTAGAATCATCGTACCTGAATCCACCCATTTTGCTGCTACTGGTCTTATGACATTGATTTCATGGCTGAGGGATATTCCATCGTACGTAAGTACCACAATTTTTTGAACCATTTTTATATTTCCTGGGATATTTAAGGTGTACCCAAGTTGAGGTCCTTGTAAGCAGTGCAGCCCTAAATTTTGGGGTGGCTCTGTCTTATTGATCTTCAGTTTTCACAAGGTATATTCCCTAGACTGGAAGTACCCTTGGCTCTGTAGCTCTGTTGTTTACTTGTTTTAGGGAACACAATGCACTCCTCCAGAGAGGCAGTTGGCAATTTACATCCCGCCCATCAGCATAACAAGGCTCCCTGTTCTCCAGGGCCTGTCTTGCCTTTCCGGTTTTTACACATTTTGTGGATGTCCCTTTTGACGGGTGGGAAGTGATACTTCTTTGTAGTGCAGATTTGCATTGCCCGCTTGCTTGCTTGGCCAAAAAGGGCGTATGCGTTTTCTCCTGAATATATTCAGGAGAAAACGCATACGCCCTTTTTGGCCAAGTGCATCATTGTCGAAGTTGTGCCCCTCTTCCTGTGCTTTAAAGGCGATTCCAACGTACCTCTTGAAATCTGTTTCCTGCTATTCTGCCTCGCTTTCAAGTCTGCCTCGTTGCCTACCCTCAACAGATTTTTGGACGATAGTTGTCCTTTATTACTCGGCCAGTTTGTGAATTGCTGTGCCCCTGAGCTCCATTTTTCAACTCGTTTTTGGTGAGCTGACCGCAAGTCCAAAATTTTGGTTCAGGACCTATGCTGGTTCCCGGTGGGGGGCTGAGACTTTGGTTAATTCTTCTTCCTGCCGGGAAATTACAGTGATATGTGCCCGTCCAAATCCCTAGCAGCTACTCTCTCATTGGTTCTCCCTCTTCCCTTTCATCCTCTGCCAAATTGGCAACCTGTGCGAACCAGGAGGTTAAAGGGTCTGTCTCTCCAAGTTGGGAGGTTGATAGTAAAGCAGGTGGAAAGTCAAACCGGAGCACCAGGAGAGGGACTATTCGTTGAGTTTTAGAAACCTTTCGTATTCACAGTGTGTCCGTTCTCTAGGTTTCCCGTATATGTTATAACTGTAGTAATATTCCCATCAACCTGGAGAGTTGGGACCCATGGAATGGGTGCCATGCATTATTGCTTTAAAGGGTCTGCATTTGCTCACCCAATCTCACCAATCCTCTCAGTCCCAAGTGTCGAGCCTTATGTCATATCCAGCTGTCGTTGTAGATAGGGTCATTCCAGGTTTCATCAGAGATTCTGAAGGAATTGTAAAGAATTTCCCAGTTTTTTTGTTTTGTTTTTGAAATTCCATTTTATAGTGGGTTTGAGCTGATTTTCACTGCCATGTTTATGCCAGTCTAGACACACTTGATTCCCTTACGGAGACATATCAATACATAGGTTTTAAGATTCTTACTAGTCAGATATATTCCTCTGCGGGAAATATGGGGTTTTGAGTCCCTTTCACTGAGGAAGGTGTAGGTCTTGTCTAATCCATAGTTGGTTTTTGGAATGGTACCTGTGCTTATATCAAACTCTGGTTTTATGCATCACCCCACCTCTCCTTCCCCCTTAAGCAGGCATAAGAGTGTTTTCTAAATGTGAGACACTATTCTCTTTCCTAACTCAGTTCAAGTGTAGCCATGTTTACAGGATCTTCATAAGTGATATCTTATGATAAGTTTCTTTTTCTGTGTGACTTATTTCACTTAGAATCATCGTACCTGAATCCACCCATTTTGCTGCTACTGGTCTTATGACATTGATTTCATGGCTGAGGGATATTCCATCGTACGTAAGTACCACAATTTTTTGAACCATGTTTATATTTTCTGGGATACTTAAGGTGTATCCAAGTTGAGGTCCTTGTATGCAGTGCAGCCCTAAATTTTGGGGTGGCTCTGTCTTATTGATTTTCAGTTTTCCCAAGGTATATTCCCTAGACTGGTAGTGCCCTTGGCTCTGTAGCTCTGTTCTTTACTTGTTTTAGGGAACAGAATGCACTCCTCCAGAGAGGCAGTTGGCAATTTACATCCCGCCCATCAGCATAACAAGGCTCCCTGTTCTCCAGGGCCTGTCTTGCCTTTCTGGTTTTTACACATTTTGTGGATGTCCCTTTTGACCGGTGGGAAGTGATACTTCTTTGTAGTGCAGACTTGCATTGCCCGCTTGCTTGCTTGGCCAAAAAGGGCGTATGCGTTTTCTCCTGAATATATTCAGGACAAAATGCATACGCCGTTTTTGACCAATGCATCATTGTCGAAGTTGTGCCCCTCTTCCTGTGCTTTAAAGGCGATTCCAACGTACCTCTTGAAATCTGTTTCCTGCTATTCTGAGTCGCTTTCAAGTCCGCCTCATTGCCTTCCCTCAACAGATTTTTGGACGATAGTTGTCCTTTATTACTCGGCCTGTTTGTGAATTGCTGTGCCCCTGAGCTCCATTTTTCAACTCGTTTTTGGTGAGCTGACCGCAAGTCCAAAATTTTGGTTCAGGACCTATACTGGTAACCGGTGGGTGGCTGAGACTTTGGTTAATTCTTCCTCCTGCCGGGTAGTTAGAGTGATATGTGCCCATCCAAATGCCTAACAGCTACTCACTCATTGGTTCTCCCTCTTCCCTCTCATCCTCTGCCAAATTGGCAACCTGTGTGAACGAGGAGTTTAAAGGGGCTGTGTCTCCAAGTTGGGAGATTGATCGTAAAGCAGATGGAAAGTCAAACCGGGGCACCAGGAGAGTGACTATTCGTTGAGTTTTAGAATCCTTTCGTATTCACAATGTGTCTGTTCTCTAAGTTTCCCGTACATGTTATAGCTGTAGTAATATTCCCTTCAACCTGGAGAGTTCGGACCCATGGAATGGGTGCCAGCCATTTGTGCTTTAAAGGGTTTGCATTTGCTCACCCAATCTCACCAATCGTCTCAGTCCCAAGTGTCCCTCCTTATGCCAAATCCAGCTGTCCTTGTAGATAGGGTCTATCCAGGTTTCATCAGAGACCATGAAGGAATTGAAAAGAATTTCCCAGTTTTTTTGTTTTGTTTTTGAAATTCCTTTTTATAGTGGGTTTGAGCTGATTCTCGCTGCCATGTTTATGCCAGTCTAGACACACTTGATTCCCTTACGGAGACATATCAATACATAGGTTTTAAGATTCTTACTAGCCAGATATATTCCTCTGCGGGAAATATGGTGTTTTGAGTCCCTTTCACTGAGGAAGGTGTAGGTCTTGTCTATTCCATAGTTGGTTTTTGGAACGGTACCTGTGCTTATATCAAACTCTTCTTTTATGCATCACCCCACCTCTCCTTCCCCCTTAAGCACGCATAAGAGTGTTTTCTAAATGTGAGACACTGTTCTCTTTCCTAACTCAGTTCAAGTGTAGCCATGTTTACAGGATCTTCATAAGTGATATCTTATGATAAGTTTCTTTTTCTGTGTGACTTATTTCACTTAGAATCGTCGTACCTGAATCCACCCATTTTGCTGCTACTGGTCTTATGACATTGATTTCATGGCTGAGGGATATTCCATCGTACGTAAGTACCACAATTTTTTGAACCATGTTTATATTTTCTGGGATACTTAAGGTGTATCCAAGTTGAGGTCCTTGTATGCAGTGCAGCCCTAAATTTTGGGGTGGCTCTGTCTTATTGATTTTCAGTTTTCCCAAGGTATATTCCCTAGACTGGTAGTGCCCTTGGCTCTGTAGCTCTGTTCTTTACTTGTTTTAGGGAACAGAATGCACTCCTCCAGAGAGGCAGTTGGCAATTTACATCCCGCCCATCAGCATAACAAGGCTCCCTGTTCTCCAGGGCCTGTCTTGCCTTTCTTGTTCTTACACATTTTGTGGATGTCCCTTTTGACCGGTGGGAAGTGATACTTCTTTGTAGTGCAGATTTGCATTGCCCGCTTGCTTGCTTGGCCAAAAAGGGCGTATGCGTTTTCTCCTGAATATATTCAGGAGAAAACGCATACGCCCTTTTTGGCCAAGTGCATCATTGTCGAAGTTGTGCCCCTCTTCCTGTGCTTTAAAGGCGATTCCAACGTACCTCTGGAAATCTGTTTCCTGCTATTCTGCCTCGCTTTCAAGTCCGCCTCGTTGCCTTCCCTCAACAGATTTTTGGACGATAGTTGTCCTTTATTACTCGGCCAGTTTGTGAATTGCTGTGCCCCTGAGCTCCATTTTTCAACTCGTTTTTGGTGAGCTGACCGCAAGTCCAAAATTTTGGTTCAGGACCTATGCTGGTTCCCGGTGGGTGACTGAGAATTTGGTTAATTCTTCTTCCTGCCGGGAAATTACAGTGATATATGCCCGTCCAAATGCCTAACAGCTACTCTCTCATTGGTTCTCCCTCTTCCCTTTCATCCTCTGCCAAATTGGCAACCTGTGCGAACCAAGAGGTTAAAGGGGCTGTCTCTCAAAGTTGGGAGGTTGATAGTAAAGCAGACAGAAAGTCAAACCGGAGCACCAGGAGAGGGACTATTCGTTGAGTTTTAGAAACCTTTCGTATTCACAGTGTGTCCGTTCTCTAGGTTTCCCGCACATATTATAGCTGTGGTAATATTCCCTTCAACCTGGAGAGTTCGGACCCATGGAATGGGTGCCATGCATTATTGCTTTAAAGAGTCTGCATTTGCTCACCCAATCTCACCAATCGTCTCAGTCCCAAGTGTCCCTCCTTATGCCACATCCAGCTGTCGTTGTAGATAGGGTCATTCCAGCTTTCATCAGAGACCCTGAAGGAATTGTAAAGAATTTCCCAGTTTTTTTGTTTTGTTTTTGAAATTCCTTTTTATAGTGGGTTTGAGCTGATTCTCGCTGCCATGTTTATGCCAGTCTAGACACACTTGATTCCCTTACGGAGACATATCAATACATAGGTTTTAAGATTCTTACTAGTCAGATATTTTCCTCTGCGGGAAATATGGGGTTTTGAGTCCCTTTCACTGAGGACGGTGTAGGTCTTGTCTATTCCATAGTTGGTTTTTGGAACGGTACCTGTGCTTATATCAAACTCTGGTTTTATGTATCACCCCACCTCTCCTTCCCCCTTAAGCAGGTATAAGTGTGTTTTCTAAATGTGAGACACTGTTCTCTTTCCTAACTCAGTTCAAGTGTAGCCATGTTTACAGGATCTTCATGAGTGATATCTTATGATAAGTTTCTTTTTCTGTGTGACTTATTTCACTTAGAATCATCGTACCTGAATCCACCCATTTTGCTGCTACTGGTCTTATGACATTGATTTCATGGCTGAGGGATATTCCATCGTACGTAAGTACCACAATTTTTTGAACCATGTTTATATTTTCTGGGATACTTAAGGTGTATCCAAGTTGAGGTCCTTGTATGCAGTGCAGCCCTAAATTTTGGGGTGGCTCTGTCTTATTGATCTTCAGTTTTCCCAAGGTATATTCCCTAGACTGGTAGTGCCCTTGGCTCTGTAGCTCTGTTCTTTACTTGTTTTAGGGAACAGAATGCACTCCTCCAGAGAGGCAGTTGGCAATTTACATCCCGCCCATCAGCATAACAAGGCTCCCTGTTCTCCAGGGCCTGTCTTGCCTTTCTTGTTCTTACACATTTTGTGGATGTCCCTTTTGACCGGTGGGAAGTGATACTTCTTTGTAGTGCAGATTTGCATTGCCCGCTTGCTTGCTTGGCCAAAAAGGGCGTATGCGTTTTCTCCTGAATATATTCAGGAGAAAACGCATACGCCCTTTTTGGCCAAGTGCATCATTGTCGAAGTTGTGCCCCTCTTCCTGTGCTTTAAAGGCGATTCCAACGTACCTCTTGAAATCTGTTTCCTGCTATTCTGCCTCGCTTTCAAGTCCGCCTCGTTGCCTTCCGTCAACAGATTTATGGACGATAGTTGTCCTTTATTACTCGGCCAGTTTGTGAATTGCTGTGCCCCTGAGCTCCATTTTTCAACTCGTTTTTGGAGAGCTGACCGCAAGTCCAAAATTTTGGTTCAGGACCTATACTGGTTCCCGGTGGGTGGCTGAGAATTTGGTTAATTCTTCTTCCTGCCAGGAAATTACAGTGATATGTGCCCGTCCAAATGCCTAACAGCTACTCTCTCATTGGTTCTCCCTCTTCCCTTTCATCCTCTGCCAAATTGGCAACCTTTGCGAACCAGGAGGTTAAAGGGGCTGTCTCTCCAATTTCGGAGAATGATAGTAAAGCAGCCGGAAAGTCAAACCGGAGCACCAGGAGAGGGTTTATTCTTTGAGTTTTAGAAACCTTTTGTATTCACAGTGTGTCCGTTCTCTAGGTTTCCCGCACATGTTATAGCTGTAGTAATATTCCCTTCAACCTGGAGAGTTCGGACCCATGGAATGGGTGCCATGCATTATTGCTTTAAAGGGTCTGCATTTGCTCACCCAATCTCACCAATCGTCTCAGTCCCAAGTGTCCCTCCTTATGCCACATCCAGCTGTCGTTGTAGATAGGGTCATTCCAGCTTTCATCAGAGACCCTGAAGGAATTGTAAAGAATTTCCCAGTTTTTTTGTTTTGTTTTTGAAATTCCTTTTTATAGTGGGTTTGAGCTGATTCTCGCTGCCATGTTTATGCCAGTCTAGACACACTTGATTCCCTTACGGAGACATATCAATACATAGGTTTTAAGATTCTTACTAGTCAGATATTTTCCCCTGCGGGAAATATGGGGTTTTGAGTCCCTTTCACTGAGGAAGGTGTAGGTCTTGTCTATTCCATAGTTGGTTTTTGGAACGGTACCTGTGCTTATATCAAACTCTGGTTTTATGCATCACCCCACCTCTCCTTCCCCCTTAAGCAGGTATAAGAGTGTTTTCTAAATGTGAGACACTGTTCTCTTTCCTAACTCAGTTCAAGTGTAGCCATGTTTACAGGATCTTCATAAGTGATATCTTATGATAAGTTTCTTTTTCTGTGTGACTTATTTCACTTAGAATCATCGTACCTGAATCCACCCATTTTGCTGCTACTGGTCTTATGACATTGATTTCATGGCTGAGGGATATTCCATCGTACGTAAGTACCACAATTTTTTGAACCATGTTTATATTTTCTGGGATACTTAAGATGTATCCAAGTTGAGGTCCTTGTATGCAGTGCAGCCCTAAATTTTGGGGTGGCTCTGTCTTATTGATTTTCAGTTTTCCCAAGGTATATTCCCTAGACTGGTAGTGCCCTTGGCTCTGTAGCTCTGTTCTTTACTTGTTTTAGGGAACAGAATGCACTCCTCCAGAGAGGCAGTTGGCAATTTACATCCCGCCCATCAGCATAACAAGGCTCCCTGTTCTCCAGGGCCTGTCTTGCCTTTCTTGTTCTTACACATTTTGTGGATGTCCCTTTTGACCGGTGGGAAGTGATACTTCTTTGTAGTGCAGATTTGCATTGCCCGCTTGCTTGCTTGGCCAAAAAGGGCGTATGCGTTTTCTCCTGAATATATTCAGGAGAAAACGCATACGCCCTTTTTGGCCAAGTGCATCATTGTCGAAGTTGTGCCCCTCTTCGTGTGATTTAAAGGCGATTCCAACGTACCTCTTGAAATCTGTTTCCTGCTATTCTACCTCGCTTTCAAGTCCGCCTCGTTGCCTTCCCTCAACAGATTTTTGGATGATAGTTGTCCTTTATTACTCGGCCAGTTTGTGAATTGCTGTGTCCCTGAGCTCCATTTTTCAACTCGTTTTTGGAGAGCTGACCGCAAGTCCAAAATTTTGGTTCAGGACCTATACTGGTTCCCGGTGGGTGGCTGAGAATTTGGTTAATTCTTCTTCCTGCCGGGAAATTACAGTGATATGTGCCCGTCCAAATGCCTAACAGCTACTCTCTCATTGGTTCTCCCTCTTCCCTTTCATCCTCTGCCAAATTGGCAACCTGTGCGAACCAAGAGGTTAAAGGGGCTGTCTCTCCAAGTTGGGAGGTTGATAGTAAAGCAGACGGAAAGTCAAACCGGAGCACCAGGAGAGGGACTATTCGTTGAGTTTCAGAAACCTTTCGTATTCACAGTGTGTCCGTTCATAGGTTTCCCGCACATGTTATAGCTGTAGTAATATTCCCTTCAACCTGGAGAGTTCGGACCCATGGAATGGGTGCCATGCATTATTGCTTTAAAGGGTCTGCATTTGCTCACCCAATCTCACCAATCGTCTCAGTCCCAAGTGTCCCTCCTTATGCCACATCCAGCTGTCGTTGTAGATAGGGTCATTCCAGCTTTCATCAGAGACCCTGAAGGAATTGTAAAGAATTTCCCAGTTTTTTTGTTTTGTTTTTGAAATTCCTTTTTATAGTGGGTTTGAGCTGATTCTCGCTGCCATGTTTATGCCAGTCTAGACACACTTGATTCCCTTACGGAGACATATCAATACATAGGTTTTAAGATTCTTACTAGTCAGATATTTTCCTCTGCGGGAAATATGGGGTTTTGAGTCCCTTTCACTGAGGATGGTGTAGGTCTTGTCTATTCCATAGTTGGTTTTTGGAACGGTACCTGTGCTTATATCAAACTCTGGTTTTATGCATCACCCCACCTCTCCTTCAACCTTAAGCAGGTATAAGAGTGTTTTCTAAATGTGAGACACTCTTCTCTTTCCTAACTCAGTTCAAGTGTAGCCATGTTTACAGGATCTTCATAAGTGATATCTTATGATAAGTTTCTTTTTCTGTGTGACTTATTTCACTTAGAATCATCGTACCTGAATCCACCCATTTTGCTGCTACTGGTCTTATGACATTGATTTCATGGCTGAGGGATATTCCATCGTACGTAAGTACCACAATTTTTTGAACCATGTTTATATTTTCTGGGATACTTAAGGTGTATCCAAGTTGAGGTCCTTGTATGCAGTGCAGCCCTAAATTTTGGGGTGGCTCTGTCTTATTGATTTTCAGTTTTCCCAAGGTATATTCCCTAGACTGGTAGTGCCCTTGGCTCTGTAGCTCTGTTCTTTACTTGTTTTAGGGAACAGAATGCACTCCTCCAGAGAGGCAGTTGGCAATTTACATCCCGCCCATCAGCATAACAAGGCTCCCTGTTCTCCAGGGCCTGTCTTGCCTTTCTTGTTCTTACACATTTTGTGGATGTCCCTTTTGACCGGTGGGAAGTGATACTTCTTTGTAGTGCAGATTTGCATTGCCCGCTTGCTTGCTTGGCCAAAAAGGGCGTATGCGTTTTCTCCTGAATATATTCAGGAGAAAACGCATACGCCCTTTTTGGCCAAGTGCATCATTGTCGAAGTTGTGCCCCTCTTCGTGTGATTTAAAGGCGATTCCAACGTACCTCTTGAAATCTGTTTCCTGCTATTCTGCCTCGCTTTCAAGTCCGCCTCGTTGCCTTCCGTCAACAGATTTTTGGATGATAGTTGTCCTTTATTACTCGGCCAGTTTGTGAATTGCTGTGTCCCTGAGCTCCATTTTTCAACTCGTTTTTGGAGAGCTGACCGCAAGTCCAAAATTTTGGTTCAGGACCTATACTGGTTCCCGGTGGGTGGCTGAGAATTTGGTTAATTCTTCTTCCTGCCGGGAAATTACAGTGATATGTGCCCGTCCAAATGCCTAACAGCTACTCTCTCATTGGTTCTCCCTCTTCCCTTTCATCCTCTGCCAAATTGGCAACCTGTGCGAACCAAGAGGTTAAAGGGGCTGTCTCTCCAAGTTGGGAGGTTGATAGTAAAGCAGACGGAAAGTCAAACCGGAGCACCAGGAGAGGGACTATGCGTTGAGTTTTAGAAACCTTTCGTATTCACAGTGTGTCCGTTCTCTAGGTTTCCCGCACATGTTATAGCTGTAGTAATATTCCCTTCAACCTGGAGAGTTCGGACCCATGGAATGGGTGCCATGCATTATTGCTTTAAAGGGTCTGCATTTGCTCACCCAATCTCACCAATCGTCTCAGTCCCAAGTGTCCCTCCTTATGCCACATCCAGCTGTCGTTGTAGATAGGGTCATTCGAGCTTTCATCAGAGACCCTGAAGGAATTGTAAAGAATTTCCCAGTTTTTTTGTTTTGTTTTTGAAATTCCTTTTTATAGTGGGTTTGAGCTGATTCTCGCTGCCATGTTTATGCCAGTCTAGACACACTTGATTCCCTTACGGAGACATATCAATACATAGGTTTTAAGATTCTGACTAGTCAGATATTTTCCTCTGCGGGAAATATGGGGTTTTGAGTCCCTTTCGCTGAGGACGGTGTAGGTCTTGTCTATTCCATAGTTGGTTTTTGGAACGGTACCTGTGCTTATATCAAACTCTGGTTTTATGCATCACCCCACCTCTCCTTCCCCCTTAAGCAGGTATAAGAGTGTTTTCTAAATGTGAGACACTGTTCTCTTTCCTAACTCAGTTCAAGTGTAGCCATGTTTACAGGATCTTCATAAGTGATATCTTATGATAAGTTTCTTTTTCTGTGTGACTTATTTCACTTAGAATCATCGTACCTGAATCCACCCATTTTGCTGCTACTGGTCTTATGACATTGATTTCATGGCTGAGGGATATTCCATCATACGTAAGTACCACAATTTTTTGAACCATGTTTATATTTTCTGGGATACTTAAGGTGTATCCAAGTTGAGGTCCTTGTATGCAGTGCAGCCCTAAATTTTGGGGTGGCTCTGTCTTATTGATTTTCAGTTTTCCCAAGGTATATTCCCTAGACTGGTAGTGCCCTTGGCTCTGTAGCTCTGTTCTTTACTTGTTTTAGGGAACAGAATGCACTCCTCCAGAGAGGCAGTTGGCAATTTACATCCCGCCCATCAGCATAACAAGGCTCCCTGTTCTCCAGGGCCTGTCTTGCCTTTCTTGTTCTTACACATTTTGTGGATGTCCCTTTTGACCGGTGGGAAGTGATACTTCTTTGTAGTGCAGATTTGCATTGCCCGCTTGCTTGCTTGGCCAAAAAGGGCGTATGCGTTTTCTCCTGAATATATTCAGGAGAAAACGCATACGCCCTTTTTGGCCAAGTGCATCATTGTCGAAGTTGTGCCCCTCTTCGTGTGATTTAAAGGCGATTCCAACGTACCTCTTGAAATCTGTTTCCTGCTATTCTGCCTCGCTTTCAAGTCCGCCTCGTTGCCTTCCGTCAACAGATTTTTGGATGATAGTTGTCCTTTATTACTCGGCCAGTTTGTGAATTGCTGTGTCCCTGAGCTCCATTTTTCAACTCGTTTTTGGAGAGCTGACCGCAAGTCCAAAATTTTGGTTCAGGACCTATACTGGTTCCCGGTGGGTGGCTGAGAATTTGGTTAATTCTTCTTCCTGCCGGGAAATTACAGTGATATGTGCCCGTCCAAATGCCTAACAGCTACTCTCTCATTGGTTCTCCCTCTTCCCTTTCATCCTCTGCCAAATTGGCAACCTGTGCGAACCAAGAGGTTAAAGGGGCTGTCTCTCCAAGTTGGGAGGTTGATAGTAAAGCAGACGGAAAGTCAAACCGGAGCACCAGGAGAGGGACTATGCGTTGAGTTTTAGAAACCTTTCGTATTCACAGTGTGTCCGTTCTCTAGGTTTCCCGCACATGTTATAGCTGTAGTAATATTCCCTTCAACCTGGAGAGTTCGGACTCATGGAATGGGTGCCATGCATTATTGCTTTAAAGGGTCTGCATTTGCTCACCCAATCTCACCAATCGTCTCAGTCCCAAGTGTCCCTCCTTATGCCACATCCAGCTGTCGTTGTAGATAGGGTCATTCCAGCTTTCATCAGAGACCCTGAAGGAATTGTAAAGAATTTCCCAGTTTTTTTGTTTTGTTTTTGAAATTCCTTTTTATAGTGGGTTTGAGCTGATTCTCGCTGCCATGTTTATGCCAGTCTAGACACACTTGATTCCCTTACGGAGACATATCAATACATAGGTTTTAAGATTCTTACTAGTCAGATATTTTCCTCTGCGGGAAATATGGGGTTTTGAGTCCCTTTCACTGAGGATGGTGTAGGTCTTGTCTATTCCATAGTTGGTTTTTGGAACGGTACCTGTGCTTATATCAAACTCTGGTTTTATGCATCACCCCACCTCTCCTTCAACCTTAAGCAGGTATAAGAGTGTTTTCTAAATGTGAGACACTCTTCTCTTTCCTAACTCAGTTCAAGTGTAGCCATGTTTACAGGATCTTCATAAGTGATATCTTATGATAAGTTTCTTTTTCTGTGTGACTTATTTCACTTAGAATCATCGTACCTGAATCCACCCATTTTGCTGCTACTGGTCTTATGACATTGATTTCATGGCTGAGGGATATTCCATCATACGTAAGTACCACAATTTTTTGAACCATGTTTATATTTTCTGGGATACTTAAGGTGTATCCAAGTTGAGGTCCTTGTATGCAGTGCAGCCCTAAATTTTGGGGTGGCTCTGTCTTATTGATTTTCAGTTTTCCCAAGGTATATTCCCTAGACTGGTAGTGCCCTTGGCTCTGTAGCTCTGTTCTTTACTTGTTTTAGGGAACAGAATGCACTCCTCCAGAGAGGCAGTTGGCAATTTACATCCCGCCCATCAGCATAACAAGGCTCCCTGTTCTCCAGGGCCTGTCTTGCCTTTCTTGTTCTTACACATTTTGTGGATGTCCCTTTTGACCGGTGGGAAGTGATACTTCTTTGTAGTGGAGATTTGCATTGCCCGCTTGCTTGCTTGGCCAAAAAGGGCGTATGCGTTTTCTCCTGAATATATTCAGGAGAAAACGCATACGCCCTTTTTGGCCAAGTGCGTCATTGTCGAAGTTGTGCCCCTCTTCCTGTGCTTTAAAGGCGATTCCAACGTACCTCTTGAAATCTGTTTCCTGCTATTCTGCCTCGCTTTCAAGTCCGCCTCGTTGCCTTCCCTCAACAGATTTTTGGACGATAGTTGTCCTTTATTACTCGGCCAGTTTGTGAATTGCTGTGCCCCTGAGCTCCATTTTTCAACTCGTTTTTGGTGAGCTGACCGCAAGTCCAAAATTTTGGTTCAGGACCTATACTGGTTCCCGGTGGGTGGCTGAGAATTTGGTTAATTCTTCTTCCTGCCGGGAAATTACAGTGATATGTGCCCGTCCAAATGCCTAACAGCTACTCTCTCATTGGTTCTCCCTCTTCCCTTTCATCCTCTGCCAAATTGGCAACCTGTGCGAACCAAGAGGTTAAAGGGGCTGTCTCTCCAAGTTGGGAGGTTGATAGTAAAGCAGACGGAAAGTCGAACCGGAGCACCAGGAGAGGGTGTGTTCTTTGAGTTTTAGAAACCTTTCGTATTCACAGTGTGTCCGTTCTCTAGGTTTCCCGCACATGTTATAGCTGTAGTAATATTCCCTTCAACCTGGAGAGTTCGGACCCATGGAATGGGTGCCATGCATTATTGCTTTAAAGGGTCTGCATTTGCTCACCCAATCTCACCAATCGTCTCAGTCCCAAGTGTCCCTCCTTATGCCACATCCAGCTGTCGTTGTAGATAGGGTCATTCCAGCTTTCATCAGAGACCCTGAAGGAATTGTAAAGAATTTCCCTGTTTTTTTGTTTCGTTTTTGAAATTCCTTTTTATAGTGCGTTTTAGCTGATTCTCGCTGCCATGTTTATGCCAGTCTAGACACAATTGATTCCCTTACGGAGACGTATCAATACATAGGTTTTAAGATTCTTACTAGTCAGATATTTTCCTCTGCGGGAAATATGGGGTTTTGAGTCCCTTTCACTGAGGACGGTGTAGGTCTTGTCTATTCCATAGTTGGTTTTTGGAACGGTACCTGTGCTTATATCAAACTCTGGTTTTATGCATCACCCCACCTCTCCTTCCCCCTTAAGCAGGTATAAGTGTGTTTTCTAAATGTTGGACACTGTTCTCTTTCCTAACTCAGTTCAAGTGTAGCCATGTTTACAGGATCTTCATAAGTGATATCTTATGATAAGTTTCTTTTTCTGTGTGACTTATTTCACTTAGAATCATCGTACCTGAATCCACCCATTTTGCTGCTACTGGTCTTATGACATTGATTTCATGGCTGAGGGATATTCCATCGTACGTAAGTACCACAATTTTTTGAACCATGTTTATATTTTCTGGGATACTTAAGGTGTATCCAAGTTGAGGTCCTTGTATGCAGTGCAGCCCTAAATTTTGGGGTGGCTCTGTCTTATTGATTTTCAGTTTTCCCAAGGTATATTCCCTAGACTGGTAGTGCCCTTGGCTCTGTAGCTCTGTTCTTTACTTGTTTTAGGGAACAGAATGCACTCCTCCAGAGAGGCAGTTGGCAATTTACATCCCGCCCATCAGCATAACAAGGCTCCCTGTTCTCCAGGGCCTGTCTTGCCTTTCTTGTTCTTACACATTTTGTGGATGTCCCTTTTGACCGGTGGGAAGTGATACTTCTTTGTAGTGCAGATTTGCATTGCCCGCTTGCTTGCTTGGCCAAAAAGGGCGTATGCGTTTTCTCCTGAATATATTCAGGAGAAAACGCATACGCCCATTTTGGCCAAGTGCATCATTGTCGAAGTTGTGCCCCTCTTCGTGTGATTTAAAGGCGATTCCAACGTACCTCTTGAAATCTGTTTCCTGCTATTCTGCCTCGCTTTCAAGTCCGCCTCGTTGCCTTCCGTCAACAGATTTTTGGATGATAGTTGTCCTTTATTACTCGGCCAGTTTGTGAATTGCTGTGTCCCTGAGCTCCATTTTTCAACTCGTTTTTGGAGAGCTGACCGCAAGTCCAAAATTTTGGTTCAGGACCTATACTGGTTCCCGGTGGGTGGCTGAGAATTTGGTTAATTCTTCTTCCTGCCGGGAAATTACAGTGATATGTGCCCGTCCAAATGCCTAACAGCTACTCTCTCATTGGTTCTCCCTCTTCCCTTTCATCCTCTGCCAAATTGGCAACCTGTGCGAACCAAGAGGTTAAAGGGGCTGTCTCTCCAAGTTGGGAGGTTGATAGTAAAGCAGACGGAAAGTCAAACCGGAGCACCAGGAGAGGGACTATGCGTTGAGTTTTAGAAACCTTTCGTATTCACAGTGTGTCCGTTCATAGGTTTCCCGCACATGTTATAGCTGTAGTAATATTCCCTTCAACCTGGAGAGTTCGGACCCATGGAATGGGTGCCATGCATTATTGCTTTAAAGGGTCTGCATTTGCTCACCCAATCTCACCAATCGTCTCAGTCCCAAGTGTCCCTCCTTATGCCACATCCAGCTGTCGTTGTAGATAGGGTCATTCGAGCTTTCATCAGAGACCCTGAAGGAATTGTAAAGAATTTCCCAGTTTTTTTGTTTTGTTTTTGAAATTCCTTTTTATAGTGGGTTTGAGCTGATTCTCGCTGCCATGTTTATGCCAGTCTAGACACACTTGATTCCCTTACGGAGACATATCAATACATAGGTTTTAAGATTCTGACTAGTCAGATATTTTCCTCTGCGGGAAATATGGGGTTTTGAGTCCCTTTCGCTGAGGACGGTGTAGGTCTTGTCTATTCCATAGTTGGTTTTTGGAACGGTACCTGTGCTTATATCAAACTCTGGTTTTATGCATCACCCCACCTCTCCTTCCCCCTTAAGCAGGTATAAGAGTGTTTTCTAAATGTGAGACACTGTTCTCTTTCCTAACTCAGTTCAAGTGTAGCCATGTTTACAGGATCTTCATAAGTGATATCTTATGATAAGTTTCTTTTTCTGTGTGACTTATTTCACTTAGAATCATCGTACCTGAATCCACCCATTTTGCTGCTACTGGTCTTATGACATTGATTTCATGGCTGAGGGATATTCCATCGTACGTAAGTACCACAATTTTTTGAACCATGTTTATATTTTCTGGGATACTTAAGGTGTATCCAAGTTGAGGTCCTTGTATGCAGTGCAGCCCTAAATTTTGGGGTGGCTCTGTCTTATTGATTTTCAGTTTTCCCAAGGTATATTCCCTAGACTGGTAGTGCCCTTGGCTCTGTAGCTCTGTTCTTTACTTGTTTTAGGGAACAGAATGCACTCCTCCAGAGAGGCAGTTGGCAATTTACATCCCGCCCATCAGCATAACAAGGCTCCCTGTTCTCCAGGGCCTGTCTTGCCTTTCTTGTTCTTACACATTTTGTGGATGTCCCTTTTGACCGGTGGGAAGTGATACTTCTTTGTAGTGCAGATTTGCATTGCCCGCTTGCTTGCTTGGCCAAAAAGGGCGTATGCGTTTTCTCCTGAATATATTCAGGAGAAAACGCATACGCCCTTTTTGGCCAAGTGCATCATTGTCGAAGTTGTGCCCCTCTTCGTGTGATTTAAAGGCGATTCCAACGTACCTCTTGAAATCTGTTTCCTGCTATTCTGCCTCGCTTTCAAGTCCGCCTCGTTGCCTTCCGTCAACAGATTTTTGGATGATAGTTGTCCTTTATTACTCGGCCAGTTTGTGAATTGCTGTGTCCCTGAGCTCCATTTTTCAACTCGTTTTTGGAGAGCTGACCGCAAGTCCAAAATTTTGGTTCAGGACCTATACTGGTTCCCGGTGGGTGGCTGAGAATTTGGTTAATTCTTCTTCCTGCCGGGAAATTACAGTGATATGTGCCCGTCCAAATGCCTAACAGCTACTCTCTCATTGGTTCTCCCTCTTCCCTTTCATCCTCTGCCAAATTGGCAACCTGTGCGAACCAAGAGGTTAAAGGGGCTGTCTCTCCAAGTTGGGAGGTTGATAGTAAAGCAGACGGAAAGTCAAACCGGAGCACCAGGAGAGGGACTATGCGTTGAGTTTTAGAAACCTTTCGTATTCACAGTGTGTCCGTTCTCTAGGTTTCCCGCACATGTTATAGCTGTAGTAATATTCCCTTCAACCTGGAGAGTTCGGACTCATGGAATGGGTGCCATGCATTATTGCTTTAAAGGGTCTGCATTTGCTCACCCAATCTCACCAATCGTCTCAGTCCCAAGTGTCCCTCCTTATGCCACATCCAGTTGTCGTTGTAGATAGGGTCATTCCAGCTTTCATCAGAGACCCTGAAGGAATTGTAAAGAATTTCCCAGTTTTTTTGTTTTGTTTTTGAAATTCCTTTTTATAGTGGGTTTGAGCTGATTCTCGCTGCCATGTTTATGCCAGTCTAGACACACTTGATTCCCTTACGGAGACATATCAATACATAGGTTTTAAGATTCTTACTAGTCAGATATTTTCCTCTGCGGGAAATATGGGGTTTTGAGTCCCTTTCACTGAGGATGGTGTAGGTCTTGTCTATTCCATAGTTGGTTTTTGGAACGGTACCTGTGCTTATATCAAACTCTGGTTTTATGCATCACCCCACCTCTCCTTCAACCTTAAGCAGGTATAAGAGTGTTTTCTAAATGTGAGACACTCTTCTCTTTCCTAACTCAGTTCAAGTGTAGCCATGTTTACAGGATCTTCATAAGTGATATCTTATGATAAGTTTCTTTTTCTGTGTGACTTATTTCACTTAGAATCATCGTACCTGAATCCACCCATTTTGCTGCTACTGGTCTTATGACATTGATTTCATGGCTGAGGGATATTCCATCATACGTAAGTACCACAATTTTTTGAACCATGTTTATATTTTCTGGGATACTTAAGGTGTATCCAAGTTGAGGTCCTTGTATGCAGTGCAGCCCTAAATTTTGGGGTGGCTCTGTCTTATTGATTTTCAGTTTTCCCAAGGTATATTCCCTAGACTGGTAGTGCCCTTGGCTCTGTAGCTCTGTTCTTTACTTGTTTTAGGGAACAGAATGCACTCCTCCAGAGAGGCAGTTGGCAATTTACATCCCGCCCATCAGCATAACAAGGCTCCCTGTTCTCCAGGGCCTGTCTTGCCTTTCTTGTTCTTACACATTTTGTGGATGTCCCTTTTGACCGGTGGGAAGTGATACTTCTTTGTAGTGGAGATTTGCATTGCCCGCTTGCTTGCTTGGCCAAAAAGGGCGTATGCGTTTTCTCCTGAATATATTCAGGAGAAAACGCATACGCCCTTTTTGGCCAAGTGCGTCATTGTCGAAGTTGTGCCCCTCTTCCTGTGCTTTAAAGGCGATTCCAACGTACCTCTTGAAATCTGTTTCCTGCTATTCTGCCTCGCTTTCAAGTCCGCCTCGTTGCCTTCCCTCAACAGATTTTTGGACGATAGTTGTCCTTTATTACTCGGCCAGTTTGTGAATTGCTGTGCCCCTGAGCTCCATTTTTCAACTCGTTTTTGGTGAGCTGACCGCAAGTCCAAAATTTTGGTTCAGGACCTATACTGGTTCCCGGTGGGTGGCTGAGAATTTGGTTAATTCTTCTTCCTGCCGGGAAATTACAGTGATATGTGCCCGTCCAAATGCCTAACAGCTACTCTCTCATTGGTTCTCCCTCTTCCCTTTCATCCTCTGCCAAATTGGCAACCTGTGCGAACCAAGAGGTTAAAGGGGCTGTCTCTCCAAGTTGGGAGGTTGATAGTAAAGCAGACGGAAAGTCGAACCGGAGCACCAGGAGAGGGTGTGTTCTTTGAGTTTTAGAAACCTTTCGTATTCACAGTGTGTCCGTTCTCTAGGTTTCCCGCACATGTTATAGCTGTAGTAATATTCCCTTCAACCTGGAGAGTTCGGACCCATGGAATGGGTGCCATGCATTATTGCTTTAAAGGGTCTGCATTTGCTCACCCAGTCTCACCAATCGTCTCAGTCCCAAGTGTCCCTCCTTATGCCACATCCAGCTGTCGTTGTAGATAGGGTCATTCCAGCTTTCATCAGAGACCCTGAAGGAATTGTAAAGAATTTCCCTGTTTTTTTGTTTCGTTTTTGAAATTCCTTTTTATAGTGCGTTTTAGCTGATTCTCGCTGCCATGTTTATGCCAGTCTAGACACAATTGATTCCCTTACGGAGACGTATCAATACATAGGTTTTAAGATTCTTACTAGTCAGATATTTTCCTCTGCGGGAAATATGGGGTTTTGAGTCCCTTTCACTGAGGACGGTGTAGGTCTTGTCTATTCCATAGTTGGTTTTTGGAACGGTACCTGTGCTTATATCAAACTCTGGTTTTATGCATCACCCCACCTCTCCTTCCCCCTTAAGCAGGTATAAGAGTGTTTTCTAAATGTGAGACACTGTTCTCTTTCCTAACTCAGTTCAAGTGTAGCCATGTTTACAGGATCTTCATAAGTGATATCTTATGATAAGTTTCTTTTTCTGTGTGACTTATTTCACTTAGAATCATCGTACCTGAATCCACCCATTTTGCTGCTACTGGTCTTATGACATTGATTTCATGGCTGAGGGATATTCCATCGTACGTAAGTACCACAATTTTTTGAACCATGTTTATATTTTCTGGGATACTTAAGGTGTACCCAAGTTGAGGTCCTTGTATGCAGTGCAGCCCTAAATTTTGGGGTGGCTCTGTCTTATTGATTTTCAGTTTTCCAAAGGTATATTCCCTAGACTGGTAGTGCCCTTGGCTCTGTAGCTCTGTTCTTTACTTGTTTTAGGGAACAGAATGCACTCCTCCAAAGAGGCAGTTGGCAATTTACATCCCGCCCATCAGCATAACAAGGCTCCCTGTTCTCCAGGGCCTGTCTTGCCTTTCTTCTTCTTACAAATTTTGTGGATGTCCCTTTTGACCGGTGGGAAGTGATACTTCTTTGTAGTGCAGATTTGCATTGCCCGCTTGCTTGCTTGGCCAAAAAGGGCGTATGCGTTTTCTCCTGAATATATTCAGGAGAAAACGCATAGGCCCTTTTTGGCCAAGTGCATCATTGTCGAAGTTGTGCCCCTCTTCCTGTGCTTTAAAGGCGATTCCAACGTACCTCTTGAAATCTGTTTCCTGCTATTCTGCCTCGCTTTCAAGTCCCCCTCGTTGCCTTCTGTCAACAGATTTTTGGACGATAGGTGTCCTTTATTACTCGGCCAGTTTGTGAATTGCTGTGTCGCTGAGCTCCATTTTTCAACTCGTTTTTGGAGAGCTGACCGCAAGTCCAAAATTTTGGTTCAGGAACTATACTGGTTCCCAGTGGGTGGCTGAGAATTTGGTTAATTCTTCTTCCTGCCGGGAAATTACAGTGATATGTGCCCGTCCAAATGCCTAACAGCTACTCTCTCATTGGTTCTCCCTCTTCCCTTTCATCCTCTGCCAAATTGGCAACCTGTGCGAACCAAGAGGTTAAAGGGGCTGTCTCTCCAAGTTGGGAGGTTGATAGTAAAGCAGACGGAAAGTCAAACCGGAGCACCAGGAGAGGGACTATGCGTTGAGTTTTAGAAACCTTTCGTATTCACAGTGTGTCCGTTCTCTAGGTTTCCCGCACATGTTATAGCTGTAGTAATATTCCCTTCAACCTGGAGAGTTCGGACTCATGGAATGGGTGCCATGCATTATTGCTTTAAAGGGTCTGCATTTGCTCACCCAATCTCACCAATCGTCTCAGTCCCAAGTGTCCCTCCTTATGCCACATCCAGCTGTCGTTGTAGATAGGGTCATTCGAGCTTTCATCAGAGACCCTGAAGGAATTGTAAAGAATTTCCCAGTTTTTTTGTTTTGTTTTTGAAATTCCTTTTTATAGTGGGTTTGAGCTGATTCTCGCTGCCATGTTTATGCCAGTCTAGGCACACTTGATTCCCTTACGGAGACATATCAATACATAGGTTTTAAGATTCTTACTAGTCAGATATTTTCCTCTGCGGGAAATATGGGGTTTTGAGTCCCTTTCGCTGAGGACGGTGTAGGTCTTGTCTATTCCATAGTTGGTTTTTGGAACGGTACCTGTGCTTATATCAAACTCTGGTTTTATGCATCACCCCACCTCTCCTTCCCCCTTAAGCAGGTATAAGAGTGTTTTCTAAATGTGAGACACTGTTCTCTTTCCTAACTCAGTTCAAGTGTAGCCATGTTTACAGGATCTTCATAAGTGATATCTTATGATAAGTTTCTTTTTCTGTGTGACTTATTTCACTTAGAATCATCGTACCTGAATCCACCCATTTTGCTGCTACTGGTCTTATGACATTGATTTCATGGCTGAGGGATATTCCATCGTACGTAAGTACCACAATTTTTTGAACCATGTTTATATTTTCTGGGATACTTAAGGTGTACCCAAGTTGAGGTCCTTGTATGCAGTGCAGCCCTAAATTTTGGGGTGGCTCTGTCTTATTGATTTTCAGTTTTCCAAAGGTATATTCCCTAGACTGGTAGTGCCCTTGGCTCTGTAGCTCTGTTCTTTACTTGTTTTAGGGAACAGAATGCACTCCTCCAAAGAGGCAGTTGGCAATTTACATCCCGCCCATCAGCATAACAAGGCTCCCTGTTCTCCAGGGCCTGTCTTGCCTTTCTTCTTCTTACAAATTTTGTGGATGTCCCTTTTGACCGGTGGGAAGTGATACTTCTTTGTAGTGCAGATTTGCATTGCCCGCTTGCTTGCTTGGCCAAAAAGGGCGTATGCGTTTTCTCCTGAATATATTCAGGAGAAAACGCATACACCCTTTTTGGCCAAGTGCATCATTGTCGAAGTTGTGCCCCTCTTCCTGTGCTTTAAAGGCGATTCCAACGTACCTCTTGAAATCTGTTTCCTGCTATTCTGCCTCGCTTTCAAGTCCGCCTCGTTGCCTTCTGTCAACAGATTTTTGGACGATAGGTGTCCTTTATTACTCGGCCAGTTTGTGAATTGCTGTGTCGCTGAGCTCCATTTTTCAACTCGTTTTTGGAGAGCTGACCGCAAGTCCAAAATTTTGGTTCAGGACCTATACTGGTTCCCAGTGGGTGGCTGAGAATTTGGTTAATTCTTCTTCCTGCCGGGAAATTACAGTGATATGTGCCCGTCCAAATGCCTAACAGCTACTCTCTCATTGGTTCTCCCTCTTCCCTTTCATCCTCTGCCAAATTGGCAACCTGTGCGAACCAAGAGGTTAAAGGGGCTGTCTCTCCAAGTTGGGAGGTTGATAGTAAAGCAGACGGAAAGTCAAACCGGAGCACCAGGAGAGGGACTATGCGTTGAGTTTTAGAAACCTTTCGTATTCACAGTGTGTCCGTTCTCTAGGTTTCCCGCACATGTTATAGCTGTAGTAATATTCCCTTCAACCTGGAGAGTTCGGACTCATGGAATGGGTGCCATGCATTATTGCTTTAAAGGGTCTGCATTTGCTCACCCAATCTCACCAATCGTCTCAGTCCCAAGTGTCCCTCCTTATGCCACATCCAGCTGTCGTTGTAGATAGGGTCATTCCAGCTTTCATCAGAGACCCTGAAGGAATTGTAAAGAATTTCCCAGTTTTTTTGTTTTGTTTTTGAAATTCCTTTTTATAGTGGGTTTGAGCTGATTCTCGCTGCCATGTTTATGCCAGTCTAGACACACTTGATTCCCTTACGGAGACATATCAATACATAGGTTTTAAGATTCTTACTAGTCAGATATTTTCCTCTGCGGGAAATATGGGGTTTTGAGTCCCTTTCGCTGAGGACGGTGTAGGTCTTGTCTATTCCATAGTTGGTTTTTGGAACGGTACCTGTGCTTATATCAAACTCTGGTTTTATGCATCACCCCACCTCTCCTTCCCCCTTAAGCAGGTATAAGAGTGTTTTCTAAATGTGAGACACTGTTCTCTTTCCTAACTCAGTTCAAGTGTAGCCATGTTTACAGGATCTTCATAAGTGATATCTTATGATAAGTTTCTTTTTCTGTGTGACTTATTTCACTTAGAATCATCGTACCTGAATCCACCCATTTTGCTGCTACTGGTCTTATGACATTGATTTCATGGCTGAGGGATATTCCATCGTACGTAAGTACCACAATTTTTTGAACCATGTTTATATTTTCTGGGATACTTAAGGTGTATCCAAGTTGAGGTCCTTGTAAGCAGTGCAGCCCTAAATTTTGGGGTGGCTCTGTCTTATTGATTTTCAGTTTTCCCAAGGTATATTCCCTAGACTGGTAGTGCCCTTGGCTCTGTAGCTCTGTTCTTTACTTGTTTTAGGGAACAGAATGCACTCCTCCAGAGAGGCAGTTGGCAATTTACATCCCGCCCATCAGCATAACAAGGCTCCCTGTTCTCCAGGGCCTGTCTTGCCTTTCTTGTTCTTACACATTTTGTGGATGTCCCTTTTGACCGGTGGGAAGTGATACTTCTTTGTAGTGCAGATTTGCATTGCCCGCTTGCTTGCTTGGCCAAAAAGGGCGTATGCGTTTTCTCCTGAATATATTCAGGAGAAAACGCATACGCCCTTTTTGGCCAAGTGCATCATTGTCGAAGTTGTGCCCCTCTTCGTGTTATTTAAAGGCGATTCCAACGTACCTCTTGAAATCTGTTTCCTGCTATTCTACCTCGCTTTCAAGTCCGCCTCGTTGCCTTCCGTCAACAGATTTTTGGATGATAGTTGTCCTTTATTACTCGGCCAGTTTGTGAATTGCTGTGTCCCTGAGCTCCATTTTTCAACTCGTTTTTGGAGAGCTGACCGCAAGTCCAAAATTTTGGTTCAGGACCTATACTGGTTCCCGGTGGGTGGCTGAGAATTTGGTTAATTCTTCTTCCTGCCGGGAAATTACAGTGATATGTGCCCGTCCAAATGCCTAACAGCTACTCTCTCATTGGTTCTCCCTCTTCCCTTTCATCCTCTGCCAAATTGGCAACCTGTGCGAACCAAGAGGTTAAAGGGGCTGTCTCTCCAAGTTGGGAGGTTGATAGTAAAGCAGACGGAAAGTCAAACCGGAGCACCAGGAGAGGGACTATGCGTTGAGTTTTAGAAACCTTTCGTATTCACAGTGTGTCCGTTCTCTAGGTTTCCCGCACATGTTATAGCTGTAGTAATATTCCCTTCAACCTGGAGAGTTCGGACTCATGGAATGGGTGCCATGCATTATTGCTTTAAAGGGTCTGCATTTGCTCACCCAATCTCACCAATCGTCTCAGTCCCAAGTGTCCCTCCTTATGCCACATCCAGCTGTCGTTGTAGATAGGGTCATTCCAGCTTTCATCAGAGACCCTGAAGGAATTGTAAAGAATTTCCCAGTTTTTTTGTTTTGTTTTTGAAATTCCTTTTTATAGTGGGTTTGAGCTGATTCTCGCTGCCATGTTTATGCCAGTCTAGACACACTTGATTCCCTTACGGAGACATATCAATACATAGGTTTTAAGATTCTTACTAGTCAGATATTTTCCTCTGCGGGAAATATGGGGTTTTGAGTCCCTTTCACTGAGGATGGTGTAGGTCTTGTCTATTCCATAGTTGGTTTTTGGAACGGTACCTGTGCTTATATCAAACTCTGGTTTTATGCATCACCCCACCTCTCCTTCAACCTTAAGCAGGTATAAGAGTGTTTTCTAAATGTGAGACACTCTTCTCTTTCCTAACTCAGTTCAAGTGTAGCCATGTTTACAGGATCTTCATAAGTGATATCTTATGATAAGTTTCTTTTTCTGTGTGACTTATTTCACTTAGAATCATCGTACCTGAATCCACCCATTTTGCTGCTACTGGTCTTATGACATTGATTTCATGGCTGAGGGATATTCCATCATACGTAAGTACCAAAATTTTTTGAACCATGTTTATATTTTCTGGGATACTTAAGGTGTATCCAAGTTGAGGTCCTTGTATGCAGTGCAGCCCTAAATTTTGGGGTGGCTCTGTCTTATTGATTTTCAGTTTTCCCAAGGTATATTCCCTAGACTGGTAGTGCCCTTGGCTCTGTAGCTCTGTTCTTTACTTGTTTTAGGGAACAGAATGCACTCCTCCAGAGAGGCAGTTGGCAATTTACATCCCGCCCATCAGCATAACAAGGCTCCCTGTTCTCCAGGGCCTGTCTTGCCTTTCTTGTTCTTACACATTTTGTGGATGTCCCTTTTGACCGGTGGGAAGTGATACTTCTTTGTAGTGCAGATTTGCATTGCCCGCTTGCTTGCTTGGCCAAAAAGGGCGTATGCGTTTTCTCCTGAATATATTCAGGAGAAAACGCATACGCCCTTTTTGGCCAAGTGCGTCATTGTCGAAGTTGTGCCCCTCTTCCTGTGCTTTAAAGGCGATTCCAACGTACCTCTTGAAATCTGTTTCCTGCTATTCTGCCTCGCTTTCAAGTCTGCCTCGTTGCCTTCCCTCAACAGATTTTTGGACGATAGTTGTCCTTTATTACTCGGCCAGTTTGTGAATTGCTGTGCCCCTGAGCTCCATTTTTCAACTCGTTTTTGGTGAGCTGACCGCAAGTCCAAAATTTTGGTTCAGGACCTATACTGGTTCCCGGTGGGTGGCTGAGAATTTGGTTAATTCTTCTTCCTGCCGGGAAATTACAGTGATATGTGCCCGTCCAAATGCCTAACAGCTACTCTCTCATTGGTTCTCCCTCTTCCCTTTCATCCTCTGCCAAATTGGCAACCTGTGCGAACCAAGAGGTTAAAGGGGCTGTCTCTCCAAGTTGGGAGGTTGATAGTAAAGCAGACGGAAAGTCGAACCGGAGCACCAGGAGAGGGTGTGTTCTTTGAGTTTTAGAAACCTTTCGTATTCACAGTGTGTCCGTTCTCTAGGTTTCCCGCACATGTTATAGCTGTAGTAATATTCCCTTCAACCTGGAGAGTTCGGACCCATGGAATGGGTGCCATGCATTATTGCTTTAAAGGGTCTGCATTTGCTCACCCAATCTCACCAATCGTCTCAGTCCCAAGTGTCCCTCCTTATGCCACATCCAGCTGTCGTTGTAGATAGGGTCATTCCAGCTTTCATCAGAGACCCTGAAGGAATTGTAAAGAATTTCCCTGTTTTTTTGTTTCGTTTTTGAAATTCCTTTTTATAGTGCGTTTTAGCTGATTCTCGCTGCCATGTTTATGCCAGTCTAGACACAATTGATTCCCTTACGGAGACATATCAATACATAGGTTTTAAGATTCTTACTAGTCAGATATTTTCCTGTGCGGGAAATATGGGGTTTTGAGTCCCTTTCACTGAGGACGGTGTAGGTCTTGTCTATTCCATAGTTGGTTTTTGGAACGGTACCTGTGCTTATATCAAACTCTGGTTTTATGCATCACCCCACCTCTCCTTCCCCCTTAAGCAGGTATAAGAGTGTTTTCTAAATGTGAGACACTGTTCTCTTTCCTAACTCAGTTCAAGTGTAGCCATGTTTACAGGATCTTCATAAGTGATATCTTATGATAAGTTTCTTTTTCTGTGTGACTTATTTCACTTAGAATCATCGTACCTGAATCCACCCATTTTGCTGCTACTGGTCTTATGACATTGATTTCATGGCTGAGGGATATTCCATCGTACGTAAGTACCACAATTTTTTGAACCATGTTTATATTTTCTGGGATACTTAAGGTGTACCCAAGTTGAGGTCCTTGTATGCAGTGCAGCCCTAAATTTTGGGGTGGCTCTGTCTTATTGATTTTCAGTTTTCCAAAGGTATATTCCCTAGACTGGTAGTGCCCTTGGCTCTGTAGCTCTGTTCTTTACTTGTTTTAGGGAACAGAATGCACTCCTCCAAAGAGGCAGTTGGCAATTTACATCCCGCCCATCAGCATAACAAGGCTCCCTGTTCTCCAGGGCCTGTCTTGCCTTTCTTCTTCTTACAAATTTTGTGGATGTCCCTTTTGACCGGTGGGAAGTGATACTTCTTTGTAGTGCAGATTTGCATTGCCCGCTTGCTTGCTTGGCCAAAAAGGGCGTATGCGTTTTCTCCTGAATATATTCAGGAGAAAACGCATACACCCTTTTTGGCCAAGTGCATCATTGTCGAAGTTGTGCCCCTCTTCCTGTGCTTTAAAGGCGATTCCAACGTACCTCTTGAAATCTGTTTCCTGCTATTCTGCCTCGCTTTCAAGTCCGCCTCGTTGCCTTCTGTCAACAGATTTTTGGACGATAGGTGTCCTTTATTACTCGGCCAGTTTGTGAATTGCTGTGTCGCTGAGCTCCATTTTTCAACTCGTTTTTGGAGAGCTGACCGCAAGTCCAAAATTTTGGTTCAGGACCTATACTGGTTCCCAGTGGGTGGCTGAGAATTTGGTTAATTCTTCTTCCTGCCGGGAAATTACAGTGATATGTGCCCGTCCAAATGCCTAACAGCTACTCTCTCATTGGTTCTCCCTCTTCCCTTTCATCCTCTGCCAAATTGGCAACCTGTGCGAACCAAGAGGTTAAAGGGGCTGTCTCTCCAAGTTGGGAGGTTGATAGTAAAGCAGACGGAAAGTCAAACCGGAGCACCAGGAGAGGGACTATGCGTTGAGTTTTAGAAACCTTTCGTATTCACAGTGTGTCCGTTCTCTAGGTTTCCCGCACATGTTATAGCTGTAGTAATATTCCCTTCAACCTGGAGAGTTCGGACTCATGGAATGGGTGCCATGCATTATTGCTTTAAAGGGTCTGCATTTGCTCACCCAATCTCACCAATCGTCTCAGTCCCAAGTGTCCCTCCTTATGCCACATCCAGCTGTCGTTGTAGATAGGGTCATTCCAGCTTTCATCAGAGACCCTGAAGGAATTGTAAAGAATTTCCCAGTTTTTTTGTTTTGTTTTTGAAATTCCTTTTTATAGTGGGTTTGAGCTGATTCTCGCTGCCATGTTTATGCCAGTCTAGACACACTTGATTCCCTTACGGAGACATATCAATACATAGGTTTTAAGATTCTTACTAGTCAGATATTTTCCTCTGCGGGAAATATGGGGTTTTGAGTCCCTTTCGCTGAGGACGGTGTAGGTCTTGTCTATTCCATAGTTGGTTTTTGGAACGGTACCTGTGCTTATATCAAACTCTGGTTTTATGCATCACCCCACCTCTCCTTCCCCCTTAAGCAGGTATAAGAGTGTTTTCTAAATGTGAGACACTGTTCTCTTTCCTAACTCAGTTCAAGTGTAGCCATGTTTACAGGATCTTCATAAGTGATATCTTATGATAAGTTTCTTTTTCTGTGTGACTTATTTCACTTAGAATCATCGTACCTGAATCCACCCATTTTGCTGCTACTGGTCTTATGACATTGATTTCATGGCTGAGGGATATTCCATCGTACGTAAGTACCACAATTTTTTGAACCATGTTTATATTTTCTGGGATACTTAAGGTGTATCCAAGTTGAGGTCCTTGTAAGCAGTGCAGCCCTAAATTTTGGGGTGGCTCTGTCTTATTGATTTTCAGTTTTCCCAAGGTATATTCCCTAGACTGGTAGTGCCCTTGGCTCTGTAGCTCTGTTCTTTACTTGTTTTAGGGAACAGAATGCACTCCTCCAGAGAGGCAGTTGGCAATTTACATCCCGCCCATCAGCATAACAAGGCTCCCTGTTCTCCAGGGCCTGTCTTGCCTTTCTTGTTCTTACACATTTTGTGGATGTCCCTTTTGACCGGTGGGAAGTGATACTTCTTTGTAGTGCAGATTTGCATTGCCCGCTTGCTTGCTTGGCCAAAAAGGGCGTATGCGTTTTCTCCTGAATATATTCAGGAGAAAACGCATACGCCCTTTTTGGCCAAGTGCATCATTGTCGAAGTTGTGCCCCTCTTCGTGTGATTTAAAGGCGATTCCAACGTACCTCTTGAAATCTGTTTCCTGCTATTCTACCTCGCTTTCAAGTCCGCCTCGTTGCCTTCCGTCAACAGATTTTTGGATGATAGTTGTCCTTTATTACTCGGCCAGTTTGTGAATTGCTGTGTCCCTGAGCTCCATTTTTCAACTCGTTTTTGGAGAGCTGACCGCAAGTCCAAAATTTTGGTTCAGGACCTATACTGGTTCCCGGTGGGTGGCTGAGAATTTGGTTAATTCTTCTTCCTGCCGGGAAATTACAGTGATATGTGCCCGTCCAAATGCCTAACAGCTACTCTCTCATTGGTTCTCCCTCTTCCCTTTCATCCTCTGCCAAATTGGCAACCTGTGCGAACCAAGAGGTTAAAGGGGCTGTCTCTCCAAGTTGGGAGGTTGATAGTAAAGCAGACGGAAAGTCAAACCGGAGCACCAGGAGAGGGACTATGCGTTGAGTTTTAGAAACCTTTCGTATTCACAGTGTGTCCGTTCTCTAGGTTTCCCGCACATGTTATAGCTGTAGTAATATTCCCTTCAACCTGGAGAGTTCGGACTCATGGAATGGGTGCCATGCATTATTGCTTTAAAGGGTCTGCATTTGCTCACCCAATCTCACCAATCGTCTCAGTCCCAAGTGTCCCTCCTTATGCCACATCCAGCTGTCATTGTAGATAGGGTCATTCCAGCTTTCATCAGAGACCCTGAAGGAATTGTAAAGAATTTCCCAGTTTTTTTGTTTTGTTTTTGAAATTCCTTTTTATAGTGGGTTTGAGCTGATTCTCGCTGCCATGTTTATGCCAGTCTAGACACACTTGATTCCCTTACGGAGACATATCAATACATAGGTTTTAAGATTCTTACTAGTCAGATATTTTCCTCTGCGGGAAATATGGGGTTTTGAGTCCCTTTCACTGAGGATGGTGTAGGTCCTGTCTATTCCATAGTTGGTTTTTGGAACGGTACCTGTGCTTATATCAAACTCTGGTTTTATGCATCACCCCACCTCTCCTTCAACCTTAAGCAGGTATAAGAGTGTTTTCTAAATGTGAGACACTCTTCTCTTTCCTAACTCAGTTCAAGTGTAGCCATGTTTACAGGATCTTCATAAGTGATATCTTATGATAAGTTTCTTTTTCTGTGTGACTTATTTCACTTAGAATCATCGTACCTGAATCCACCCATTTTGCTGCTACTGGTCTTATGACATTGATTTCATGGCTGAGGGATATTCCATCATACGTAAGTACCAAAATTTTTTGAACCATGTTTATATTTTCTGGGATACTTAAGGTGTATCCAAGTTGAGGTCCTTGTATGCAGTGCAGCCCTAAATTTTGGGGTGGCTCTGTCTTATTGATTTTCAGTTTTCCCAAGGTATATTCCCTAGACTGGTAGTGCCCTTGGCTCTGTAGCTCTGTTCTTTACTTGTTTTAGGGAACAGAATGCACTCCTCCAGAGAGGCAGTTGGCAATTTACATCCCGCCCATCAGCATAACAAGGCTCCCTGTTCTCCAGGGCCTGTCTTGCCTTTCTTGTTCTTACACATTTTGTGGATGTCCCTTTTGACCGGTGGGAAGTGATACTTCTTTGTAGTGCAGATTTGCATTGCCCGCTTGCTTGCTTGGCCAAAAAGGGCGTATGCGTTTTCTCCTGAATATATTCAGGAGAAAACGCATACGCCCTTTTTGGCCAAGTGCGTCATTGTCGAAGTTGTGCCCCTCTTCCTGTGCTTTAAAGGCGATTCCAACGTACCTCTTGAAATCTGTTTCCTGCTATTCTGCCTCGCTTTCAAGTCCGCCTCGTTGCCTTCCCTCAACAGATTTTTGGACGATAGTTGTCCTTTATTACTCGGCCAGTTTGTGAATTGCTGTGCCCCTGAGCTCCATTTTTCAACTCGTTTTTGGTGAGCTGACCGCAAGTCCAAAATTTTGGTTCAGGACCTATACTGGTTCCCGGTGGGTGGCTGAGAATTTGGTTAATTCTTCTTCCTGCCGGGAAATTACAGTGATATGTGCCCGTCCAAATGCCTAACAGCTACTCTCTCATTGGTTCTCCCTCTTCCCTTTCATCCTCTGCCAAATTGGCAACCTGTGCGAACCAAGAGGTTAAAGGGGCTGTCTCTCCAAGTTGGGAGGTTGATAGTAAAGCAGACGGAAAGTCGAACCGGAGCACCAGGAGAGGGTGTGTTCTTTGAGTTTTAGAAACCTTTCGTATTCACAGTGTGTCCGTTCTCTAGGTTTCCCGCACATGTTATAGCTGTAGTAATATTCCCTTCAACCTGGAGAGTTCGGACCCATGGAATGGGTGCCATGCATTATTGCTTTAAAGGGTCTGCATTTGCTCACCCAATCTCACCAATCGTCTCAGTCCCAAGTGTCCCTCCTTATGCCACATCCAGCTGTCGTTGTAGATAGGGTCATTCCAGCTTTCATCAGAGACCCTGAAGGAATTGTAAAGAATTTCCCTGTTTTTTTGTTTCGTTTTTGAAATTCCTTTTTATAGTGCGTTTTAGCTGATTCTCACTGCCATGTTTATGCCAGTCTAGACACAATTGATTCCCTTACGGAGACGTATCAATACATAGGTTTTAAGATTCTTACTAGTCAGATATTTTCCTCTGCGGGAAATATGGGGTTTTGAGTCCCTTTCACTGAGGACGGTGTAGGTCTTGTCTATTCCATAGTTGGTTTTTGGAACGGTACCTGTGCTTATATCAAACTCTGGTTTTATGCATCACCCCACCTCTCCTTCAACCTTAAGCAGGTATAAGAGTGTTTTCTAAATGTGAGACACTGTTCTCTTTCCTAACTCAGTTCAAGTGTAGCCATGTTTACAGGATCTTCATAAGTGATATCTTATGATAAGTTTCTTTTTCTGTGTGACTTATTTCACTTAGAATCATCGTACCTGAATCCACCCATTTTGCTACTACTGGTCTTATGACATTGATTTCATGGCTGAGGGATATTCCATCGTACGTAAGTACCACAATTTTTTGAACCATGTTTATATTTTCTGGGATACTTAAGGTGTACCCAAGTTGAGGTCCTTGTATGCAGTGCAGCCCTAAATTTTGGGGTGGCTCTGTCTTATTGATTTTCAGTTTTCCAAAGGTATATTCCCTAGACTGGTAGTGCCCTTGGCTCTGTAGCTCTGTTCTTTACTTGTTTTAGGGAACAGAATGCACTCCTCCAAAGAGGCAGTTGGCAATTTACATCCCGCCCATCAGCATAACAAGGCTCCCTGTTCTCCAGGGCCTGTCTTGCCTTTCTTGTTCTTACACATTTTGTGGATGTCCCTTTTGACCGGTGGGAAGTGATACTTCTTTGTAGTGCAGATTTGCATTGCCCGCTTGCTTGCTTGGCCAAAAAGGGCGTATGCGTTTTCTCCTGAATATATTCAGGAGAAAACGCATACGCCCTTTTTGGCCAAGTGCATCATTGTCGAAGTTGTGCCCCTCTTCGTGTGATTTAAAGGCGATTCCAACGTACCTCTTGAAATCTGTTTCCTGCTATTCTGCCTCGCTTTCAAGTCCGCCTCGTTGCCTTCCCTCAACAGATTTTTGGACGATAGGTGTCCTTTATTACTCGGCCAGTTTGTGAATTGCTGTGTCGCTGAGCTCCATTTTTCAACTCGTTTTTGGAGAGCTGACCGCAAGTGCAAAATTTTGGTTCAGGACGTATACTGGTTCCCAGTGGGTGGCTGAGAATTTGGTTAATTCTTCTTCCTGCCGGGAAATTACAGTGATATGTGCCCGTCCAAATGCCTAACAGCTACTCTCTCATTGGTTCTCCCTCTTCCCTTTCATCCTCTGCCAAATTGGCAACCTGTGCGAACCAAGAGGTTAAAGGGGCTGTCTCTCCAAGTTGGGAGGTTGATAGTAAAGCAGACGGAAAGTCAAACCGGAGTACCAGGAGAGGGACTATTCGTTGAGTTTTAGAAACCTTTCGTATTCACAGTGTGTCCGTTCTCTAGGTTTCCCGCACATGTTATAGCTGTAGTAATATTCCCTTCAACCTGGAGAGTTCGGACCCATGGAATGGGTGCCATGCATTATTGCTTTAAAGGATCTGCATTTGCTCACCCAATCTCACCAATCGTCTCAGTCCCAAGTGTCCCTCCTTATGCCACATCCAGCTGTCGTTGTAGATAGGGTCATTCCAGCTTTCATCAGAGACCCTGAAGGAATTGTAAAGAATTTCCCAGTTTTTTTGTTTTGTTTTTGAAATTCCTTTTTATAGTGGGTTTGAGCTGATTCTCGCTGCCATGTTTATGCCAGTCTAGACACACTTGATTCCCTTACGGAGACATATCAATACAGAGGTTTTAAGATTCTTACTAGTCAGATACTTTCCTCTGCGGGAAATATGGGGTTTTGAGTCCCTTTCACTGAGGACGGTGTAGGTCTTGTCTATTCCATAGTTGGTTTTTGGAACGGTACCTGTGCTTATATCAAACTCTGGTTTTATGCATCACCCCACCTCTCCTTCCCCCTTAAGCAGGTATAAGAGTGTTTTCTAAATGTGAGACACTGTTCTCTTTCCTAACTCAGTTCAAGTGTAGCCATGTTTACAGGATCTTCATAAGTGATATCTTATGATAAGTTTCTTTTTCTGTGTGACTTATTTCACTTAGAATCATCGTACCTGAATCCACCCATTTTGCTGCTACTGGTCTTATGACATTGATTTCATGGCTGAGGGATATTCCATCGTACGTAAGTACCACAATTTTTTGAACCATGTTTATATTTTCTGGGATACTTAAGGTGTATCCAAGTTGAGGTCCTTGTATGCAGTGCAGCCCTAAATTTTGGGGTGGCTCTGTCTTATTGATTTTCAGTTTTCCCAAGGTATATTCCCTAGACTGGTAGTGCCCTTGGCTCTGTTGCTCTGTTCTTTACTTGTTTTAGGGAACAGAATGCACTCCTCCAGAGAGGCAGTTGGCAATTTACATCCCGCCCATCAGCATAACAAGGCTCCCTGTTCTCCAGGGCCTGTCTTGCCTTTCTTGTTCTTACACATTTTGTGGATGTCCCTTTTGACCAGTGGGAAGTGATACTTCTTTGTAGTGCAGATTTGCATTGCCCGCTTGCTTGCTTGGCCAAAAAGGGCGTATGCGTTTTCTCCTGAATATATTCAGGAGAAAACGCATACGCCCTTTTTGGCTAAGTGCATCATTGTCGAAGTTGTGCCCCTCTTCCTGTGCTTTAAAGGCGATTCCAACGTACCTCTTAAATCTGTTTCCTGCTCTTCTGCCTCGCTTTCAAGTCCGCCTCGTTGCCTTCCCTCAACAGATTTTTGGACGATAGTTGTCCTTTATTACTCGGCCAGTTTGTGAATTGCTGTGCCCCTGAGCTCCATTTTTCAACTCGTTTTTGGTGAGCTGACCGCAAGTCCAAAATTTTGGTTCAGGACCTATACTGGTTCCCGGTGGGTGGCTGAGAATTTGGTTAATTCTTCTTCCTGCCGGGAAATTACAGTGATATGTGCCCGTCCAAATGCCTAACAGCTACTCTCTCATTGGTTCTCCCTCTTCCCTTTCATCCTCTGCCAAATTGGCAACCTGTGCGAACCAAGAGGTTAAAGGGGCTGTCTCTCCAAGTTGGGAGGTTGATAGTAAAGCAGACGGAAAGTCAAACCGGAGCACCAGGAGAGGGACTATGCGTTGAGTTTTAGAAACCTTTCGTATTCACCGTGTGTCCGTTCTCTAGGTTTCCCGCACATGTTATAGCTGTAGTAATATTCCCTTCAACCTGGAGAGTTCGGACTCATGGAATGGGTGCCATGCATTATTGCTTTAAAGGGTCTGCATTTGCTCACCCAATCTCACCAATCGTCTCAGTCCCAAGTGTCCCTCCTTATGCCACATCCAGCTGTCGTTGTAGATAGGGTCATTCCAGCTTTCATCAGAGACCCTGAAGGAATTGTAAAGAATTTCCCAGTATTTTTGTTTTGTTTTTGAAATTCCTTTTTATAGTGGGTTTGAGCTGATTCTCGCTGCCATGTTTATGCCAGTCTAGACACACTTGATTCCCTTACGGAGACATATCAATACATAGGTTTTAAGATTCTTACTAGTCAGATACTTTCCTCTGCGGGAAATATGGGGTTTTGAGTCCCTTTCACTGAGGAAGGTGTAGGTCTTGTCTATTCCATAGTTGGTTTTTGGAACGGTACCTGTGCTTATATCAAACTCTGGTTTTATGCATCACCCCACCTCTCCTTCCCCCTTAAGCAGGTATAAGAGTGTTTTCTAAATGTGAGACACTGTTCTCTTTCCTAACTCAGTTCAAGTGTAGCCATGTTTACAGGATCTTCATAAGTGATATCTTATGATAAGTTTCTTTTTCTGTGTGACTTATTTCACTTAGAATCATCGTACCTGAATCCACCCATTTTGCTGCTACTGGTCTTATGACATTGATTTCATGGCTGAGGGATATTCCATCATACGTAAGTACCACAATTTTTTGAACCATGTTTATATTTTCTGGGATACTTAAGGTGTATCCAAGTTGAGGTCCTTGTATGCAGTGCAGCCCTAAATTTTGGGGTGGCTCTGTCTTATTGATTTTCAGTTTTCCCAAGATATATTCCCTAGACTGGTAGTGCCCTTGGCTCTGTAGCTCTGTTCTTTACTTGTTTTAGGGAACAGAATGCACTCCTCCAGAGAGGCAGTTGGCAATTTACATCCCGCCCATCAGCATAACAAGGCTCCCTGTTCTCCAGGGCCTGTCTTGCCTTTCTTGTTCTTACACATTTTGTGGATGTCCCTTTTGACCGGTGGGAAGTGATACTTCTTTGTAGTGCAGATTTGCATTGCCCGCTTGCTTGCTTGGCCAAAAAGGGCGTATGCGTTTTCTCCTGAATATATTCAGGAGAAAACGCATACGCCCTTTTTGGCCAAGTGCATCATTGTCGAAGTTGTGCCCCTCTTCCTGTGCTTTAAAGGCGATTCCAACGTACCTCTTGAAATCTGTTTCCTGCTATTCTGCCTCGCTTTCAAGTCCGCCTCGTTGCCTTCCGTCAACAGATTTTTGGACGATAGGTGTCCTTTATTACTCGGCCAGTTTGTGAATTGCTGTGTCGCTGAGCTCCATTTTTCAACTCGTTTTTGGAGAGCTGACCGCAAGTGCAAAATTTTGGTTCAGGACCTATACTGGTTCCCAGTGGGTGGCTGAGAATTTGGTTAATTCTTCTTCCTGCCGGGAAATTACAGTGATATGTGCCCGTCCAAATGCCTAACAGCTACTCTCTCATTGGTTCTCCCTCTTCCCTTTCATCCTCTGCCAAATTGGCAACCTGTGCGAACCAAGAGGTTAAAGGGGCTGTCTCTCCAAGTTGGGAGGTTGATAGTAAAGCAGACGGAAAGTCAAACCGGAGCACCAGGAGAGGGACTATTCGTTGAGTTTTAGAAACCTTTCGTATTCACAGTGTGTCCGTTCTCTAGGTTTCCCGCACATGTTATAGCTGTAGTAATATTCCCTTAAACCTGGAGAGTTCGGACCCATGGAATGGGTGCCATGCATTATTGCTTTAAAGGATCTGCATTTGCTCACCCAATCTCACCAATCGTCTCAGTCCCAAGTGTCCCTCCTTATGCCACATCCAGCTGTCATTGTAGATAGGGTCATTCCAGCTTTCATCAGAGACCCTGAAGGAATTGTAAAGAATTTCCCAGTTTTTTTGTTTTGTTTTTGAAATTCCTTTTTATAGTGGGTTTGAGCTGATTCTCGCTGCCATGTTTATGCCAGTCTAGACACACTTGATTCCCTTACGGAGGCATATCAATACATAGGTTTTAAGATTCTTACTAGTCAGATACTTTCCTCTGCGGGAAATATGGGGTTTTGAGTCCCTTTCACTGAGGACGGTGTAGGTCTTGTCTATTCCATAGTTGGTTTTTGGAACGGTACCTGTGCTTATATCAAACTCTGGTTTTATGCATCACCCCACCTCTCCTTCCCCCTTAAGCAGGTATAAGAGTGTTTTCTAAATGTGAGACACTGTTCTCTTTCCTAACTCAGTTCAAGTGTAGCCATGTTTACAGGATCTTCATAAGTGATATCTTATGATAAGTTTCTTTTTCTGTGTGACTTATTTCACTTAGAATCATCGTACCTGAATCCACCCATTTTGCTGCTACTGGTCTTATGACATTGATTTCATGGCTGAGGGATATTCCATCGTACGTAAGTACCACAATTTTTTGAACCATGTTTATATTTTCTGGGGTACTTAAGGTGTATCCAAGTTGAGGTCCTTGTATGCAGTGCAGCCCTAAATTTTGGGGTGGCTCTGTCTTATTGATTTTCAGTTTTCCCAAGGTATATTCCCTAGACTGGTAGTGCCCTTGGCTCTGTAGCTCTGTTCTTTACTTGTTTTAGGGAACAGAATGCACTCCTCCAGAGAGGCAGTTGGCAATTTACATCCCGCCCATCAGCATAACAAGGCTCCCTGTTCTCCAGGGCCTGTCTTGCCTTTCTTGTTCTTACACATTTTGTGGATGTCCCTTTTGACCGGTGGGAAGTGATACTTCTTTGTAGTGCAGATTTGCATTGCCCGCTTGCTTGCTTGGCCAAAAAGGGCGTATGCGTTTTCTCCTGAATATATTCAGGAGAAAACGCATACGCCCTTTTTGGCCAAGTGCATCATTGTCGAAGTTGTGCCCCTCTTCCTGTGCTTTAAAGGCGATTCCAACGTACCTCTTGAAATCTGTTTCCTGCTATTCTGCCTCGCTTTCAAGTCCGCCTCGTTGCCTTCCCTCAACAGATTTTTGGACAATAGTTGTCCTTTATTACTCGGCCAGTTTGTGAATTGCTGTGTCCCTGAGCTCCATTTTTCAACTCGTTTTTGGAGAGCTGACCACAAGTCCAAAATTTTGGTTCAGGACCTATACTGGTTCCCGGTGGGTGTCTGAGAATTTGGTTAATTCTTCTTCCTGCCGGGAAATTACAGTGATATGTGCCCGTCCAAATGCCTAACAGCTACTCTCTCATTGGTTCTCCCTCTTCCCTTTCATCCTCTGCCAAATTGGCAACCTGTGCGAACCAAGAGGTTAAAGGGGCTGTCTCTCCAAGTTGGGAGGTTGATAGTAAAGCAGCCGGAAAGTCAATCCGGAGCACCAGGAGAGGGTTTATTCGTTGAGTTTTAGAAACCTTTCGTATTCACAGTGTGTCCGTTCTCTAGGTTTCCCGCACATGTTATAGCTGTAGTAATATTCCCTTCAACCTGGAGAGTTCGGACCCATGGAATGGGTGCCATGCATTATTGCTTTAAAGGGTCTGCATTTGCTCACCCAATCTCACCAATCGTCTCAGTCCCAAGTGTCCCTCCTTATGCCACATCCAGCTGTCGTTGTAGATAGGGTCATTCCAGCTTTCATCAGAGACCCTGAAGGAATTGTAAAGAATTTCCCAGTTTTTTTGTTTTGTTTTTGAAATTCCTTTTTATAGTGGGTTTGAGCTGATTCTCGCTGCCATGTTTATGCCAGTCTAGACACACTTGATTCCCTTACGGAGACATATCAATACATAGGTTTTAAGATTCTTACTAGTCAGATATTTTCCTCTGCGGGAAATATGGGGTTTTGAGTCCCTTTCACTGAGGACGGTGTAGGTCTTGTCTATTCCATAGTTGGTTTTTGGAACGGTACCTGTGCTTATATCAAACTCTGGTTTTATGCATCACCCCACCTCTCCTTCCCCCTTAAGCAGGTATAAGAGTGTTTTCTAAATGTGAGACACTGTTCTCTTTCCTAACTCAGTTCAAGTGTAGCCATGTTTACAGGATCTTCATAAGTGATATCTTATGATAAGTTTCTTTTTCTGTGTGACTTATTTCACTTAGAATCATCGTACCTGAATCCACCCATTTTGCTGCTACTGGTCTTATGAAATTGATTTCATGGCTGAGGGATATTCCATCGTACGTAAGTACCACAATTTTTTGAACCATGTTTATATTTTCTGGGATACTTAAAGTGTATCCAAGTTGAGATCCTTGTATGCAGTGCAGCCCTAAATTTTGGGGTGGCTCTGTCTTATTGATTTTCAGTTTTCCCAAGGTATATTCCCTAGACTGGTAGTGCCCTTGGCTCTGTAGCTCTGTTCTTTACTTGTTTTAGGGAACAGAATGCACTCCTCCAGAGAGGCAGTTGGCAATTTACATCCCGCCCATCAGCATAACAAGGCTCCCTGTTCTCCAGGGCCTGTCTTGCCTTTCTTCTTCTTACACATTTTGTGGATGTCCCCTTTGACTGTTGGGATGTGATACTTCTTTGTAGTGCAGATTTGCATTGCCCGCTTGCTTGCTTGGCCAAAAAGGGCGTATGCGTTTTCTCCTGAATATATTCAGGAGAAAACGCATACGCCCTTTTTGGCCAAGTGCATCATTGTCGAAGTTGTGCCCCTCTTCCTGTGCTTTAAAGGCGATTCCAACGTACCTCTTGAAATCTGTTTCCTGCTATTCTGCCTCGCTTTCAAGTCCGCCTCGTTGCCTTCCCTCAACAGATTTTTGGACGATAGTTGTCCTTTATTACTCGGCCAGTTTGTGAATTGCTGTGCCCCTGAGCTCCATTTTTCAACTCGTTTTTGGTGAGCTGACAGCAAGTCTAAAATTTTGGTTCAGGACCTATACTGGTTCCCGGTGGGAGGCTGAGACGTTGGTTAATTCTTCTTCCTGCCGGGAAATTACAGTGATATGTGCCCGTCCAAATGCCTAACAGCTACTCTCTCATTGGTTCTCCCTCTTCCCTTTCATCCTCTGCCAAATTGGCAACCTGTGCGAACCAAGATGTTAAAGGGGCTGTCTCTGCAAGTTGGGAGGTTGATAGTAAAGCAGACGGAAAGTCAAACCGGAGCACCAGGAGAGGGACTATGTGTGGAGTTTTAGAAACCTTTCGTATTCACAGTGTGTCCGTTCCCTAGGTTTCCAGCACATGTTATAGCTGTAGTAATATTCCCTTCAACCTGGAGAGTTCGGACCCATGGAATGGGTGCCATGCATTATTGCTTTAAAGGGTCTGCATTTGCTCACCCAATCTCACCAATCATCTCAGTCCCAAGTGTCCCTTCTTATGCCATATCCAGCTGTCATTGTAGATAGGGTCATTCCAGCTTTCATCAGAGACCCTGAAGGAATTGTAAAGAATTTCCCAGTTTTTTTGTTTTGTTTTTGAAATTCCTTTTTATAGTGGGTTTGAGCTGATTCTCGCTGCCATGTTTATGCCAGTCTAGACACACTTGATTCCCTTACGGAGACATATCAATACATAGGTTTTAAGATTCTTACTAGTCAGATACTTTCCTCTGCGGGAAATATGGGGTTTTGAGTCCCTTTCACTTAGGACGGTGTAGGTCTTGTCTATTCCATAGTTGGTTTTTGGAACGGTACCTGTGCTTATATCAAACTCTGGTTTTATGCATCACCCCACCTCTCCTTCCCCCTTAAGCAGGTATAAGAGTGTTTTCTAAATGTGAGACACTGTTCTCTTTCCTAACTCAGTTCAAGTGTAGCCATGTTTACAGGATCTTCATAAGTGATATCTTATGATAAGTTTCTTTTTCTGTGTGACTTATTTCACTTAGAATCATCGTACCTGAATCCACCCATTTTGCTGCTACTGGTCTTATGACATTGATTTCATGGCTGAGGGATATTCCATCGTACGTAAGTACCACAATTTTTTGAACCATGTTTATATTTTCTGGGATACTTAAGGTGTATCCAAGTTGAGGTCCTTGTATGCAGTGCAGCCCTAAATTTTGGGGTGGCTCTGTCTTATTGATTTTCAGTTTTCCAAAGGTATATTCCCTAGACTGGTAGTGCCCTTGGCTCTGTAGCTCTGTTCTTTAATTGTTTTAGGGAACAGAATGCACTCCTCCAGAGAGGCAGTTGGCAATTTACATCCCGCCCATCAGCATAAAAAGGCTCCCTGTTCTCCAGGGCCTGTCTTGCCTTTCTTGTTCTTACACATTTTGTGGATGTCCCTTTTGACCGGTGGGAAGTGATACTTCTTTGTAGTGCAGATTTGCATTGCCTGCTTGCTTGCTTGGCCAAAAAGGGCGTATGCGTTTTCTCCTGAATATATTCAGGAGAAAACGCATACACCCTTTTTGGCCAAGTGCATCCTTGTCGAAGTTGTGCCCCTCTTCCTGTGCTTTAAAGGCAATTCCAACGTACCTCTTGAAATCTGTTTCCTGCTATTCTGCCTCGCTTTCAAGTCCGCCTCGTTGCCTTCCCTCAACAGATTTTTGGACGATAGTTGTCCTTTATTACTCGGCCAGTTTGTGAATTGCTGTGCCCCTGAGCTCCATTTTTCAACTCGTTTTTGGTGAGCTGACCGCAAGTCCAAAATTTTGGTTCAGGACCTATACTGGTTCCCAGTGGGTGGCTGAGAATTTGGTTAATTCTTCTTCCTGCCGGGAAATTACAGTGATATGTGCCCGTCCAAATGCCTAACAGCTACTCTCTCATTGGTTCTCCCTCTTCCCTTTCATCCTCTGCCAAATTGGCAACCTGTGCGAACCAAGAGGTTAAAGGGGCTGTCTCTCCAAGTTGGGAGGTTGATAGTAAAGCAGACGGAAAGTCAAACCGGAGCACCAGGAGAGGGACTATGCGTTGAGTTTTAGAAACCTTTCTTATTCACAGTGTGTCCGTTCTCTAGGTTTCCTGCACATGTTATAGCTGTAGTAATATTCCCTTCAACCTGGAGAGTTCGGACCCATGGAATGGGTGCCATGCATTATTGCTTTAAAGGGTCTGCATTTGCTCACCCAATCTCACCAATCGTCTCAGTCCCAAGTGTCCCTCCTTATGCCACATCCAGCTGTCGTTGTAGATAGGGTCATTCCAGCTTTCATCAGAGACCCTGAAGGAATTGTAAAGAATTTCCCAGTTTTTTTGTTTTGTTTTTGAAATTCCTTTTTATAGTGGGTTTGAGCTGATTCTCGCTGCCATGTTTATGCCAGTCTAGACACACTTGATTCCCTTACGGAGACATATCAATACATAGGTTTTAAGATTCTTACTAGTCAGATACTTTCCTCTGCGGGAAATATGGGGTTTTGAGTCCCTTTCACTGAGGACGGTGTAGGTCTTGTCTATTCCATAGTTGGTTTTTGGAACGGTACCTGTGCTTATATCAAACTCTGGTTTTATGCATCACCCCACCTCTCCTTCCCCCTTAAGCAGGTATAAGAGTGTTTTCTAAATGTGAGACACTGTTCTCTTTCCTAACTCAGTTCAAGTGTAGCCATGTTTACAGGATCTTCATAAGTGATATCTTATGATAAGTTTCTTTTTCTGTGTGACTTATTTCACTTAGAATCATCGTACCTGAATCCACCCATTTTGCTGCTACTGGTCTTATGACATTGATTTCATGGCTGAGGGATATTCCATCGTACGTAAGTACCACAATTTTTTGAACCATGTTTATATTTTCTGGGATACTTAAGGTGTATCCAAGTTGAGGTCCTTGTATGCAGTGCAGCCCTAAATTTTGGGGTGGCTCTGTCTTATTGATTTTCAGTTTTCCCAAGGTATATTCCCTAGACTGGTAGTGCCCTTGGCTCTGTAGCTCTGTTCTTTACTTGTTTTAGGGAACAGAATGCACTCCTCCAGAGAGGCAGTTGGCAATTTACATCCCGCCCATCAGCATAACAAGGCTCCCTGTTCTCCAGGGCCTGTCTTGCCTTTCTTCTTCTTACACATTTTGTGGATGTCCCTTTTGACCGGTGGGAAGTGATACTTCTTTGTAGTGCAGATTTGCATTGCCTGCTTGCTTGCTTGGCCAAAAAGGGCGTATGCGTTTTCTCCTGAATATATTCAGGAGAAAACGCATACGCCCTTTTTGGCCAAGTGCATCATTGTCGAAGTTGTGCCCCTCTTCCTGTGCTTTAAAGGCAATTCCAACGTACCTCTTGAAATCTCTTTCCTGCTATTCTGCCTCGCTTTCAAGTCCGCCTCGTTGCCTTCCCTCAACAGATTTTTGGACGATAGTTGTCCTTTATTACTCGGCCAGTTTGTGAATTGCTGTGCCCCTGAGCTCCATTTTTCAACTCGTTTTTGGTGAGCTGACCGCAAGTCCAAAATTTTGGTTCAGGACCTATACTGGTTCCCGGTGGGTGGCTGAGAATTTGGTTAATTCTTCTTCCTGCCGGGAAATTACAGTGATATGTGCCCGTCCAAATGCCTAACAGCTACTCTCTCATTGGTTCTCCCTCTTCCCTTTCATCCTCTGCCAAATTGGCAACCTGTGCGAACCAAGAGGTTAAAGGGGCTGTCTCTCCAAGTTGGGAGGTTGATAGTAAAGCAGACGGAAAGTCAAACCGGAGCACCAGGAGAGGGACTATGCGTTGAGTTTTAGAAACCTTTCGTATTCACAGTGTGTCCGTTCTCTAGGTTTCCTGCACATGTTATAGCTGTAGTAATATTCCCTTCAACCTGGAGAGTTCGGACCCATGGAATGGGTGCCATGCATTATTGCTTTAAAGGGTCTGCATTTGCTCACCCAATCTCACCAATCGTCTCAGTCCCAAGTGTCCCTCCTTATGCCACATCCAGCTTTCGTTGTAGATAGGGTCATTCCAGCTTTCATTCGAGACCCTGAAGGAATTGTAAAGAATTTCCCAGTTTTTTTGTTTTGTTTTTGAAATTCCTTTTTATAGTGGGTTTGAGCTGATTCTCGCTGCCATGTTTATGCCAGTCTAGACACACTTGATTCCCTTACGGAGACATATCAATACATAGGTTTTAAGATTCTTACTAGTCAGATATTTTCCTGTGCGGGAAATATGGTGTTTTGTGTCCCTTTCACTGAGGACGGTGTAGGTCTTGTCTATTCCATAGTTGGTTTTTGGAACGGTACCTGTGCTTATATCAAACTCTGGTTTTATGCATCACCCCACCTCTCCTTCCCCCTTAAGCAGGTATAAGAGTGTTTTCTAAATGTGAGACACTGTTCTCTTTCCTAACTCAGTTCAAGTGTAGCCATGTTTACAGGATCTTCATAAGTGATATCTTATGATAAGTTTCTTTTTCTGTGTGACTTATTTCACTTAGAATCATCGTACCTGAATCCACCCATTTTGCTGCTACTGGTCTTATGACATTGATTTCATGTCTGAGGGATATTCCATCGTACGTAAGTACCACAATTTTTTGAACCATGTTTATATTTTCTGGGATACTTAAGGTGTATCCAAGTTGAGGTCCTTGTATGCAGTGCAGCCCTAAATTTTGGGGTGGCTCTGTCTTATTGATTTTCAGTTTTCCCAAGGTATATTCCCTAGACTGGTAGTGCCCTTGGCTCTGTAGCTCTGTTCTTTACTTGTTTTAGGGAACAGAATGCACTCCTCCAGAGAGGCAGTTGGCAATTTACATCCCGCCCATCAGCATAACAAGGCTCCCTGTTCTCCAGGGCCTGTCTTGCCTTTCTTGTTCTTACACATTTTGTGGATGTCCCTTTTGACCGGTGGGAAGTGATACTTCTTTGTAGTGCAGATTTGCATTGCCCGCTTGCTTGCTTGGCCAAAAAGGGCGTATGCGTTTTCTCCTGAATATATTCAGGAGAAAACGCATACGTCCTTTTTGGCCAAGTGCATCATTGTCGAAGTTGTGCCCCTCTTCCTGTGCTTTAAAGGCGATTCCAACGTACCTCTTGAAATCTGTTTCCTACTATTCTGCCTCGCTTTCAAGTCCGCCTCGTTGCCTTCCCTCAACAGATTTTTGGACGATAGTTGTCCTTTATTACTCGGCCAGTTTGTGAATTGCTGTGTCCCTGAGCTCCATTTTTCAACTCGTTTTTGGAGAGCTGACCGCAAGTCCAAAATTTTGGTTCAGGACCTATACTGGTTCCCGGTGGGTGGCTGAGAATTTGGTTAATTCTTCTTCCTGCCGGGAAATTACAGTGATATGTGCCCGTCCAAATGCCTAACAGCTACTCTCTCATTGGTTCTCCCTCTTCCCTTTCATCCTCTGCCAAATTGGCAACCTGTGCGAACCAAGAGGTTAAAGGGGCTGTCTCTCCAAGTTGGGAGGTTGATAGTAAAGCAACCGGAAAGTCAATCCGGAGCACCAGGAGAGGGTTTATTCGTTGAGTTTTAGAAACCTTTCGTATTCACAGTGTGTCCGTTCTCTAGGTTTCCCGCACATGTTATAGCTGTAGTAATATTCCCTTCAACCTGGAGAGTTCGGACCCATGGAATGGGTGCCATGCATTATTGCTTTAAAGGGTCTGCATTTGCTCACCCAATCTCACCAATCGTCTCAGTCCCAAGTGTCCCTCCTTATGCCACATCCAGCTGTCGTTGTAGATAGGGTCATTCCAGCTTTCATCAGAGACCCTGAAGGAATTGTAAAGAATTTCCCAGTTTTTTTGTTTTGTTTTTGAAATTCCTTTTTATAGTGGGTTTGAGCTGATTCTCGCTGCCATGTTTATGCCAGTCTAGACACACTTGATTCCCTTACGGTGACATATCAATACATAGGTTTTAAGATTCTTACTAGTCAGATACTTTCCTCTGCGGGAAATATGGGGTTTTGAGTCCCTTTCACTGAGGACGGTGTAGGTCTTGTCTATTCCATAGTTGGTTTTTGGAACGGTACCTGTGCTTATATCAAACTCTGGTTTTATGCATCACCCCACCTCTCCTTCCCCCTTAAGCAGGTATAAGAGTGTTTTCTAAATGTGAGACACTGTTCTCTTTCCTAACTCAGTTCAAGTGTAGCCATGTTTACAGGATCTTCATAAGTGATATCTTATGATAAGTTTCTTTTTCTGTGTGACTTATTTCACTTAGAATCATCGTACCTGAATCCACCCATTTTGCTGCTACTGGTCTTATGACATTGATTTCATGGCTGAGGGATATTCCATCGTACGTAAGTACCACAATTTTTTGAACCATGTTTATATTTTCTGGGATACTTAAGGTGTATCCAAGTTGAGGTCCTTGTATGCAGTGCAGCCCTAAATTTTGGGGTGGCTCTGTCTTATTGATTTTCAGTTTTCCCAAGGTATATTCCCTAGACTGGTAGTGCCCTTGGCTCTGTAGCTCTGTTCTTTACTTGTTTTAGGGAACAGAATGCACTCCTCCAGAGAGGCAGTTGGCAATTTACATCCCGCCCATCAGCATAACAAGGCTCCCTGTTCTCCAGGGCCTGTCTTGCCTTTCTTCTTCTTACACATTTTGTGGATGTCCCTTTTGACCGGTGGGAAGTGATACTTCTTTGTAGTGCAGATTTGCATTGCCTGCTTGCTTGCTTGGCCAAAAAGGGCGTATGCGTTTTCTCCTGAATATATTCAGGAGAAAACGCATACGCCCTTTTTGGCCAAGTGCATCATTGTCGAAGTTGTGCCCCTCTTCCTGTGCTTTAAAGGCAATTCCAACGTACCTCTTGAAATCTCTTTCCTGCTATTCTGCCTCGCTTTCAAGTCCGCCTCGTTGCCTTCCCTCAACAGATTTTTGGACGATAGTTGTCCTTTATTACTCGGCCAGTTTGTGAATTGCTGTGCCCCTGAGCTCCATTTTTCAACTCGTTTTTGGTGAGCTGACCGCAAGTCCAAAATTTTGGTTCAGGACCTATACTGGTTCCCGGTGGGTGGCTGAGAATTTGGTTAATTCTTCTTCCTGCCGGGAAATTACAGTGATATGTGCCCGTCCAAATGCCTAACAGCTACTCTCTCATTGGTTCTCCCTCTTCCCTTTCATCCTCTGCCAAATTGGCAACCTGTGCGAACCAAGAGGTTAAAGGGGCTGTCTCTCCAAGTTGGGAGGTTGATAGTAAAGCAGACGGAAAGTCAAACCGGAGCACCAGGAGAGGGACTATGCGTTGAGTTTTAGAAACCTTTCGTATTCACAGTGTGTCCGTTCTCTAGGTTTCCTGCACATGTTATAGCTGTAGTAATATTCCCTTCAACCTGGAGAGTTCGAACCCATGGAATGGGTGCCATGCATTATTGCTTTAAAGGGTCTGCATTTGCTCACCCAATCTCACCAATCGTCTCAGTCCCAAGTGTCCCTCCTTATGCCACATCCAGCTTTCGTTGTAGATAGGGTCATTCCAGCTTTCATTCGAGACCCTGAAGGAATTGTAAAGAATTTCCCAGTTTTTTTGTTTTGTTTTTGAAATTCCTTTTTATAGTGGGTTTGAGCTGATTCTCGCTGCCATGTTTATGCCAGTCTAGACACACTTGATTCCCTTACGGAGACATATCAATACATAGGTTTTAAGATTCTTACTAGTCAGATATTTTCCTGTGCGGGAAATATGGTGTTTTGTGTCCCTTTCACTGAGGACGGTGTAGGTCTTGTCTATTCCATAGTTGGTTTTTGGAACGGTACCTGTGCTTATATCAAACTCTGGTTTTATGCATCACCCCACCTCTCCTTCCCCCTTAAGCAGGTATAAGAGTGTTTTCTAAATGTGAGACACTGTTCTCTTTCCTAACTCAGTTCAAGTGTAGCCATGTTTACAGGATCTTCATAAGTGATATCTTATGATAAGTTTCTTTTTCTGTGTGACTTATTTCACTTAGAATCATCGTACCTGAATCCACCCATTTTGCTGCTACTGGTCTTATGACATTGATTTCATGGCTGAGGGATATTCCATCGTACGTAAGTACCACAATTTTTTGAACCATGTTTATATTTTCTGGGATACTTAAGGTGTATCCAAGTTGAGGTCCTTGTATGCAGTGCAGCCCTAAATTTTGGGGTGGCTCTGTCTTATTGATTTTCAGTTTTCCCAAGGTATATTCCCTAGACTGGTAGTGCCCTTGGCTCTGTAGCTCTGTTCTTTACTTGTTTTAGGGAACAGAATGCACTCCTCCAGAGAGGCAGTTGGCAATTTACATCCCGCCCATCAGCATAACAAGGCTCCCTGTTCTCCAGGGCCTGTCTTGCCTTTCTTGTTCTTACACATTTTGTGGATGTCCCTTTTGACCGGTGGGAAGTGATACTTCTTTGTAGTGCAGATTTGCATTGCCCGCTTGCTTGCTTGGCCAAAAAGGGCGTATGCGTTTTCTCCTGAATATATTCAGGAGAAAACGCATACGCCCTTTTTGGCCAAGTGCATCATTGTCGAAGTTGTGCCCCTCTTCCTGTGCTTTAAAGGCGATTCCAACGTACCTCTTGAAATCTGTTTCCTACTATTCTGCCTCGCTTTCAAGTCCGCCTCGTTGCCTTCCCTCAACAGATTTTTGGACGATAGTTGTCCTTTATTACTCGGCCAGTTTGTGAATTGCTGTGTCCCTGAGCTCCATTTTTCAACTCGTTTTTGGAGAGCTGACCGCAAGTCCAAAATTTTGGTTCAGGACCTATACTGGTTCCCGGTGGGTGGCTGAGAATTTGGTTAATTCTTCTTCCTGCCGGGAAATTACAGTGATATGTGCCCGTCCAAATGCCTAACAGCTACTCTCTCATTGGTTCTCCCTCTTCCCTTTCATCCTCTGCCAAATTGGCAACCTGTGCGAACCAAGAGGTTAAAGGGGCTGTCTCTCCAAGTTGGGAGGTTGATAGTAAAGCAGCCGGAAAGTCAATCCGGAGCACCAGGAGAGGGTTTATTCGTTGAGTTTTAGAAACCTTTCGTATTCACAGTGTGTCCGTTCTCTAGGTTTCCCGCACATGTTATAGCTGTAGTAATATTCCCTTCAACCTGGAGAGTTCGGACCCATGGAATGGGTGCCATGCATTATTGCTTTAAAGGGTCTGCATTTGCTCACCCAATCTCACCAATCGTCTCAGTCCCAAGTGTCCCTCCTTATGCCACATCCAGCTGTCGTTGTAGATAGGGTCATTCCAGCTTTCATCAGAGACCCTGAAGGAATTGTAAAGAATTTCCCCGTTTTTTTGTTTTGTTTTTGAAATTCCTTTTTATAGTGGGTTTGAGCTGATTCTCGCTGCCATGTTTATGCCAGTCTAGACACACTTGATTCCCTTACGGAGACATATCAATACATAGGTTTTAAGATTCTTACTAGTCAGATACTTTCCTCTGCGGGAAATATGGGGTTTTGAGTCCCTTTCACTGAGGACGGTGTAGGTCTTGTCTATTCCATAGTTGGTTTTTGGAACGGTACCTGTGCTTATATCAAACTCTGGTTTTATGCATCACCCCACCTCTCCTTCCCCCTTAAGCAGGTATAAGAGTGTTTTCTAAATGTGAGACACTGTTCTCTTTCCTAACTCAGTTCAAGTGTAGCCATGTTTACAGGATCTTCATAAGTGATATCTTATGATAAGTTTCTTTTTCTGTGTGACTTATTTCACTTAGAATCATCGTACCTGAATCCACCCATTTTGCTGCTACTGGTCTTATGACATTGATTTCATGGCTGAGGGATATTCCATCGTACGTAAGTACCACAATTTTTTGAACCATGTTTATATTTTCTGGGATACTTAAGGTGTATCCAAGTTGAGGTCCTTGTATGCAGTGCAGCCCTAAATTTTGAGGTGGCTCTGTCTTATTGATTTTCAGTTTTCCAAAGGTATATTCCCTAGACTGGTAGTGCCCTTGGCTCTGTAGCTCTGTTCTTTACTTGTTTTAGGGAACAGAATGCACTCCTCCAGAGAGGCAGTTGGCAATTTACATCCCGCCCATCAGCATAACAAGGCTCCCTGTTCTCCAGGGCCTGTCTTGCCTTTCTTGTTCTTACACATTTTGTGGATGTCCCTTTTGACCGGTGGGAAGTGATACTTCTTTGTAGTGCAGATTTGCATTGCCCGCTTGCTTGCTTGGCCAAAAAGGGCGTATGCGTTTTCTCCTGAATATATTCAGGAGAAAACGCATACGCCCTTTTTGGCCAAGTGCATCATTGTCGAAGTTGTGCCCCTCTTCCTGTGCTTTAAAGGCGATTCCAACGTACCTCTTGAAATCTGTTTCCTGCTATTCTGCCTCGCTTTCAAGTCCGCCTCGTTGCCTTCCCTCAACAGATTTTTGGACGATAGTTGTCCTTTATTACTCGGCCAGTTTGTGAATTGCTGTGCCCCTGAGCTCCATTTTTCAACTCGTTTTTGGTGAGCTGACCGCAAGTCCAACATTTTGGTTCAGGACCTATACTGGTTCCCGGTGGGTGGCTGAGAATTTGGTTAATTCTTCATCCTGCCGGGAAATTACAGTGATATGTGCCCGTCCAAATGCCTAACAGCTACTCTCTCATTGGTTCTCCCTCTTCCCTTTCATTCTCTGCCAAATTGGAAACCTGTGCGAACCAAGAGGTTAAAGGGGCTGTCTCTCGAAGTTGGGAGGTTGATAGTAAAGCAGACGGAAAGTCAACCCGGAGCACCAGGAGAGGGACTCTTCGTTGAGTTTTAGAAACCTTTCGTATTCACAGTGTGTCCGTTCTCTAGGTTTCCCGTACATGTTACAACTGTAGTAATATTCCCTTCAACCTGGAGAGTTGGGACCCATGGAATGGGTGCCATGCATTATTGCTTTAAAGGGTCTGCATTTGCTCACCCAATCTCACAAATCCTCTCAGTCCCAAGTGTCCAGCCTTATGCCACATCCAGCTGTCGTTGTAGATAGGGTCATTCCAGGTTTCATCAGAGACCCTGAAGGAATTGTAAAGAATTTCCCAGTTTTTTTGTTTTGTTTTTGAAATTCCTTTTTATAGTGGGTTTGAGCTGATTCTCGCTGCCATGTTTATTCCAGTCTAGACACACTTGATTCCCTTAAGGAGACATATCAACACATAGGTTTTAAGATTCTAACTAGTCAGATATATTCCTCTGCGGGAAATATGGGGTTTTGAGTCCCTTTCACTGAGGAAGGTGTAGGTCTTGTCTATTCCATAGTTGGTTTTTGGAACGGTACCTGTGCTTATATCAAACTCTGGTTTTATGCATCACCCCACCTCTCCTTCCCCCTTAAGCAGGCATAAGAGTATTTTCTAAATGTGAGACACTGTTCTCTTTCCTAACTCAGTTCAAGTGTAGCCATGTTTACAGGTTCTTCATAAGTGATATCTTATGATAAGTTTCTTTTTCTCTGTGACTTATTTCACTTAGAATCATCGTACCTGAGTCCACCCATTTTGCTGCTACTGGTCTTATGACATTGATTTAATGGCAGAGGGATATTCCATCGTACGTAAGTACCACAATTTTTTGAACCATTTTTATATTTCCTGAGATATTTAAGGTGTCCCCAAGTTGAGGTCCTTCTAAGCAGTGCAGCCCTAAATTTTGGGGTGGCTCTGTCTTATTGATTTTCAGTTTTCCCAAGGTATGTTCCTTAGACTGGAAGTGCCCTTGGCTCTGTAGCTCTGTTGTTTAATTGTTTTAGGGAACACAATGCACTCCTCCAGAGAGGCAGTTGGCAATTTACATCCTGCCCATCAGCATAACAAGGCTCCCTGTTCTCCAGGGCCTGTCTTGCCTTTCTGGTTTTTACACATTTTGTGGATGTCCCATTTGACCGGTGGGAAGTGATACTTCTTTGTAGTGCAGATTTGCATTGCCCGCTTGCTTGCTTGGCCAAAAAGGGCGTACGCGTTGTCTCCTGAATATATTCAGGAGACAACGCGTACGTCCTTTTTGGCCAAGTGCATCATTGTCGAAGTTGGGCCCCTCTTCCTGTGCTTTAAAGGCGATTCCAACTTACCTCTTGAAATCTGTTTCCTGCTATTCTGCCTCGCTTTCAAGTCCGCCTCGTTGCCTTCCCTCAACAGATTTTTGGACGATAGTTGGCCTTTATTACTCGGCCAGTTTGTGAATTGCTGTGTCCCTGTGCTCCATTTTTCAACTCGTTTTTGGTGAGCTGACCGCAAGTCCAAAATTTTGGTTCAGGACCTATACTGGTTCCCGGTTGTTGGCTGAGACTTTGGTTAATTCTTCTTCCTGCCAGGATATTACAGTGATATGTGCCCGTCCAAATGCCTAACAGCTATTCTCTCATTGGTTCTCCCTCTTCCCTTTCATCCTCTGCCAAATTGGCAACCTGTGCGAACCAGGAGGTTAAAGGGGCTGTCTCTCCAAGTTGGGAGGTTGATAGTAAAGCAGATGGAAAGTCAAACCGGAGCACCAGGAGAGGGACTATTCGTTGAGTTTTAGAAACCTTTCGTATTCACAGTGTGTCCGTTCTCTAGGTTTCCCGTACATGTTATAGCTGTAGTAATATTCCCTTCAACCTGGAGAGTTGGGACCCATGGAATGGGTGCCAGGCATTTGTGCTTTAAAGGGTCTGCATTTGCTCACCCAATCTCACCAATCGTCTCAGTCCCAAGTGTCCCTCCTTATGCCACATCCAGCTGTCGTTGTAGATATGGTCATTCCAGGTTTCATCAGAGACCCTGAAGGAATTGTAAAGAATTTCCCAGTTTTTTTGTTTTGTTTTTGAAATTCCTTTTTATAGTGGGTTTGAGCTGATCCTCACTGCCATGTTTATTCCAGTCTAGACACAGTTGATTCCCTTACGGAGACATATCAATACATAGGTTTTAAGATTCTTACTAGTCTGATATATTCCTCTGCGGGAAATATGGGGTTTTGAGTTCCTTTCACTGAGGAAGGTGTAGGTCTTGTCTATTCCATAGTTGGTTTTTGGAACGGTACCCGTGCTTATATCAAACTCTGGTTTTATGCATCACCCCACCTCTCCTTCCCCCTTAAGCAGGCATAAGAGTGTTTTCTAAATGTGAGACACTGTTCTCTTTCCTAACTCAGTTCAAGTGTAGCCATGTTTACAGGATCTTCATAAGTGATATCTTATGATAAGTTTCTTTTTCTGTGTGACTTATTTCACTTAGAATCATCGTACCTGAATCCACCCATTTTGCTGCTACTGGTCTTATGACATTGATTTCATGGCTGAGTGATATTCCGTCTTACGTAGTACAACAATTTTTTGAACCATTTTTATATTTCCTGGGATATTTAAGGTGTACCCAAGTTGAGGTCCTTGTAAGCAGTGCAGCCCTAAATTTTGGGGTGGCTCTGTCTTATTGATTTTCAGTTTTCCCAAGGTATATTCCCTAGACTGGAAGTGCCCTTGGCTCTGTTGCTCTGTTTTTTACTTGTTTTAGGGAACACAATGCACTCCTCCAGAGAGGCAGTTGGCAATTTACATCCCGCCCATCAGCATAACAAGGCTCCCTGTTCTCCAGGGCCTGTCTTGCCTTTCTGGCTTTTACTCATTTTGTGGATGTCCCTTTTGACCGGTGGGAAGTGATTCTTCTTTGTAGTGCAGATTTGCATTGCCCGCTTGCTTGCTTGGCCAAAAAGGGCGTATGCGTTTTCTCCTGAATATATTCAGGAGAAAACGCATACGCCCTTTTTGGCCAAGTGCATCATTGTCGAAGTTGTGCCCCTCTTCCTGTGCTTTAAATGTGATTCCAACGTTCCTCCTGAAATCTGTTTCCTGCTATTCTGCCTCGCTTTCAAGTCCGCCTCGTTGCCTTTCCTCAACAGATTTTTGGACGATAGTTGTCCTTTATTACTCGGCCAGTTTGTGAATTGCTGTGCCCCTGAGCTCCATTTTTCAACTCGTTTTTTGTGAGCTGACCGCAAGTCCAAAATTTTGGTTCAGGACCCATGCTGGTTCCCGGTGGGGGGCTGAGACTTTGGTTAATTCTTCTTCCTGCCAGGATATTACAGTGATATGTGCCCGTCCAAATGCCTAAGTGCTATTCTCTCATTGGTTCTCCCTCTTCCCTTTCATCCTCTGCCAAATTGGAAACCTGTGCGAACCAGGAGGTTAAAGGGGCTGTCTCTCCAAGTTGGGAGGTTGATAGTAAAGCAGATGGAAAGTCAAAGCGGAGCACCAGGAGAGGGACTATTCGTTGAGTTTTAGAAACCTTTCGTATTCACAGTGTGTCCGTTCTCTAGGTTTCCCGTACATGTTATAGCTGTAGTAATATTCCCTTCAACCTGGAGAGTTGGGATCCATGGAATGGGTGCCAGGCAATTGTGCTTTAAAGGGTCTGCATTTGCTCACCCAATCTCACCAATCATCTCAGTCCCAAGTGTCCCTCCTTATGCCACATCCAGCTGTCATTGTAGATAGGGTCATTCCAGGTTTTATCACAGACCCTGAAGGAATTGTAAATAATTTCCCAGTTTTTTTGTTTTCTTTTTGAAATTCCTTTTTATAGTGGGTTTCAGCTGATTCTCGCTGCCATGTTAATGCCAGTCTAGACACACTTGATTCCCTTATGGAAACATATCAATACATAGGTTTTAAGATTCTTAGTAGTCAGATATACTCCTCTGCGGGAAATATGGGGTTGTGAGTTCCGTTAACTGAGGAAGGTGTAGGTCTTGTCTATTCCATAGTTGGTTTTTGGAACGGTACCTGTGCTTATATCAAACTCTGGTTTTATGCATCACCCCACCTCTCCTTCCCCCTTAAGCAGGCATAAGAGTGTTTTCTAAATGTGAGACACTGTTCTCTTTCCTAACTCAGTTCAAGTGTAGCCATATTTACAGGATCTTCATAAGTGATATCTTATGATAAGTTTCTTTTTCTGTGTGACTTATTTCACTTAGAATCATCGTACCTGAATCCACCCATTTTGCTGCTACTGGTCTTATGACATTGATTTCATGGCTGAGGGATATTCCATATTATGTAGTACCACAATTTTTTGAACCATTTTTATATTTCCTGGGATATTTAATGTGTACCCAAGTTGAGGTCCTTGTAAGCAGTGCAGCCCTAAATTTTGTGGTGGCTCTGTCTTATTGATTTTCAGTTTTCCCAGGTGTATTCCCTAGACTGGAAGTGCCCTTGGCTCTGTAGCTCTGTTGTTTACTTGTTTTAGGGAACACAATGCACTCCTCCAGAGAGGCAGTTGGCAATTTACATCCCACCCAACAGCATAACAATGCTCCCTGTTCTCCGGGGCCTGTCTTCCCTTTCTGGTTTTTACACATTTTGTGGATTTCCCTTTTGACCGGTGGGAAGTGATACTTCTTTGTAGTGCAGATTTGCATTGCCCACTTGCTTGCTTGGCCAAAAAGGGCGTATGCGTTTTCTCCTGAATATATTCAGTAGAAAACGCATACACCCTTTTTGGCCAAGTGCATCATTGTCGAAGTTGTGCCCCTCTTCCTGTGCTTTAAAGGCGATTCCAACGTACCTCTTGAAATCTGTTTCCTGCTATTCTGCCTCGCTTTCAAGTCCGCCTCGTTGCCTTCCCTCAACAGATTTTGGACGATAGTTGTCCTTTATTACTCAGCCAGTTTATGAATTGCTGTGCCCCTGAGCTCCATTTTTCAACTCGTTTTTGGTGAGCTGACCGCAAGTCCAAAATTTTGGTTCAGGACCTATACTGGTTTCCGGAGGGTGGCTGAGACTTTGGTTAATTCTTCTTCCTGCCGGGATATTACAGTGATATGTGCCCATCCAAATGCCTAACAGCTACTCTCTCATTGGTTCTCCCTCTTCCCTTTCATCCTCTGCCAAATTGGAAACCTGTGCGAACCAGGAGGTTAAAGGGGCTGTCTCTCCAAGTTGGGAGGTTGATAGTAAAGCAGATGGAAAGTCAAACTGGAGCACCAGGAGAGGGACTCTTCGTTGAGTTTTAGAAACCTTTCGTATTCACAGTGTGTCCGTTCTCTAGGTTTCCCGTACATGTTACAACTGTAGTAATATTCCCTTCAACCTGGAGAGTTGGGACCCATGGAATGGGTGCCATGCATTATTGCTTTAAAGGGTCTGCATTTGCTCACCCAATCTCACAAATCCTCTCAGTCCCAAGTGTCCAGCCTTATGCCACATCCAGCTGTCGTTGTAGATAGGGTCATTCCAGGTTTCATCAGAGACCCTGAAGGAATTGTAAAGAATTTCCCAGTTTTTTTGTTTTGTTTTTGAAATTCCTTTTTATAGTGGGTTTGAGCTGATTCTCGCTGCCATGTTTATGCCAGTCTAGACACACTTGATTCCCTTAAGGAGACATATCAACACATAGGTTTTAAGATTCTAACTAGTCAGATATATTCCTCTGCGGGAAATATGGGGTTTTGAGTCCCTTTCACTGAGGAAGGTGTAGGTCTTGTCTATTCCATAGTTGGTTTTTGGAACGGTACCTGTGCTTATATCAAACTCTGGTTTTATGCATCACCCCACCTCTCCTTCCCCCTTAAGCAGGCATAAGAGTATTTTCTAAATGTGAGACACTGTTCTCTTTCCTAACTCAGTTCAAGTGTAGCCATGTTTACAGGTTCTTCATAAGTGATATCTTATGATAAGTTTCTTTTTCTCTGTGACTTATTTCACTTAGAATCATCGTACCTGAGTCCACCCATTTTGCTGCTACTGGTCTTATGACATTGATTTAATGGCAGAGGGATATTCCATCGTACGTAAGTACCACAATTTTTTGAACCATTTTTATATTTCCTGAGATATTTAAGGTGTCCCCAAGTTGAGGTCCTTCTAAGCAGTGCAGCCCTAAATTTTGGGGTGGCTCTGTCTTATTGATTTTCAGTTTTCCCAAGGTATGTTCCTTAGACTGGAAGTGCACTTGGCTCTGTAGCTCTGTTGTTTAATTGTTTTAGGGAACACAATGCACTCCTCCAGAGAGGCAGTTGGCAATTTACATCCTGCCCATCAGCATAACAAGGCTCCCTGTTCTCCAGGGCCTGTCTTGCCTTTCTGGTTTTTACACATTTTGTTGATGTCCCTTTTGACCGGTGGGAAGTGATACTTCTTTGTAGTGCAGATTTGCATTGCCAGCTTGCTTGCTTGGCCAAAAAGGGTGTATGCGTTTTCTCCTAAATGTATTTAGGAGAAAACACATACGCCCTTTTTGGCCAAGTGCATCATTGTCGAAGTTGTGCCCCTCTTCCTCTGCTTTAAAGGCGATTCCAACGTACCTCTTGAAATCTGTTTCCTGCTATTGTGCCTCGCTTTCAAGTCCACCTCGTTGCCTTCCCTCAACAGATTTTTGTACGATAGTTGTCCTTTATTACTCGGCCAGTTTGTGAATTGCTGTGCCCCTGAGCTCCATTTTTCAACTCGTTTTTGGTGAGCTGACCGCAAGTCCAAAATTTTGGTTCAGGACCTATACTGGTTCCCGGAGGGTGGCTGAGAGTTTGGTTAATTCTTCTCCCTGCCGCGAAATTACAGTGATATGTGCCCGTCCAAATGCCTAACAGCTACTCTCTCATTGGTTCTCCCTCTTCCCTTTCATCCTCTGCCAAATTGGCAACCTGTGCGAACCAGGAGGTTAAAGGGGCTGTCTCTCCAAGTTGGGAGGTTGATAGTAAAGCAGATGGAAAGTCAAACTGGAGCACCAGGAGAGGGACTATTCGTTGAGTTTTAGAAACCTTTCGTATTCACAGTGTGTCCGTTCTCTAGGTTTCCCGTACATGTTATAACTGTAGTAATATTCCCTTCAACCTGGAGAGTTGGGACCCATGGAATGGGTGCCATGCATTATTGCTTTAAAGGGTCTGCATTTGCTCACTGAATCTCACCAATCCTCTCAGCCCCAAGTGTCCAGCCTTATGCCACATCCAGCTGTCATTGTAGATAGGGTCCTTCCATGTTTCATCAGAGACCCTGAAGGAATTGTAAAGAATTTCCCAGTTTTTTTGTTTTGTTTTTGAAATTCCTTTTTATAGTGGGTTTGAGCTGATTCTCGCTGCCATGTTTATGCCAGTCTAGACACACTTATTCCGTTACGGAGACATATCAATACATAAGTTTTAAGATTGTTACTAGTCAGATATATTCCTCTGCGGGAAATATGGTGTTTTGAGTCCCTTTCCCTGAGGAAGGTGTAGGTCTTGTCTATTCCATAGTTGGTTTTTGGAAGGGTACCTGTGCTTATATCAAACTCTGGTTTTAAGAATCACCCCACCTCTCCTTCCCCCTTAAGCAGGCATAAGAGTGTTTTCTAAATGTGAGACATTGTTCTCTTTCCTAACTCAGTTCAAGTGTAGCCATGTTTACAGGATCTTCATAAGTGATATCTTATGATAAGTTTCTTTTTCTCTGTGACTTATTTCACTTAGAATCATCGTACCTGAATCCACCCATTTTGCTGCTACTGGTCTTATGACATTGATTTCATGGCTGAGGGATATTCCATCGTACGTAAGTACCACAATTTTTTGAACCATTTTTATATTTCCTGGGATATTTAAGGTGTACCCAAGTTGAGGTCCTTGTAAGCAGTGCAGCCCTAAATTTTAGGGTGGCTCTGTCTTATTGATTTTCAGTTTTTCCAAGGTATATTCCCTAGACTGGAAGTGCCCTTGGCTCTGTAGCTCTGCTCTTTACTTGTTTTAGGGAACACAATGTACTCCTCCAGAGAGGCAGTTGGCAATTTACATCCCGCCCATTAGCATAACAAGGCTCCCTGTTCTCCAGGGCCTGTCTTGCCTTTCTGGTTTTTACACATTTTGTGGATGTCCCTTTTGTCCGGTGGGAAGTGATACTTCTTTGTAGTGCAGATTTGCATTGCCCGCTTGCTTGCTTGGCCAAAAAGGGCGTATGCGTTTTCTCCTGAATATATTCAGGAGAAAACGCATACGCCCTTTTTGGCCAAGTGCATCATTGTCGAAGTTGTGCCCCTCTTTCTGTGCTTTAAAGGCGATTCCAACGTACCTCTTGAAATCTGTTTCCTGCTATTCTGCCTCGCTTTCAAGTCCGCCTCGTTGCCTTCCCTCAACAGATTTTTGGACGATAGTTGTCCTTTATTACTCGGCCAGTTTGTGAATTGCTGTGCCCCTGAGCTCCATTTTTCAACTCGTTTTTGGTGAGGTGACCGCAAGTCCGAAATTTTGGTTCAGGACCTATGCTGGTTCCCGGTGGGGGGCTGAGACTTTGGTTAATTCTTCTTCCTGCCGGAAAATTACAGTGATATGTGCCCGTCCAAATGCCTAACAGCTACTCTCTCATTGGTTCTCCCTCTTCCCTTTCATCTTCTGCCAAATTGGAAACCTGTGCGAACCAGGAGGTTAAAGTGGCTGTCTCTCCAAGTTGGGAGGATGATAGTAAAGCAGGTGGAAAGTCAAACCGGAGCATCAGGAGAGGGACTATTCGTTGAGTTTTAGAAACCTTTCGTATTCACAGTGTGTCCGTTCTCTAGGTTTCCCGTACATGTTATAGCTGTAGTAATATTGCCTTCAACCTGGAGAGTTGGGACCCATGGAATGGGTGCCATGCATTATTGCTTTAAAGGGTCTGCATTTGCTCACCCAATCTCACCAATCGTCTCAGTCCCAAGTGTCCAGCCTTATGCCACATCCAGCTGTCGTTGTAGATAGGGTCATTCCAGGTTTCATCAGAGACCCTGAAGGAATTGGAAAGAATTTCCCAGATTTTTTTTTTGTTTTTGAAATTCCTTTTTATAGTGGGTTTGAGCTGATTCTCGCTGCCATGTTTATGCCAGTCTAGACACACTTGTTTCCCTTACAGAGACATATCAATACACAGGTTTTAAGGTTCTTACTAGTCAGATATATTCCTCTGTGGGAAATATGGTGTTTTGAGTCCCTTTCACTGAGGAAGGTGTAGGTCATGTCTATTCCATAATTGGTTTTTGGAACGGTACCTGTGCTTATATCAAACTCTGGTTTTAAGAATCACCCCACCTCTCCTTCCCCCTTAAGCAGGCATAAGAGTGTTTTCTAAATGTGAGACACTGTTCTCTTTCCTAACTCAGTTCAAGTGTAGCCATGTTTACAGGATCTTCATAAGTGATATCTTATGACAAGTTTCTTTTTCTCTGTGACTTATTTCACTTAGAATCATCGTACCTGAATCCACCCATTTTGCTGATACTGGTCTTATGACATTGATTTCATGGCTGAGGGATATTCCATCGTACGTAAGTACCACAATTTTTTGAACCATTTTTATATTTCCTGGGATATTTAAGGTGTACCCCAGTTGAGGTCCTTGAAAGCAGTGCAGCCCTAAATTTTGGGGTGACTCTGTCTTATTGATTTTAACTTTTCCCAAGGTATATTCCCTAGACTAGAAGTGCCCTTGGCTCTGTAGCTCTGTTCTTTACTTGTTTTAGGGAACACAATGCACTCCTCCAGAGAGGGAGTTGGCAATTTACATCCCGCCCATCAGCATAACAAGGCTCCCTGTTCTCTAGGGCCTGTCTTGCCTTTCTGGTTTTTACACATTTTGTGGATGTCCCTTTTGACCGGTGGGAAGTGATACTTCTTTGTATTGCAGGTTTGCATTGTCCGCTTGCTTGCTTGGCCAAAAAGGGCGTATGCGTTTTCTCCTGAATATATTCAGGAGAAAACACATACGCCCTTTTTGGCCAAGTGCATCATTGTCGAAATAGTGCCCCTCTTCCTGTGCTTTAAAGGCGATTCCAACGTACCTCTTGAAATCTGTTTCCTGCTATTCTGCCTCGCTTTCAATTCTGCCTCGTTGCCTTCCCTCAACAGATTTTTGGACGATAGTTGGCCTTTATTACTCGGCCAGTTTGTGAATTGCTATGCCCCTGAGCTCCATTTTTCAACTCGTTTTTGGTGAGCTGACCGCATGTCCAAAATTTTGGTTCAGGACCTATACTGGTTCCCGGTGGGTGGCTGAGACTTTGGTTAATTCTTCTTCCTGCCGGGAAATTACAGTGATATGTGCCCGTCCAAATGCCTAACAGCTACTCTCTCATTGGTTTTCCCTCTTCCCTTTCATCCTCTGCCAATTTGGCAACCTGTGTGAACCAGTAGGTTAAAGGGGCTGTCTCTCCAAGTTGGGAGGTTGATAGTAAAGCAGATGGAAAGTCAACCAGGAGCACCAGGAGAGGGACTATTCGTTGAGTTTTAGAAACCTTTCGTATTCACAGTGTGTCCGTTCTCTAGGATTCCCGTTCATGTTATAGCTGTAGTAATATTCCCTTCAACCTGGAGAGTTGGGACCCATGGAATGGGTGCCATGCATTATTGCTTTAAAGAGTCTGCATTTGCTCACCCAATCTCACCAATCGTCTCAGTCCCAAGTGTCCCTCCTTATGCCACATCCAGCTGTCGTTGTAGATAGGGTCATTCCAGGTTTCATCAGAGACCCTGAAGGAATTGTAAAGAATTTCCCAGTTTTTTTGTTTGTTTTTGAAATTCCTTTTTATAGTGGGTTTGAGGTGATTCTCACTGCCATGTTTATGCCAGTCTAGACACACTTGATTCCCTTACGGAGACATATCAATACATAGGTTTTAAGATTCTTACTAGTCAGATATATTCCTCTGCGGGAAATATGGGGTTTTGAGTCCCTTTCACTGAGGAAGGTGTAGGTCTTGTCTATTCCATAGTTGGTTTTTGGAACGGTACCTGTGCTTATATCAAACTCTGGTTTTATGCATCACCCCACCTCTCCTTTCCCTTAAGCAGGCATAAGAGTGTTTTCTAAATGTGAGACACTGTTCTATTTCCTAACTCAGTTCAAGTGTAGCCATGTTTACAGGATCTTCATAAGTGATATCTTATGATAAGTTTCTTTTTCTGTGTGACTTATTTCACTTAGAATCATCGTACCTGAATCCACCCATTTTGCTGCTACTGGTCTTATGACATTGATTTCATGGCTGAGGGATATTCCATCGTACGTAAGTACCACAATAACGTAATTGCCACAGTTTTTTGAACCATTTTTATATTTCCTGGGATATTTAAGGTGTACCCATGTTGAGGTCCTTGTAAGCAGTGCAGCCCTAAATTTTGGGGTGGCTCTGTCTTATTGATTTTCAGTTTTCCCAAGGTATATTCCCTAGACTGGAAATGCCCTTGGCTCTGTAGCTCTGTTGTTTACTTCTTTAGGGAACACAATGCACTCCTCCAGAGAGGCAGTTGGCAATTTACATCCCGCCCATCAGCATAACAAGGCTCCCTGTTCTCCAGCGCCTGTCTTGCCTTTCTGGTATTTTTTTTTTTTTTTTTTTTTTTTTTTTTTTTTGTGGTACGCGGGCCTCTCACTGTTGTGGCCTCTCCCGTTGCGGAGCACAGGCTCCGGATGCACAGGCTCAGCAGCCACGGCTCACGGGCCCAGCCGCTCCGCGGCACATGGGATCCTCCCAGACCGGGGCACGAACCCGCATCCCCTGCATCGGCAGGCGGACTCCCAACCACTGCGCCACCAGGGAGGCCCGCCTTTCTGGTTTTTACACATTTTGTGGATGTCCCTTTTGACTGGTGGAAAGTGATACTTCTTTGTAGTGCAGATTTGCATTGCCCGCTTGCTTGCTTGGCCAAAAAGGGCGTATGCGTTTTCTCCTGAATATATTCAGGAGAAAACGCATACGCCCTTTTTGGCCAAGTGCATCATTGTCGAAGTTGTGCCCCTCTTCCTGTGCTTTAAAGGCGATTCCAACGTACCTCTTGAAATCTGTTTCCTGCTATTCTGCCTCACTTTCAAGTCCGCCTCATTGCCTTCCCTCAACAGATTTTTGGACGATAGTTGTCCTTTATTACTCGGCCAGTTTGTGAATTGCTGTGCCCCTGAGCTCCATTTATCAACTCATTTTTGGTGAGCTGACCGCAAGTCCAACATTTTGGTTCAAGACCTATGCTGGTTCCCGGTAGGGGGCTCAGACTTTGGTTAATTCTTCTTCCTGCCGGGAAGTTAGAGTGATATGTGCCCGTCCAAATGCCTAACAGCTACTCTCTCATTGGTTCTCCCTCTTCCCTTTCATCCTCTGCCAAATTGGCAACCTGTGCGAACCAGGATGTTAAAGGGGCTGTCTCTCCAATTTCGGAGTTTGATAGTAAAGCAGATGGAAAGTCAAACTGGAGCACAAGGAGAGGGATTGTACGTTGAGTTTTAGAAACCTTTCGTATTCACAGTGTGTCCATTCTCTAGGTTTCCCATACATGTTATAGCTGCAGTAATATTCCCTTCAACCTGGAGAGTTGGGACCCATGGAATGGGTGCCAGGCATTTGTGCTTTAAAGGTTCTGCATTTGCTCACCCAATCTCTCCAATCGTCTCAGTCCCAAGTGTCCCACCTTATGCCACTTCCAGCTCTCATTGTAGATAGGGTCATTCCAGGTTTCATCAGAGACCCTGAAGGAATTGTAAAGAATTTCCCAGTTTTTTTGTTTTGTTTTTGAAATTCCTTTTTATAGTGGGTTTGAGCTGATTCTCGCTGCCATGTTTATGCCAGTCTAGACACACTTGATTCCCTTACGGAGACATATCAATACATAGGTTTTAAGATTCTTACTAGTCAGATATACTCCTCTGTGGGAAATATGGGGTTTTGAGTCCCTTTCACTGAGGAAGGTGTAGGTCTTGTCTATTCCATAGTTGGTTTTTGGAACGGTACCTGTGCTTATATCAAACTCTGGTTTTATGCATCACCCCACCTCTCCTTCCCCCTTAAGCAGGCATAAGAGTGTTTTCTAAATGTGAGACACTGTTCTCTTTCCTAACTCAGTTCAGTTGTAGCCATGTTTACCGGATCTTCATAAGTGATATCTTATGATAAGTTTCTTTTTCTCTGTGACTTATTTCACTTAGAATCATCGTACCTGAATCCACCCATTTTGCTGCTACTGGTCTTATGACATTGATTACATGGCTGGGGATATTCCATCGTACCTTAGTACCACAATTTTTTGAACCATTTTTATATTTCCTGGGATATTTAAGGTGTACCCAAGTTGAGGTCCTTGTAAGCAGTGCAGCCCTAAATTTTGGGGTGGCTCTGTCTTATTGATTTTCAGTTTTCCCAAGGAATATTCCCTAGACTGGAAGAGCCATGGGCTCTGTAGCTCTGTTGTTTACTTCTTTTAGGGAACAAAATGCACTCCTCCAGAGAGGCAGTTGGCAATTTACATCCCGCCCATCTGCATATCAAGGCTCCCTGTTCTCCAGGGCCTGTCTTGCCTTTCTGGTTTTTACACATTTTGTGGATGTCCCTTTTGACCGGTGGGAAGTGATACTTCTTTGTAGTGCAGATTTGCATTGCCCGCTTGCTTGCTTGGCCAAAATGGGCGTATGCGTTTTCTCCTGAATATATTCAGGACAAAACGCATACACCCTTTTTGGGCAAGTGCATCATTGTCGAAGTTGTGCCCATCTTCCTGTGCTTTAAAGGCGATTCCAACGTACCTCTTGAAATCTGTTTCCTGCTATTCTGCCTCACTTTCAAGTCCGCCTCGTTGCCTTCCCTCAACAGATTTTTGGACGATAGTTGTCCTTTATTACTCGGCCAGTTTGTGAATTGCTGTGACCCTGAGCTCCATTTTTCAACTCGTTTTTTGTGAGCTGACCGCAAGTCCAACATTTTGGTTCGGGACCCATGCTGGTTCCCCGTGGGGGGCTGAGACTTTGGTTAATTATTCTTCCTGCCGGGAAGTTAGAGTGATATGTGCCCGTCCAAATGCCTAACAGCTACTCTCTCATTGGTTCTCACTCTTTCCTTTCATCCTCTGCCAAATTGGAAACCTGTGCGAACCAGGAGGTTAAAGGGGCTGTCTCTCCAATTTGGGAGGTTGATAGTAAAGCAGATGGAAAGTCAAACCGGCGCACCAGGAGAGGGACTATTCGTTGAGTTTTAGAAACCTTTCGTATTCACAGTGTGTCCGTTCTCTAGGTTTCCCGTACATGTTATAGCTGTAGTAATATTCCCTTCAACCTGGAGAGTTGGGACCCATGGAATGGGTGCCAGGCATTTGTGCTTTAAAGTGTCTGCATTTGCTCACCCAATCTCACCAATCCTCTCAGTCCCAAGTGTCCAGCCTTATGCCACATCCAGCTGTCGTTGTAGATAGCGTCGTTCCAGGTTTCATCAGAGACCCTGAAGGAATTGTAAAGAATTTCCCAGTTTTTTTGTTTTGTTTTTGAAATTCCTTTTTATAGTGGGTTTGAGCTGATTCTCGCTGCCATGTTTATGCCAGTCTAGACACACTTGATTCCCTTACGGAGACATATCAATACATAGGTTTTAAGATTCTTACTAGTCAGATATATTCCTCTGCAGGAAATATTGGGTTTTGAGTCCCTTTCACTGAGGAAGGTGTAGGTCTTGTCTATTCCATAGTTGGTTTTTGGAACCGTACCTGTGCTTATATCAAACTTTGGTTTTATGCATGACCCCACCTCTCCTTCACACTTAAGCGGGCATAAGAGTGTTTTCTAAATGTGAGACACTGTTCTCTTTCCTAACTCAGTTCAAGTGTAGCCATGTTTACAGGATATTCATAAGTGATATCTTATGATAAGTTTCTTTTTCTCTGTGACTTATTTCACTTAGAATTATCGTACGTGAATCCACCCATTTTGCTGCTACATGTCTTACGACATTGATTTCATGGCTGAGGAATATTCCATCGTACATAAGTACCACAATTTTTGAACCATTTTTATATTTCCTGGGATATTTAAGGTGTACCCAAGTTGAGGTCCTTGTAAGCATTGCAGCCCTATATTTTGGGGTGGCTCTGTCTTATTGATTTTCAGTTTTCCCAAGGTATATTCCCTAGACTGGAAGTGCCCTTGGCTCTGTAGCTCTGTTGTTTACTTGTTTTAGGGAACACAATGCACTCCTCCAGAGAGGCAGTTGGCAATTTACATCCAGCCCATCTGCATAACAAGGCTCCCTGTTCTCCAGGGCCTGTCTTGCCTTTCTGGTTTTTACACATTTTGTGGATGTCCCTTTTGACCGGTGGGAAGTGATACTTCTTTGTAGTGCAGATTTGCATTGCCCGCTTGCTTGCTTGGCCAAAATGGGCGTATGCGTTTTCTCCTGAATATATTCAGGAGAAAACGCATACGCCCTTTTTGGCCAAGTGCATCATTGTCGAAGTTGTGCCGCTCTTCCTGTGCTTTAAAGGAGATTCCAACGTACCTCTTGAAAACTGTTTCCTGCTATTCTGCCTCGCTTTCAAGTCCGCCTCGTTGCCTTCCCTTAACAGATTTTTGGACGATAGTTGTCATTTATTACTCTGCCAGTTTGTGAATTGCTGTGGCCTTGAGTTCCGTTATTCAACTAGTTTTTTGTGAGCTGACCGCAAGTCCAAAATTTTGGTTCAGGACCTATACTGGTTCCCGGTGGGTGGCTGAGACTTTGGTTAATTCTTCTTCCTGCCGGGAAATTAAAGTGATATGTGCCCGTCCAAATGCCTAACAGCTACTCTCTCATTGGTTCTCCCTCTTCCCTTTCATCCTCTGCCAAATTGGCAACCTGTGCGAACCAGGAGGTTAAAGGGTCTTTCTCTCCAATTTGGGAGGTTGATAGTAAAGCAGATGGAAAGTCAAACCCGAGCAAAAGGAGAGGGACTATTCGTTGAGTTTTAGAAACCTTTCGTATTCACAGTGTGTCCGTTCTCTAGGTTTCCCGTACATGTTATAGCTGTAGTAATATTGCCTTTAACCTGGAGAGTTGGGACCCATGGAATGGGTGCCAGGCATTTGTGCTTTAAAGGGTCTGCATTTGCTCAACCAATCTCACCAATCCTCTAAGCCCCAAGTGTCCAGGCTTATGCCACATCCAGCTGTCGTTGTAGATAGGGTCATTCCAGGTTTCATCAGACACCCTGAAGGAATTGTAATGAATTTCGCAGTTTTTTGTTTTGTTTTTGAAATTCCTTTTTATAGTGGGTTTGAGGTGATTCTCGCTGCCATGTTTATGCCAGTCTGGACACACTTGATTCCCTTATGGAGACATATCAATACATAGGTTTTAAGATTCTTACTAGTCAGATATATTCCTCTGTGGGAAATATGGGGTTTTGAGTCCCGTTCACTGAGGAAGGTGTAGGTCTTGTCTATTCCATAGTTGGTTTTTGGAATGGTACCTGTGCTTATATCAAACTCTGGTTTTATGCATCACCCCACCTCTCCTTCCCCCTTAAGCAGGTATAAGAGTGTTTTCTAAATGTGAGACACTGTTCTCTTTCCTAACTCAGTTCAAGTGTAGCCATGTTTACAGGATCTTCATAAGTGATATCTTATGATAAGTTTCTTTTTCTGTGTGACTTATTTCACTTAGAATCATCGTACCTGAATCCACCCATTTTGCTGCTACTGGTCTTATGACATTGATTTCATGGCTGAGGGATATTCCATCGTACGTAAGTACCACAATTTTTTGAACCATGTTTATATTTTCTGGGATACTTAAGGTGTATCCAAGTTGAGGTCCTTGTATGCAGTGCAGCCCTAAATTTTGGGGTGGCTCTGTCTTATTGATTTTCAGTTTTCCCAAGGTATATTCCCTAGACTGGTAGTGCCCTTGGCTCTGTTGCTCTGTTCTTTACTTGTTTTAGGGAACAGAATGCACTCCTCCAGAGAGGCAGTTCGCAATTTACATCCCGCCCATCAGCATAACAAGGCTCCCTGTTCTCCAGGGCCTGTCTTGCCTTTCTTGTTCTTACACATTTTGTGGATGTCCCTTTTGACCAGTGGGAAGTGATACTTCTTTGTAGTGCAGATTTGCATTGCCCGCTTGCTTGCTTGGCCAAAAAGGGCGTATGCGTTTTCTCCTGAATATATTCAGGAGAAAACGCATACGCCCTTTTTGGCTAAGTGCATCATTGTCGAAGTTGTGCCCCTCTTCCTGTGCTTTAAAGGCGATTCCAACGTACCTCTTAAATCTGTTTCCTGCTCTTCTGCCTCGCTTTCAAGTCCGCCTCGTTGCCTTCCCTCAACAGATTTTTGGACGATAGTTGTCCTTTATTACTCGGCCAGTTTGTGAATTGCTGTGCCCCTGAGCTCCATTTTTCAACTCGTTTTTGGTGAGCTGACCGCAAGTCCAAAATTTTGGTTCAGGACCTATACTGGTTCCCGGTGGGTGGCTGAGAATTTGGTTAATTCTTCTTCCTGCCGGGAAATTACAGTGATATGTGCCCGTCCAAATGCCTAACAGCTACTCTCTCATTGGTTCTCCCTCTTCCCTTTCATCCTCTGCCAAATTGGCAACCTGTGCGAACCAAGAGGTTAAAGGGGCTGTCTCTCCAAGTTGGGAGGTTGATAGTAAAGCAGACGGAAAGTCAAACCGGAGCACCAGGAGAGGGACTATGCGTTGAGTTTTAGAAACCTTTCGTATTCACAGTGTGTCCGTTCTCTAGGTTTCCCGCACATGTTATAGCTGTAGTAATATTCCCTTCAACCTGGAGAGTTCGGACTCATGGAATGGGTGCCATGCATTATTGCTTTAAAGGATCTGCATTTGCTCACCCAATCTCACCAATCGTCTCAGTCCCAAGTGTCCCTCCTTATGCCACATCCAGCTGTCGTTGTAGATAGGGTCATTCCAGCTTTCATCAGAGACCCTGAAGGAATTGTAAAGAATTTCCCAGTATTTTTGTTTTGTTTTTGAAATTCCTTTTTATAGTGGGTTTGAGCTGATTCTCGCTGCCATGTTTATGCCAGTCTAGACACACTTGATTCCCTTACGGAGACATATCAATACATAGGTTTTAAGATTCTTACTAGTCAGATACTTTCCTCTGCGGGAAATATGGGGTTTTGAGTCCCTTTCACTGAGGAAGGTGTAGGTCTTGTCTATTCCATAGTTGGTTTTTGGAACGGTACCTGTGCTTATATCAAACTCTGGTTTTATGCATCACCCCACCTCTCCTTCCCCCTTAAGCAGGTATAAGAGTGTTTTCTAAATGTGAGACACTGTTCTCTTTCCTAACTCAGTTCAAGTGTAGCCATGTTTACAGGATCTTCATAAGTGATATCTTATGATAAGTTTCTTTTTCTGTGTGACTTATTTCACTTAGAATCATCGTACCTGAATCCACCCATTTTGCTGCTACTGGTCTTATGACATTGATTTCATGGCTGAGGGATATTCCATCATACGTAAGTACCACAATTTTTTGAACCATGTTTATATTTTCTGGGATACTTAAGGTGTATCCAAGTTGAGGTCCTTGTATGCAGTGCAGCCCTAAATTTTGGGGTGGCTCTGTCTTATTGATTTTCAGTTTTCCCAAGGTATATTCCCTAGACTGGTAGTGCCCTTGGCTCTGTAGCTCTGTTCTTTACTTGTTTTAGGGAACAGAATGCACTCCTCCAGAGAGGCAGTTGGCAATTTACATCCCGCCCATCAGCATAACAAGGCTCCCTGTTCTCCAGGGCCTGTCTTGCCTTTCTTGTTCTTACACATTTTGTGGATGTCCCTTTTGACCGGTGGGAAGTGATACTTCTTTGTAGTGCAGATTTGCATTGCCCGCTTGCTTGCTTGGCCAAAAAGGGCGTATGCGTTTTCTCCTGAATATATTCAGGAGAAAACGCATACGCCCTTTTTGGCCAAGTGCATCATTGTCGAAGTTGTGCCCCTCTTCCTGTGCTTTAAAGGCGATTCCAACGTACCTCTTGAAATCTGTTTCCTGCTATTCTGCCTCGCATTCAAGTCCGCCTCGTTGCCTTCCGTCAACAGATTTTTGGACGATAGGTGTCCTTTATTACTCGGCCAGTTTGTGAATTGCTGTGTCGCTGAGCTCCATTTTTCAACTCGTTTTTGGAGAGCTGACCGCAAGTGCAAAATTTTGGTTCAGGACCTATACTGGTTCCCAGTGGGTGGCTGAGAATTTGGTTAATTCTTCTTCCTGCCGGGAAATTACAGTGATATGTGCCCGTCCAAATGCCTAACAGCTACTCTCTCATTGGTTCTCCCTCTTCCCTTTCATCCTCTGCCAAATTGGCAACCTGTGCGAACCAAGAGGTTAAAGGGGCTGTCTCTCCAAGTTGGGAGGTTGATAGTAAAGCAGACGGAAAGTCAAACCGGAGCACCAGGAGAGGGACTATTCGTTGAGTTTTAGAAACCTTTCGTATTCACAGTGTGTCCGTTCTCTAGGTTTCCCGCACATGTTATAGCTGTAGTAATATTCCCTTAAACCTGGAGAGTTCGGACCCATGGAATGGGTGCCATGCATTATTGCTTTAAAGGATCTGCATTTGCTCACCCAATCTCACCAATCGTCTCAGTCCCAAGTGTCCCTCCTTATGCCACATCCAGCTGTCATTGTAGATAGTGTCATTCCAGCTTTCATCAGAGACCCTGAAGGAATTGTAAAGAATTTCCCAGTTTTTTTGTTTTGTTTTTGAAATTCCTTTTTATAGTGGGTTTGAGCTGATTCTCGCTGCCATGTTTATGCCAGTCTAGACACACTTGATTCCCTTACGGAGGCATATCAATACATAGGTTTTAAGATTCTTACTAGTCAGATACTTTCCTCTGCGGGAAATATGGGGTTTTGAGTCCCTTTCACTGAGGACGGTGTAGGTCTTGTCTATTCCATAGTTGGTTTTTGGAACGGTACCTGTGCTTATATCAAACTCTGGTTTTATGCATCACCCCACCTCTCCTTCCCCCTTAAGCAGGTATAAGAGTGTTTTCTAAATGTGAGACACTGTTCTCTTTCCTAACTCAGTTCAAGTGTAGACATGTTTACAGGATCTTCATAAGTGATATCTTATGATAAGTTTCTTTTTCTGTGTGACTTATTTCACTTAGAATCATCGTACCTGAATCCACCCATTTTGCTGCTACTGGTCTTATGACATTGATTTCATGGCTGAGGGATATTCCATCGTACGTAAGTACCACAATTTTTTGAACCATGTTTATATTTTCTGGGGTACTTAAGGTGTATCCAAGTTGAGGTCCTTGTATGCAGTGCAGCCCTAAATTTTGGGGTGGCTCTGTCTTATTGATTTTCAGTTTTCCCAAGGTATATTCCCTAGACTGGTAGTGCCCTTGGCTCTGTAGCTCTGTTCTTTACTTGTTTTAGGGAACAGAATGCACTCCTCCAGAGAGGCAGTTGGCAATTTACATCCCGCCCATCAGCATAACAAGGCTCCCTGTTCTCCAGGGCCTGTCTTGCCTTTCTTGTTCTTACACATTTTGTGGATGTCCCTTTTGACCGGTGGGAAGTGATACTTCTTTGTAGTGCAGATTTGCATTGCCCGCTTGCTTGCTTGGCCAAAAAGGGCGTATGCGTTTTCTCCTGAATATATTCAGGAGAAAATGCATACGCCCTTTTTGACCAAGTGCATCATTGTCGAAGTTGTGCCCCTCTTCCTGTGCTTTAAAGGCGATTCCAACGTACCTCTTGAAATCTGTTTCCTGCTATTCTGCCTCGCTTTCAAGTCCGCCTCGTTGCCTTCCCTCAACAGATTTTTGGAAGATAGTTGTCCTTTATTACTCGGCCAGTTTGTGAATTGCTGTGCCCCTGAGCTCCATTTTTCAACTCGTTTTTGGTGAGCTGACCGCAAGTCCAAAATTTTGGTTCAGGACCTATACTGGTTCCCGGTGGGTGGCTGAGAATTTGGTTAATACTTTTTCCTGCCGGGAAATTACAGTGATATGTGCCCGTCCAAATGCCTAACAGCTACTCTCTCATTGGTTCTCCCTCTTCCCTTTCATCCTCTGCCAAATTGGCAACCTGTGCGAACCAAGAGGTTAAAGGGGCTGTCTCTCCAAGTTGGGAGGTTGATAGTAAAGTAGACGGAAAGTCAAACCGGAGCACCAGGAGAGGGACTATGCATTGAGTTTTAGAAACCTTTCGTATTCACAGTGTGTCCGTTCCCTAGGTTTCCCGCACATGTTATAGCTGTAGTAATATTCCCTTCAACCTGGAGAGTTCGGACCCATGAAATGGGTGCCATGCATTATTGCTTTAAAGGGTCTGCATTTGCTCACCCAATCTCACCAATCGTCTCAGTCCCAAGTGTCCCTCCTTATGCCACATTCAGCTGTCGTTGTAGATAGGGTCATTCCAGCTTTCATCAGAGACCCTGAAGGAATTGTAAAGAATTTCCCAGTTTTTTTGTTTTGTTTTTGAAATTCCTTTTTATAGTGGGTTTGAGCTGATTCTCGCTGCCATGTTTATGCCAGTCTAGACACACTTGATTCTCTTATGGAGACATATCAATACATAGGTTTTAAGATTCTTACTAGTCAGATATTTTCCTCTGCGGGAAATATGGGGTTTTGAGTCCCTTTCACTGAGGACGGTGTAGGTCTTGTCTATTCCATAGTTGGTTTTTGGAACGGTACCTGTGCTTATATCAAACTCTGGTTTTATGCATCACCCCACCTCTCCTTCCCCCTTAAGCAGGTATAAGAGTGTTTTCTAAATGTGAGACACTGTTCTCTTTCCTAACTCAGTTCAAGTGTAGCCATGTTTACAGGATCTTCATAAGTGATATCTTATGATAAGTTTCTTTTTCTGTGTGACTTATTTCACTTAGAATCATCGTACCTGAATCCACCCATTTTGCTGCTACTGGTCTTATGACATTGATTTCATGGCTGAGGGATATTCCATCGTACGTAAGTACCACAATTTTTTGAACCATGTTTATATTTTCTGGGATACTTAAGGTGTATCCAAGTTGAGGTCCTTGTATGCAGTGCAGCCCTAAATTTTGGGGTGGCTCTGTCTTATTGATTTTCAGTTTTCCCAAGGTATATTCCCTAGACTGGTAGTGCCCTTGGCTCTGTAGCTCTGTTCTTTACTTGTTTTAGGGAACAGAATGCACTCCTCCAGAGAGGCAGTTGGCAATTTACATCCCGCCCATCAGCATAACAAGGCTCCCTGTTCTCCAGGGCCTGTCTTGCCTTTCTTGTTCTTACACATTTTGTGGATGTCCCTTTTGACCGGTGGGAAGTGATACTTCTTTGTAGTGCAGATTTGCATTGCCCGCTTGCTTGCTTGGCCAAAAAGGGCGTATGCGTTTTCTCCTGAATATATTCAGGAGAAAACGCATACGCCCTTTTTGGCCAAGTGCATCATTGTCGAAGTTGTGCCCCTCTTCCTGTGCTTTAAAGGCGATTCCAACGTACCTCTTGAAATCTGTTTCCTGCTATTCTGCCTCGCTTTCAAGTCCGCCTCGTTGCCTTCCCTCAACAGATTTTTGGACAATAGTTGTCCTTTATTACTCGGCCAGTTTGTGAATTGCTGTGTCCCTGAGCTCCATTTTTCAACTCGTTTTTGGAGAGCTGACCACAAGTCCAAAATTTTGGTTCAGGACCTATACTGGTTCCCGGTGGGTGTCTGAGAATTTGGTTAATTCTTCTTCCTGCCGGGAAATTACAGTGATATGTGCCCGTCCAAATGCCTAACAGCTACTCTCTCATTGGTTCTCCCTCTTCCCTTTCATCCTCTGCCAAATTGGCAACCTGTGCGAACCAAGAGGTTAAAGGGGCTGTCTCTCCAAGTTGGGAGGTTGATAGTAAAGCAGCCGGAAAGTCAATCCGGAGCACCAGGAGAGGGTTTATTCGTTGAGTTTTAGAAACCTTTCGTATTCACAGTGTGTCCGTTCTCTAGGTTTCCCGCACATGTTATAGCTGTAGTAATATTCCCTTCAACCTGGAGAGTTCGGACCCATGGAATGGGTGCCATGCATTATTGCTTTAAAGGGTCTGCATTTGCTCACCCAATCTCACAAATCGTCTCAGTCCCAAGTGTCCCTCCTTATGCCACATCCAGCTGTCGTTGTAGATAGGGTCATTCCAGCTTTCATCAGAGACCCTGAAGGAATTGTAAAGAATTTCCCAGTTTTTTTGTTTTGTTTTTGAAATTCCTTTTTATAGTGGGTTTGAGCTGATTCTCGCTGCCATGTTTATGCCAGTCTAGACACACTTGATTCCCTTACGGAGACATATCAATACATAGGTTTTAAGATTCTTACTAGTCAGATATTTTCCTCTGCGGGAAATATGGGGTTTTGAGTCCCTTTCACTGAGGACGGTGTAGGTCTTGTCTATTCCATAGTTGGTTTTTGGAACGGTACCTGTGCTTATATCAAACTCTGGTTTTATGCATCACCCCACCTCTCCTTCCCCCTTAAGCAGGTATAAGAGTGTTTTCTAAATGTGAGACACTGTTCTCTTTCCTAACTCAGTTCAAGTGTAGCCATGTTTACAGGATCTTCATAAGTGATATCTTATGATAAGTTTCTTTTTCTGTGTGACTTATTTCACTTAGAATCATCGTACCTGAATCCACCCATTTTGCTGCTACTGGTCTTATGACATTGATTTCATGGCTGAGGGATATTCCATCGTACGTAAGTACCACAATAACGTAATTGCCACAGTTTTTTGAACCATTTTTATATTTCCTGGGATATTTAAGGTGTACCCATGTTGAGGTCCTTGTAAGCAGTGCAGCCCTAAATTTTGGGGTGGCTCTGTCTTATTGATTTTCAGTTTTCCCAAGGTATATTCCCTAGACTGGAAATGCCCTTGGCTCTGTAGCTCTGTTGTTTACTTCTTTAGGGAACACAATGCACTCCTCCAGAGAGGCAGTTGGCAATTTACATCCCGCCCATCAGCATAACAAGGCTCCCTGTTCTCCAGCGCCTGTCTTGCCTTTCTGGTATTTTTTTTTTTTTTTTTTTTTTTTTTTTTGTGGTACGCGGGCCTCTCACTGTTGTGGCCTCTCCCGTTGCGGAGCACAGGCTCCGGATGCACAGGCTCAGCAGCCACGGCTCACGGGCCCAGCCGCTCCGCGGCACATGGGATCCTCCCAGACCGGGGCACGAACCCGCATCCCCTGCATCGGCAGGCGGACTCCCAACCACTGCGCCACCAGGGAGGCCCGCCTTTCTGGTTTTTACACATTTTGTGGATGTCCCTTTTGACTGGTGGAAAGTGATACTTCTTTGTAGTGCAGATTTGCATTGCCCGCTTGCTTGCTTGGCCAAAAAGGGCGTATGCGTTTTCTCCTGAATATATTCAGGAGAAAACGCATACGCCCTTTTTGGCCAAGTGCATCATTGTCGAAGTTGTGCCCCTCTTCCTGTGCTTTAAAGGCGATTCCAACGTACCTCTTGAAATCTGTTTCCTGCTATTCTGCCTCACTTTCAAGTCCGCCTCATTGCCTTCCCTCAACAGATTTTTGGACGATAGTTGTCCTTTATTACTCGGCCAGTTTGTGAATTGCTGTGCCCCTGAGCTCCATTTATCAACTCATTTTTGGTGAGCTGACCGCAAGTCCAACATTTTGGTTCAAGACCTATGCTGGTTCCCGGTAGGGGGCTCAGACTTTGGTTAATTCTTCTTCCTGCCGGGAAGTTAGAGTGATATGTGCCCGTCCAAATGCCTAACAGCTACTCTCTCATTGGTTCTCCCTCTTCCCTTTCATCCTCTGCCAAATTGGCAACCTGTGCGAACCAGGATGTTAAAGGGGCTGTCTCTCCAATTTCGGAGTTTGATAGTAAAGCAGATGGAAAGTCAAACTGGAGCACAAGGAGAGGGATTGTACGTTGAGTTTTAGAAACCTTTCGTATTCACAGTGTGTCCATTCTCTAGGTTTCCCATACATGTTATAGCTGCAGTAATATTCCCTTCAACCTGGAGAGTTGGGACCCATGGAATGGGTGCCAGGCATTTGTGCTTTAAAGGTTCTGCATTTGCTCACCCAATCTCTCCAATCGTCTCAGTCCCAAGTGTCCCACCTTATGCCACTTCCAGCTCTCATTGTAGATAGGGTCATTCCAGGTTTCATCAGAGACCCTGAAGGAATTGTAAAGAATTTCCCAGTTTTTTTGTTTTGTTTTTGAAATTCCTTTTTATAGTGGGTTTGAGCTGATTCTCGCTGCCATGTTTATGCCAGTCTAGACACACTTGATTCCCTTACGGAGACATATCAATACATAGGTTTTAAGATTCTTACTAGTCAGATATACTCCTCTGTGGGAAATATGGGGTTTTGAGTCCCTTTCACTGAGGAAGGTGTAGGTCTTGTCTATTCCATAGTTGGTTTTTGGAACGGTACCTGTGCTTATATCAAACTCTGGTTTTATGCATCACCCCACCTCTCCTTCCCCCTTAAGCAGGCATAAGAGTGTTTTCTAAATGTGAGACACTGTTCTCTTTCCTAACTCAGTTCAGTTGTAGCCATGTTTACCGGATCTTCATAAGTGATATCTTATGATAAGTTTCTTTTTCTCTGTGACTTATTTCACTTAGAATCATCGTACCTGAATCCACCCATTTTGCTGCTACTGGTCTTATGACATTGATTACATGGCTGGGGATATTCCATCGTACCTTAGTACCACAATTTTTTGAACCATTTTTATATTTCCTGGGATATTTAAGGTGTACCCAAGTTGAGGTCCTTGTAAGCAGTGCAGCCCTAAATTTTGGGGTGGCTCTGTCTTATTGATTTTCAGTTTTCCCAAGGAATATTCCCTAGACTGGAAGAGCCATGGGCTCTGTAGCTCTGTTGTTTACTTCTTTTAGGGAACAAAATGCACTCCTCCAGAGAGGCAGTTGGCAATTTACATCCCGCCCATCTGCATATCAAGGCTCCCTGTTCTCCAGGGCCTGTCTTGCCTTTCTGGTTTTTACACATTTTGTGGATGTCCCTTTTGACCGGTGGGAAGTGATACTTCTTTGTAGTGCAGATTTGCATTGCCCGCTTGCTTGCTTGGCCAAAATGGGCGTATGCGTTTTCTCCTGAATATATTCAGGACAAAACGCATACACCCTTTTTGGGCAAGTGCATCATTGTCGAAGTTGTGCCCCTCTTCCTGTGCTTTAAAGGCGATTCCAACGTACCTCTTGAAATCTGTTTCCTGCTATTCTGCCTCACTTTCAAGTCCGCCTCGTTGCCTTCCCTCAACAGATTTTTGGACGATAGTTGTCCTTTATTACTCGGCCAGTTTGTGAATTGCTGTGACCCTGAGCTCCATTTTTCAACTCGTTTTTTGTGAGCTGACCGCAAGTCCAACATTTTGGTTCGGGACCCATGCTGGTTCCCCGTGGGGGGCTGAGACTTTGGTTAATTATTCTTCCTGCCGGGAAGTTAGAGTGATATGTGCCCGTCCAAATGCCTAACAGCTACTCTCTCATTGGTTCTCACTCTTTCCTTTCATCCTCTGCCAAATTGGAAACCTGTGCGAACCAGGAGGTTAAAGGGGCTGTCTCTCCAATTTGGGAGGTTGATAGTAAAGCAGATGGAAAGTCAAACCGGCGCACCAGGAGAGGGACTATTCGTTGAGTTTTAGAAACCTTTCGTATTCACAGTGTGTCCGTTCTCTAGGTTTCCCGTACATGTTATAGCTGTAGTAATATTCCCTTCAACCTGGAGAGTTGGGACCCATGGAATGGGTGCCAGGCATTTGTGCTTTAAAGTGTCTGCATTTGCTCACCCAATCTCACCAATCCTCTCAGTCCCAAGTGTCCAGCCTTATGCCACATCCAGCTGTCGTTGTAGATAGCGTCGTTCCAGGTTTCATCAGAGACCCTGAAGGAATTGTAAAGAATTTCCCAGTTTTTTTGTTTTGTTTTTGAAATTCCTTTTTATAGTGGGTTTGAGCTGATTCTCGCTGCCATGTTTATGCCAGTCTAGACACACTTGATTCCCTTACGGAGACATATCAATACATAGGTTTTAAGATTCTTACTAGTCAGATATATTCCTCTGCAGGAAATATTGGGTTTTGAGTCCCTTTCACTGAGGAAGGTGTAGGTCTTGTCTATTCCATAGTTGGTTTTTGGAACCGTACCTGTGCTTATATCAAACTTTGGTTTTATGCATGACCCCACCTCTCCTTCACACTTAAGCGGGCATAAGAGTGTTTTCTAAATGTGAGACACTGTTCTCTTTCCTAACTCAGTTCAAGTGTAGCCATGTTTACAGGATATTCATAAGTGATATCTTATGATAAGTTTCTTTTTCTCTGTGACTTATTTCACTTAGAATTATCGTACGTGAATCCACCCATTTTGCTGCTACATGTCTTACGACATTGATTTCATGGCTGAGGAATATTCCATCGTACATAAGTACCACAATTTTTGAACCATTTTTATATTTCCTGGGATATTTAAGGTGTACCCAAGTTGAGGTCCTTGTAAGCATTGCAGCCCTATATTTTGGGGTGGCTCTGTCTTATTGATTTTCAGTTTTCCCAAGGTATATTCCCTAGACTGGAAGTGCCCTTGGCTCTGTAGCTCTGTTGTTTACTTGTTTTAGGGAACACAATGCACTCCTCCAGAGAGGCAGTTGGCAATTTACATCCAGCCCATCTGCATAACAAGGCTCCCTGTTCTCCAGGGCCTGTCTTGCCTTTCTGGTTTTTACACATTTTGTGGATGTCCCTTTTGACCGGTGGGAAGTGATACTTCTTTGTAGTGCAGATTTGCATTGCCCGCTTGCTTGCTTGGCCAAAATGGGCGTATGCGTTTTCTCCTGAATATATTCAGGAGAAAACGCATACGCCCTTTTTGGCCAAGTGCATCATTGTCGAAGTTGTGCCGCTCTTCCTGTGCTTTAAAGGAGATTCCAACGTACCTCTTGAAAACTGTTTCCTGCTATTCTGCCTCGCTTTCAAGTCCGCCTCGTTGCCTTCCCTTAACAGATTTTTGGACGATAGTTGTCCTTTATTACTCGGCCAGTTTGTGAATTGCTGTGCCCCTGAGCTCCATTTTTCAACTCGTTTTTGGTGAGCTGACCGCAAGTCCAAAATTTTGGTTCAGGACCTATACTGGTTCCCGGTGGGTGGCTGAGAATTTGGTTAATACTTTTTCCTGCCGGGAAATTACAGTGATATGTGCCCGTCCAAATGCCTAACAGCTACTCTCTCATTGGTTCTCCCTCTTCCCTTTCATCCTCTGCCAAATTGGCAACCTGTGCGAACCAAGAGGTTAAAGGGGCTGTCTCTCCAAGTTGGGAGGTTGATAGTAAAGTAGACGGAAAGTCAAACCGGAGCACCAGGAGAGGGACTATGCATTGAGTTTTAGAAACCTTTCGTATTCACAGTGTGTCCGTTCCCTAGGTTTCCCGCACATGTTATAGCTGTAGTAATATTCCCTTCAACCTGGAGAGTTCGGACCCATGAAATGGGTGCCATGCATTATTGCTTTAAAGGGTCTGCATTTGCTCACCCAATCTCACCAATCGTCTCAGTCCCAAGTGTCCCTCCTTATGCCACATTCAGCTGTCGTTGTAGATAGGGTCATTCCAGCTTTCATCAGAGACCCTGAAGGAATTGTAAAGAATTTCCCAGTTTTTTTGTTTTGTTTTTGAAATTCCTTTTTATAGTGGGTTTGAGCTGATTCTCGCTGCCATGTTTATGCCAGTCTAGACACACTTGATTCCCTTACGGAGACATATCAATACATAGGTTTTAAGATTCTTACTAGTCAGATATTTTCCTCTGCGGGAAATATGGGGTTTTGAGTCCCTTTCACTGAGGACGGTGTAGGTCTTGTCTATTCCATAGTTGGTTTTTGGAACGGTACCTGTGCTTATATCAAACTCTGGTTTTATGCATCACCCCACCTCTCCTTCCCCCTTAAGCAGGTATAAGAGTGTTTTCTAAATGTGAGACACTGTTCTCTTTCCTAACTCAGTTCAAGTGTAGCCATGTTTACAGGATCTTCATAAGTGATATCTTATGATAAGTTTCTTTTTCTGTGTGACTTATTTCACTTAGAATCATCGTACCTGAATCCACCCATTTTGCTGCTACTGGTCTTATGACATTGATTTCATGGCTGAGGGATATTCCATCGTACGTAAGTACCACAATAACGTAATTGCCACAGTTTTTTGAACCATTTTTATATTTCCTGGGATATTTAAGGTGTACCCATGTTGAGGTCCTTGTAAGCAGTGCAGCCCTAAATTTTGGGGTGGCTCTGTCTTATTGATTTTCAGTTTTCCCAAGGTATATTCCCTAGACTGGAAATGCCCTTGGCTCTGTAGCTCTGTTGTTTACTTCTTTAGGGAACACAATGCACTCCTCCAGAGAGGCAGTTGGCAATTTACATCCCGCCCATCAGCATAACAAGGCTCCCTGTTCTCCAGCGCCTGTCTTGCCTTTCTGGTATTTTTTTTTTTTTTTTTTTTTTTTTTTTGTGGTACGCGGGCCTCTCACTGTTGTGGCCTCTCCCGTTGCGGAGCACAGGCTCCGGATGCACAGGCTCAGCAGCCACGGCTCACGGGCACAGCCGCTCCGCGGCACATGGGATCCTCCCAGACCGGGGCACGAACCCGCATCCCCTGCATCGGCAGGCGGACTCCCAACCACTGCGCCACCAGGGAGGCCCGCCTTTCTGGTTTTTACACATTTTGTGGATGTCCCTTTTGACTGGTGGAAAGTGATACTTCTTTGTAGTGCAGATTTGCATTGCCCGCTTGCTTGCTTGGCCAAAAAGGGCGTATGCGTTTTCTCCTGAATATATTCAGGAGAAAACGCATACGCCCTTTTTGGCCAAGTGCATCATTGTCGAAGTTGTGCCCCTCTTCCTGTGCTTTAAAGGCGATTCCAACGTACCTCTTGAAATCTGTTTCCTGCTATTCTGCCTCACTTTCAAGTCCGCCTCATTGCCTTCCCTCAACAGATTTTTGGACGATAGTTGTCCTTTATTACTCGGCCAGTTTGTGAATTGCTGTGCCCCTGAGCTCCATTTATCAACTCATTTTTGGTGAGCTGACCGCAAGTCCAACATTTTGGTTCAAGACCTATGCTGGTTCCCGGTAGGGGGCTCAGACTTTGGTTAATTCTTCTTCCTGCCGGGAAGTTAGAGTGATATGTGCCCGTCCAAATGCCTAACAGCTACTCTCTCATTGGTTCTCCCTCTTCCCTTTCATCCTCTGCCAAATTGGCAACCTGTGCGAACCAGGATGTTAAAGGGGCTGTCTCTCCAATTTCGGAGTTTGATAGTAAAGCAGATGGAAAGTCAAACTGGAGCACAAGGAGAGGGATTGTACGTTGAGTTTTAGAAACCTTTCGTATTCACAGTGTGTCCATTCTCTAGGTTTCCCATACATGTTATAGCTGCAGTAATATTCCCTTCAACCTGGAGAGTTGGGACCCATGGAATGGGTGCCAGGCATTTGTGCTTTAAAGGTTCTGCATTTGCTCACCCAATCTCTCCAATCGTCTCAGTCCCAAGTGTCCCACCTTATGCCACTTCCAGCTCTCATTGTAGATAGGGTCATTCCAGGTTTCATCAGAGACCCTGAAGGAATTGTAAAGAATTTCCCAGTTTTTTTGTTTTGTTTTTGAAATTCCTTTTTATAGTGGGTTTGAGCTGATTCTCGCTGCCATGTTTATGCCAGTCTAGACACACTTGATTCCCTTACGGAGACATATCAATACATAGGTTTTAAGATTCTTACTAGTCAGATATACTCCTCTGTGGGAAATATGGGGTTTTGAGTCCCTTTCACTGAGGAAGGTGTAGGTCTTGTCTATTCCATAGTTGGTTTTTGGAACGGTACCTGTGCTTATATCAAACTCTGGTTTTATGCATCACCCCACCTCTCCTTCCCCCTTAAGCAGGCATAAGAGTGTTTTCTAAATGTGAGACACTGTTCTCTTTCCTAACTCAGTTCAGTTGTAGCCATGTTTACCGGATCTTCATAAGTGATATCTTATGATAAGTTTCTTTTTCTCTGTGACTTATTTCACTTAGAATCATCGTACCTGAATCCACCCATTTTGCTGCTACTGGTCTTATGACATTGATTACATGGCTGGGGATATTCCATCGTACCTTAGTACCACAATTTTTTGAACCATTTTTATATTTCCTGGGATATTTAAGGTGTACCCAAGTTGAGGTCCTTGTAAGCAGTGCAGCCCTAAATTTTGGGGTGGCTCTGTCTTATTGATTTTCAGTTTTCCCAAGGAATATTCCCTAGACTGGAAGAGCCATGGGCTCTGTAGCTCTGTTGTTTACTTCTTTTAGGGAACAAAATGCACTCCTCCAGAGAGGCAGTTGGCAATTTACATCCCGCCCATCTGCATATCAAGGCTCCCTGTTCTCCAGGGCCTGTCTTGCCTTTCTGGTTTTTACACATTTTGTGGATGTCCCTTTTGACCGGTGGGAAGTGATACTTCTTTGTAGTGCAGATTTGCATTGCCCGCTTGCTTGCTTGGCCAAAATGGGCGTATGCGTTTTCTCCTGAATATATTCAGGACAAAACGCATACACCCTTTTTGGGCAAGTGCATCATTGTCGAAGTTGTGCCCCTCTTCCTGTGCTTTAAAGGCGATTCCAACGTACCTCTTGAAATCTGTTTCCTGCTATTCTGCCTCACTTTCAAGTCCGCCTCGTTGCCTTCCCTCAACAGATTTTTGGACGATAGTTGTCCTTTATTACTCGGCCAGTTTGTGAATTGCTGTGACCCTGAGCTCCATTTTTCAACTCGTTTTTTGTGAGCTGACCGCAAGTCCAACATTTTGGTTCGGGACCCATGCTGGTTCCCCGTGGGGGGCTGAGACTTTGGTTAATTATTCTTCCTGCCGGGAAGTTAGAGTGATATGTGCCCGTCCAAATGCCTAACAGCTACTCTCTCATTGGTTCTCACTCTTTCCTTTCATCCTCTGCCAAATTGGAAACCTGTGCGAACCAGGAGGTTAAAGGGGCTGTCTCTCCAATTTGGGAGGTTGATAGTAAAGCAGATGGAAAGTCAAACCGGCGCACCAGGAGAGGGACTATTCGTTGAGTTTTAGAAACCTTTCGTATTCACAGTGTGTCCGTTCTCTAGGTTTCCCGTACATGTTATAGCTGTAGTAATATTCCCTTCAACCTGGAGAGTTGGGACCCATGGAATGGGTGCCAGGCATTTGTGCTTTAAAGTGTCTGCATTTGCTCACCCAATCTCACCAATCCTCTCAGTCCCAAGTGTCCAGCCTTATGCCACATCCAGCTGTCGTTGTAGATAGCGTCGTTCCAGGTTTCATCAGAGACCCTGAAGGAATTGTAAAGAATTTCCCAGTTTTTTTGTTTTGTTTTTGAAATTCCTTTTTATAGTGGGTTTGAGCTGATTCTCGCTGCCATGTTTATGCCAGTCTAGACACACTTGATTCCCTTACGGAGACATATCAATACATAGGTTTTAAGATTCTTACTAGTCAGATATATTCCTCTGCAGGAAATATTGGGTTTTGAGTCCCTTTCACTGAGGAAGGTGTAGGTCTTGTCTATTCCATAGTTGGTTTTTGGAACCGTACCTGTGCTTATATCAAACTTTGGTTTTATGCATGACCCCACCTCTCCTTCACACTTAAGCGGGCATAAGAGTGTTTTCTAAATGTGAGACACTGTTCTCTTTCCTAACTCAGTTCAAGTGTAGCCATGTTTACAGGATATTCATAAGTGATATCTTATGATAAGTTTCTTTTTCTCTGTGACTTATTTCACTTAGAATTATCGTACGTGAATCCACCCATTTTGCTGCTACATGTCTTACGACATTGATTTCATGGCTGAGGAATATTCCATCGTACATAAGTACCACAATTTTTGAACCATTTTTATATTTCCTGGGATATTTAAGGTGTACCCAAGTTGAGGTCCTTGTAAGCATTGCAGCCCTATATTTTGGGGTGGCTCTGTCTTATTGATTTTCAGTTTTCCCAAGGTATATTCCCTAGACTGGAAGTGCCCTTGGCTCTGTAGCTCTGTTGTTTACTTGTTTTAGGGAACACAATGCACTCCTCCAGAGAGGCAGTTGGCAATTTACATCCAGCCCATCTGCATAACAAGGCTCCCTGTTCTCCAGGGCCTGTCTTGCCTTTCTGGTTTTTACACATTTTGTGGATGTCCCTTTTGACCGGTGGGAAGTGATACTTCTTTGTAGTGCAGATTTGCATTGCCCGCTTGCTTGCTTGGCCAAAATGGGCGTATGCGTTTTCTCCTGAATATATTCAGGAGAAAACGCATACGCCCTTTTTGGCCAAGTGCATCATTGTCGAAGTTGTGCCGCTCTTCCTGTGCTTTAAAGGAGATTCCAACGTACCTCTTGAAAACTGTTTCCTGCTATTCTGCCTCGCTTTCAAGTCCGCCTCGTTGCCTTCCCTTAACAGATTTTTGGACGATAGTTGTCCTTTATTACTCGGCCAGTTTGTGAATTGCTGTGCCCCTGAGCTCCATTTTTCAACTCGTTTTTGGTGAGCTGACCGCAAGTCCAAAATTTTGGTTCAGGACCTATACTGGTTCCCGGTGGGTGGCTGAGAATTTGGTTAATACTTTTTCCTGCCGGGAAATTACAGTGATATGTGCCCGTCCAAATGCCTAACAGCTACTCTCTCATTGGTTCTCCCTCTTCCCTTTCATCCTCTGCCAAATTGGCAACCTGTGCGAACCAAGAGGTTAAAGGGGCTGTCTCTCCAAGTTGGGAGGTTGATAGTAAAGTAGACGGAAAGTCAAACCGGAGCACCAGGAGAGGGACTATGCATTGAGTTTTAGAAACCTTTCGTATTCACAGTGTGTCCGTTCCCTAGGTTTCCCGCACATGTTATAGCTGTAGTAATATTCCCTTCAACCTGGAGAGTTCGGACCCATGAAATGGGTGCCATGCATTATTGCTTTAAAGGGTCTGCATTTGCTCACCCAATCTCACCAATCGTCTCAGTCCCAAGTGTCCCTCCTTATGCCACATTCAGCTGTCGTTGTAGATAGGGTCATTCCAGCTTTCATCAGAGACCCTGAAGGAATTGTAAAGAATTTCCCAGTTTTTTTGTTTTGTTTTTGAAATTCCTTTTTATAGTGGGTTTGAGCTGATTCTCGCTGCCATGTTTATGCCAGTCTAGACACACTTGATTCTCTTATGGAGACATATCAATACATAGGTTTTAAGATTCTTACTAGTCAGATATTTTCCTCTGCGGGAAATATGGGGTTTTGAGTCCCTTTCACTGAGGACGGTGTAGGTCTTGTCTATTCCATAGTTGGTTTTTGGAACGGTACCTGTGCTTATATCAAACTCTGGTTTTATGCATCACCCCACCTCTCCTTCCCCCTTAAGCAGGTATAAGAGTGTTTTCTAAATGTGAGACACTGTTCTCTTTCCTAACTCAGTTCAAGTGTAGCCATGTTTACAGGATCTTCATAAGTGATATCTTATGATAAGTTTCTTTTTCTGTGTGACTTATTTCACTTAGAATCATCGTACCTGAATCCACCCATTTTGCTGCTACTGGTCTTATGACATTGATTTCATGGCTGAGGGATATTCCATCGTACGTAAGTACCACAATTTTTTGAACCATGTTTATATTTTCTGGGATACTTAAGGTGTATCCAAGTTGAGGTCCTTGTATGCAGTGCAGCCCTAAATTTTGGGGTGGCTCTGTCTTATTGATTTTCAGTTTTCCCAAGGTATATTCCCTAGACTGGTAGTGCCCTTGGCTCTGTAGCTCTGTTCTTTACTTGTTTTAGGGAACAGAATGCACTCCTCCAGAGAGGCAGTTGGCAATTTACATCCCGCCCATCAGCATAACAAGGCTCCCTGTTCTCCAGGGCCTGTCTTGCCTTTCTTGTTCTTACACATTTTGTGGATGTCCCTTTTGACCGGTGGGAAGTGATACTTCTTTGTAGTGCAGATTTGCATTGCCCGCTTGCTTGCTTGGCCAAAAAGGGCGTATGCGTTTTCTCCTGAATATATTCAGGAGAAAACGCATACGCCCTTTTTGGCCAAGTGCATCATTGTCGAAGTTGTGCCCCTCTTCCTGTGCTTTAAAGGCGATTCCAACGTACCTCTTGAAATCTGTTTCCTGCTATTCTGCCTCGCTTTCAAGTCCGCCTCGTTGCCTTCCCTCAACAGATTTTTGGACAATAGTTGTCCTTTATTACTCGGCCAGTTTGTGAATTGCTGTGTCCCTGAGCTCCATTTTTCAACTCGTGTTTGGAGAGCTGACCACAAGTCCAAAATTTTGGTTCAGGACCTATACTGGTTCCCGGTGGGTGTCTGAGAATTTCGTTAATTCTTCTTCCTGCCGGGAAATTACAGTGATATGTGCCCGTCCAAATGCCTAACAGCTACTCTCTCATTGGTTCTCCCTCTTCCCTTTCATCCTCTGCCAAATTGGCAACCTGTGCGAACCAAGAGGTTAAAGGGGCTGTCTCTCCAAGTTGGGAGGTTGATAGTAAAGCAGCCGGAAAGTCAATCCGGAGCACCAGGAGAGGGTTTATTCGTTGAGTTTTAGAAACCTTTCGTATTCACAGTGTGTCCGTTCTCTAGGTTTCCCGCACATGTTATAGCTGTAGTAATATTCCCTTCAACCTGGAGAGTTTGGACCCATGGAATGGGTGCCATGCATTATTGCTTTAAAGGGTCTGCATTTGCTCACCCAATCTCACAAATCGTCTCAGTCCCAAGTGTCCCTCCTTATGCCACATCCAGCTGTCGTTGTAGATAGGGTCATTCCAGCTTTCATCAGAGACCCTGAAGGAATTGTAAAGAATTTCCCAGTTTTTTTGTTTTGTTTTTGAAATTCCTTTTTATAGTGGGTTTGAGCTGATTCTCGCTGCCATGTTTATGCCAGTCTAGACACACTTGATTCCCTTACGGAGACATATCAATACATAGGTTTTAAGATTCTTACTAGTCAGATATTTTCCTCTGCGGGAAATATGGGGTTTTGAGTCCCTTTCACTGAGGACGGTGTAGGTCTTGTCTATTCCATAGTTGGTTTTTGGAACGGTACCTGTGCTTATATCAAACTCTGGTTTTATGCATCACCCCACCTCTCCTTCCCCCTTAAGCAGGTATAAGAGTGTTTTCTAAATGTGAGACACTGTTCTCTTTCCTAACTCAGTTCAAGTGTAGCCATGTTTACAGGATCTTCATAAGTGATATCTTATGATAAGTTTCTTTTTCTGTGTGACTTATTTCACTTAGAATCATCGTACCTGAATCCACCCATTTTGCTGCTACTGGTCTTATGACATTGATTTCATGGCTGAGGGATATTCCATCGTACGTAAGTACCACAATAACGTAATTGCCACAGTTTTTTGAACCATTTTTATATTTCCTGGGATATTTAAGGTGTACCCATGTTGAGGTCCTTGTAAGCAGTGCAGCCCTAAATTTTGGGGTGGCTCTGTCTTATTGATTTTCAGTTTTCCCAAGGTATATTCCCTAGACTGGAAATGCCCTTGGCTCTGTAGCTCTGTTGTTTACTTCTTTAGGGAACACAATGCACTCCTCCAGAGAGGCAGTTGGCAATTTACATCCCGCCCATCAGCATAACAAGGCTCCCTGTTCTCCAGCGCCTGTCTTGCCTTTCTGGTATTTTTTTTTTTTTTTTTTTTTTTTTTTTTGTGGTACGCGGGCCTCTCACTGTTGTGGCCTCTCCCGTTGCGGAGCACAGGCACCGGATGCACAGGCTCAGCAGCCACGGCTCACGGGCCCAGCCGCTCCGCGGCACATGGGATCCTCCCAGACCGGGGCATGAACCCGCATCCCCTGCATCGGCAGGCGGACTCCCAACCACTGCGCCACCAGGGAGGCCCGCCTTTCTGGTTTTTACACATTTTGTGGATGTCCCTTTTGACTGGTGGAAAGTGATACTTCTTTGTAGTGCAGATTTGCATTGCCCGCTTGCTTGCTTGGCCAAAAAGGGCGTATGCGTTTTCTCCTGAATATATTCAGGAGAAAACGCATACGCCCTTTTTGGCCAAGTGCATCATTGTCGAAGTTGTGCCCCTCTTCCTGTGCTTTAAAGGCGATTCCAACGTACCTCTTGAAATCTGTTTCCTGCTATTCTGCCTCACTTTCAAGTCCGCCTCATTGCCTTCCCTCAACAGATTTTTGGACGATAGTTGTCCTTTATTACTCGGCCAGTTTGTGAATTGCTGTGCCCCTGAGCTCCATTTATCAACTCATTTTTGGTGAGCTGACCGCAAGTCCAACATTTTGGTTCAAGACCTATGCTGGTTCCCGGTAGGGGGCTCAGACTTTGGTTAATTCTTCTTCCTGCCGGGAAGTTAGAGTGATATGTGCCCGTCCAAATGCCTAACAGCTACTCTCTCATTGGTTCTCCCTCTTCCCTTTCATCCTCTGCCAAATTGGCAACCTGTGCGAACCAGGATGTTAAAGGGGCTGTCTCTCCAATTTCGGAGTTTGATAGTAAAGCAGATGGAAAGTCAAACTGGAGCACAAGGAGAGGGATTGTACGTTGAGTTTTAGAAACCTTTCGTATTCACAGTGTGTCCATTCTCTAGGTTTCCCATACATGTTATAGCTGCAGTAATATTCCCTTCAACCTGGAGAGTTGGGACCCATGGAATGGGTGCCAGGCATTTGTGCTTTAAAGGTTCTGCATTTGCTCACCCAATCTCTCCAATCGTCTCAGTCCCAAGTGTCCCACCTTATGCCACTTCCAGCTCTCATTGTAGATAGGGTCATTCCAGGTTTCATCAGAGACCCTGAAGGAATTGTAAAGAATTTCCCAGTTTTTTTGTTTTGTTTTTGAAATTCCTTTTTATAGTGGGTTTGAGCTGATTCTCGCTGCCATGTTTATGCCAGTCTAGACACACTTGATTCCCTTACGGAGACATATCAATACATAGGTTTTAAGATTCTTACTAGTCAGATATACTCCTCTGTGGGAAATATGGGGTTTTGAGTCCCTTTCACTGAGGAAGGTGTAGGTCTTGTCTATTCCATAGTTGGTTTTTGGAACGGTACCTGTGCTTATATCAAACTCTGGTTTTATGCATCACCCCACCTCTCCTTCCCCCTTAAGCAGGCATAAGAGTGTTTTCTAAATGTGAGACACTGTTCTCTTTCCTAACTCAGTTCAGTTGTAGCCATGTTTACCGGATCTTCATAAGTGATATCTTATGATAAGTTTCTTTTTCTCTGTGACTTATTTCACTTAGAATCATCGTACCTGAATCCACCCATTTTGCTGCTACTGGTCTTATGACATTGATTACATGGCTGGGGATATTCCATCGTACCTTAGTACCACAATTTTTTGAACCATTTTTATATTTCCTGGGATATTTAAGGTGTACCCAAGTTGAGGTCCTTGTAAGCAGTGCAGCCCTAAATTTTGGGGTGGCTCTGTCTTATTGATTTTCAGTTTTCCCAAGGAATATTCCCTAGACTGGAAGAGCCATGGGCTCTGTAGCTCTGTTGTTTACTTCTTTTAGGGAACAAAATGCACTCCTCCAGAGAGGCAGTTGGCAATTTACATCCCGCCCATCTGCATATCAAGGCTCCCTGTTCTCCAGGGCCTGTCTTGCCTTTCTGGTTTTTACACATTTTGTGGATGTCCCTTTTGACCGGTGGGAAGTGATACTTCTTTGTAGTGCAGATTTGCATTGCCCGCTTGCTTGCTTGGCCAAAATGGGCGTATGCGTTTTGTCCTGAATATATTCAGGACAAAACGCATACACCCTTTTTGGGCAAGTGCATCATTGTCGAAGTTGTGCCCATCTTCCTGTGCTTTAAAGGCGATTCCAACGTACCTCTTGAAATCTGTTTCCTGCTATTCTGCCTCACTTTCAAGTCCGCCTCGTTGCCTTCCCTCAACAGATTTTTGGACGATAGTTGTCCTTTATTACTCGGCCAGTTTGTGAATTGCTGTGACCCTGAGCTCCATTTTTCAACTCGTTTTTTGTGAGCTGACCGCAAGTCCAACATTTTGGTTCGGGACCCATGCTGGTTCCCCGTGGGGGGCTGAGACTTTGGTTAATTATTCTTCCTGCCGGGAAGTTAGAGTGATATGTGCCCGTCCAAATGCCTAACAGCTACTCTCTCATTGGTTCTCACTCTTTCCTTTCATCCTCTGCCAAATTGGAAACCTGTGCGAACCAGGAGGTTAAAGGGGCTGTCTCTCCAATTTGGGAGGTTGATAGTAAAGCAGATGGAAAGTCAAACCGGCGCACCAGGAGAGGGACTATTCGTTGAGTTTTAGAAACCTTTCGTATTCACAGTGTGTCCGTTCTCTAGGTTTCCCGTACATGTTATAGCTGTAGTAATATTCCCTTCAACCTGGAGAGTTGGGACCCATGGAATGGGTGCCAGGCATTTGTGCTTTAAAGTGTCTGCATTTGCTCACCCAATCTCACCAATCCTCTCAGTCCCAAGTGTCCAGCCTTATGCCACATCCAGCTGTCGTTGTAGATAGCGTCGTTCCAGGTTTCATCAGAGACCCTGAAGGAATTGTAAAGAATTTCCCAGTTTTTTTGTTTTGTTTTTGAAATTCCTTTTTATAGTGGGTTTGAGCTGATTCTCGCTGCCATGTTTATGCCAGTCTAGACACACTTGATTCCCTTACGGAGACATATCAATACATAGGTTTTAAGATTCTTACTAGTCAGATATATTCCTCTGCAGGAAATATTGGGTTTTGAGTCCCTTTCACTGAGGAAGGTGTAGGTCTTGTCTATTCCATAGTTGGTTTTTGGAACCGTACCTGTGCTTATATCAAACTTTGGTTTTATGCATGACCCCACCTCTCCTTCACACTTAAGCGGGCATAAGAGTGTTTTCTAAATGTGAGACACTGTTCTCTTTCCTAACTCAGTTCAAGTGTAGCCATGTTTACAGGATATTCATAAGTGATATCTTATGATAAGTTTCTTTTTCTCTGTGACTTATTTCACTTAGAATTATCGTACGTGAATCCACCCATTTTGCTGCTACATGTCTTACGACATTGATTTCATGGCTGAGGAATATTCCATCGTACATAAGTACCACAATTTTTGAACCATTTTTATATTTCCTGGGATATTTAAGGTGTACCCAAGTTGAGGTCCTTGTAAGCATTGCAGCCCTATATTTTGGGGTGGCTCTGTCTTATTGATTTTCAGTTTTCCCAAGGTATATTCCCTAGACTGGAAGTGCCCTTGGCTCTGTAGCTCTGTTGTTTACTTGTTTTAGGGAACACAATGCACTCCTCCAGAGAGGCAGTTGGCAATTTACATCCAGCCCATCTGCATAACAAGGCTCCCTGTTCTCCAGGGCCTGTCTTGCCTTTCTGGTTTTTACACATTTTGTGGATGTCCCTTTTGACCGGTGGGAAGTGATACTTCTTTGTAGTGCAGATTTGCATTGCCCGCTTGCTTGCTTGGCCAAAATGGGCGTATGCGTTTTCTCCTGAATATATTCAGGAGAAAACGCATACGCCCTTTTTGGCCAAGTGCATCATTGTCGAAGTTGTGCCGCTCTTCCTGTGCTTTAAAGGAGATTCCAACGTACCTCTTGAAAACTGTTTCCTGCTATTCTGCCTCGCTTTCAAGTCCGCCTCGTTGCCTTCCCTTAACAGATTTTTGGACGATAGTTGTCATTTATTACTCTGCCAGTTTGTGAATTGCTGTGGCCTTGAGTTCCGTTATTCAACTAGTTTTTTGTGAGCTGACCGCAAGTCCAAAATTTTGGTTCAGGACCTATACTGGTTCCCGGTGGGTGGCTGAGACTTTGGTTAATTCTTCTTCCTGCCGGGAAATTAAAGTGATATGTGCCCGTCCAAATGCCTAACAGCTACTCTCTCATTGGTTCTCCCTCTTCCCTTTCATCCTCTGCCAAATTGGCAACCTGTGCGAACCAGGAGGTTAAAGGGTCTTTCTCTCCAATTTGGGAGGTTGATAGTAAAGCAGATGGAAAGTCAAACCCGAGCACCAGGAGAGGGACTATTCGTTGAGTTTTAGAAACCTTTCGTATTCACAGTGTGTCCGTTCTCTAGGTTTCCCGTACATGTTATAGCTGTAGTAATATTGCCTTTAACCTGGAGAGTTGGGACCCATGGAATGGGTGCCAGGCATTTGTGCTTTAAAGGGTCTGCATTTGCTCAACCAATCTCACCAATCCTCTAAGCCCCAAGTGTCCAGGCTTATGCCACATCCAGCTGTCGTTGTAGATAGGGTCATTCCAGGTTTCATCAGACACCCTGAAGGAATTGTAATGAATTTCGCAGTTTTTTGTTTTGTTTTTGAAATTCCTTTTTATAGTGGGTTTGAGGTGATTCTCGCTGCCATGTTTATGCCAGTCTGGACACACTTGATTCCCTTATGGAGACATATCAATACATAGGTTTTAAGATTCTTACTAGTCAGATATATTCCTCTGTGGGAAATATGGGGTTTTGAGTCCCGTTCACTGAGGAAGGTGTAGGTCTTGTCTATTCCATAGTTGGTTTTTGGAATGGTACCTGTGCTTATATCAAACTCTGGTTTTATGCATCACCCCACCTCTCCTTCCCCCTTAAGCAGGTATAAGAGTGTTTTCTAAATGTGAGACACTGTTCTCTTTCCTAACTCAGTTCAAGTGTAGCCATGTTTACAGGATCTTCATAAGTGATATCTTATGATAAGTTTCTTTTTCTGTGTGACTTATTTCACTTAGAATCATCGTACCTGAATCCACCCATTTTGCTGCTACTGGTCTTATGACATTGATTTCATGGCTGAGGGATATTCCATCGTACGTAAGTACCACAATTTTTTGAACCATGTTTATATTTTCTGGGATACTTAAGGTGTATCCAAGTTGAGGTCCTTGTATGCAGTGCAGCCCTAAATTTTGGGGTGGCTCTGTCTTATTGATTTTCAGTTTTCCCAAGGTATATTCCCTAGACTGGTAGTGCCCTTGGCTCTGTTGCTCTGTTCTTTACTTGTTTTAGGGAACAGAATGCACTCCTCCAGAGAGGCAGTTGGCAATTTACATCCCGCCCATCAGCATAACAAGGCTCCCTGTTCTCCAGGGCCTGTCTTGCCTTTCTTGTTCTTACACATTTTGTGGATGTCCCTTTTGACCAGTGGGAAGTGATACTTCTTTGTAGTGCAGATTTGCATTGCCCGCTTGCTTGCTTGGCCAAAAAGGGCGTATGCGTTTTCTCCTGAATATATTCAGGAGAAAACGCATACGCCCTTTTTGGCTAAGTGCATCATTGTCGAAGTTGTGCCCCTCTTCCTGTGCTTTAAAGGCGATTCCAACGTACCTCTTAAATCTGTTTCCTGCTCTTCTGCCTCGCTTTCAAGTCCGCCTCGTTGCCTTCCCTCAACAGATTTTTGGACGATAGTTGTCCTTTATTACTCGGCCAGTTTGTGAATTGCTGTGCCCCTGAGCTCCATTTTTCAACTCGTTTTTGGTGAGCTGACCGCAAGTCCAAAATTTTGGTTCAGGACCTATACTGGTTCCCGGTGGGTGGCTGAGAATTTGGTTAATTCTTCTTCCTGCCGGGAAATTACAGTGATATGTGCCCGTCCAAATGCCTAACAGCTACTCTCTCATTGGTTCTCCCTCTTCCCTTTCATCCTCTGCCAAATTGGCAACCTGTGCGAACCAAGAGGTTAAAGGGGCTGTCTCTCCAAGTTGGGAGGTTGATAGTAAAACAGACGGAAAGTCAAACCGGAGCACCAGGAGAGGGACTATGCGTTGAGTTTTAGAAACCTTTCGTATTCACAGTGTGTCCGTTCTCTAGGTTTCCCGCACATGTTATAGCTGTAGTAATATTCCCTTCAACCTGGAGAGTTCGGACTCATGGAATGGGTGCCATGCATTATTGCTTTAAAGGGTCTGCATTTGCTCACCCAATCTCACCAATCGTCTCAGTCCCAAGTGTCCCTCCTTATGCCACATCCAGCTGTCGTTGTAGATAGGGTCATTCCAGCTTTCATCAGAGACCCTGAAGGAATTGTAAAGAATTTCCCAGTATTTTTGTTTTGTTTTTGAAATTCCTTTTTATAGTGGGTTTGAGCTGATTCTCGCTGCCATGTTTATGCCAGTCTAGACACACTTGATTCCCTTACGGAGACATATCAATACATAGGTTTTAAGATTCTTACTAGTCAGATACTTTCCTCTGCGGGAAATATGGGGTTTTGAGTCCCTTTCACTGAGGAAGGTGTAGGTCTTGTCTATTCCATAGTTGGTTTTTGGAACGGTACCTGTGCTTATATCAAACTCTGGTTTTATGCATCACCCCACCTCTCCTTCCCCCTTAAGCAGGTATAAGAGTGTTTTCTAAATGTGAGACACTGTTCTCTTTCCTAACTCAGTTCAAGTGTAGCCATGTTTACAGGATCTTCATAAGTGATATCTTATGATAAGTTTCTTTTTCTGTGTGACTTATTTCACTTAGAATCATCGTACCTGAATCCACCCATTTTGCTGCTACTGGTCTTATGACATTGATTTCATGGCTGAGGGATATTCCATCATACGTAAGTACCACAATTTTTTGAACCATGTTTATATTTTCTGGGATACTTAAGGTGTATCCAAGTTGAGGTCCTTGTATGCAGTGCAGCCCTAAATTTTGGGGTGGCTCTGTCTTATTGATTTTCAGTTTTCCCAAGGTATATTCCCTAGACTGGTAGTGCCCTTGGCTCTGTAGCTCTGTTCTTTACTTGTTTTAGGGAACAGAATGCACTCCTCCAGAGAGGCAGTTGGCAATTTACATCCCGCCCATCAGCATAACAAGGCTCCCTGTTCTCCAGGGCCTGTCTTGCCTTTCTTGTTCTTACACATTTTGTGGATGTCCCTTTTGACCGGTGGGAAGTGATACTTCTTTGTAGTGCAGATTTGCATTGCCCGCTTGCTTGCTTGGCCAAAAAGGGCGTATGCGTTTTCTCCTGAATATATTCAGGAGAAAACGCATACGCCCTTTTTGGCCAAGTGCATCATTGTCGAAGTTGTGCCCCTCTTCCTGTGCTTTAAAGGCGATTCCAACGTACCTCTTGAAATCTGTTTCCTGCTATTCTGCCTCGCATTCAAGTCCGCCTCGTTGCCTTCCGTCAACAGATTTTTGGACGATAGGTGTCCTTTATTACTCGGCCAGTTTGTGAATTGCTGTGTCGCTGAGCTCCATTTTTCAACTCGTTTTTGGAGAGCTGACCGCAAGTGCAAAATTTTGGTTCAGGACCTATACTGGTTCCCAGTGGGTGGCTGAGAATTTGGTTAATTCTTCTTCCTGCCGGGAAATTACAGTGATATGTGCCCGTCCAAATGCCTAACAGCTACTCTCTCATTGGTTCTCCCTCTTCCCTTTCATCCTCTGCCAAATTGGCAACCTGTGCGAACCAAGAGGTTAAAGGGGCTGTCTCTCCAAGTTGGGAGGTTGATAGTAAAGCAGACGGAAAGTCAAACCGGAGCACCAGGAGAGGGACTATTCGTTGAGTTTTAGAAACCTTTCGTATTCACAGTGTGTCCGTTCTCTAGGTTTCCCGCACATGTTATAGCTGTAGTAATATTCCCTTAAACCTGGAGAGTTCGGACCCATGGAATGGGTGCCATGCATTATTGCTTTAAAGGATCTGCATTTGCTCACCCAATCTCACCAATCGTCTCAGTCCCAAGTGTCCCTCCTTATGCCACATCCAGCTGTCATTGTAGATAGTGTCATTCCAGCTTTCATCAGAGACCCTGAAGGAATTGTAAAGAATTTCCCAGTTTTTTTGTTTTGTTTTTGAAATTCCTTTTTATAGTGGGTTTGAGCTGATTCTCGCTGCCATGTTTATGCCAGTCTAGACACACTTGATTCCCTTACGGAGGCATATCAATACATAGGTTTTAAGATTCTTACTAGTCAGATACTTTCCTCTGCGGGAAATATGGGGTTTTGAGTCCCTTTCACTGAGGACGGTGTAGGTCTTGTCTATTCCATAGTTGGTTTTTGGAACGGTACCTGTGCTTATATCAAACTCTGGTTTTATGCATCACCCCACCTCTCCTTCCCCCTTAAGCAGGTATAAGAGTGTTTTCTAAATGTGAGACACTGTTCTCTTTCCTAACTCAGTTCAAGTGTAGACATGTTTACAGGATCTTCATAAGTGATATCTTATGATAAGTTTCTTTTTCTGTGTGACTTATTTCACTTAGAATCATCGTACCTGAATCCACCCATTTTGCTGCTACTGGTCTTATGACATTGATTTCATGGCTGAGGGATATTCCATCGTACGTAAGTACCACAATTTTTTGAACCATGTTTATATTTTCTGGGGTACTTAAGGTGTATCCAAGTTGAGGTCCTTGTATGCAGTGCAGCCCTAAATTTTGGGGTGGCTCTGTCTTATTGATTTTCAGTTTTCCCAAGGTATATTCCCTAGACTGGTAGTGCCCTTGGCTCTGTAGCTCTGTTCTTTACTTGTTTTAGGGAACAGAATGCACTCCTCCAGAGAGGCAGTTGGCAATTTACATCCCGCCCATCAGCATAACAAGGCTCCCTGTTCTCCAGGGCCTGTCTTGCCTTTCTTGTTCTTACACATTTTGTGGATGTCCCTTTTGACCGGTGGGAAGTGATACTTCTTTGTAGTGCAGATTTGCATTGCCCGCTTGCTTGCTTGGCCAAAAAGGGCGTATGCGTTTTCTCCTGAATATATTCAGGAGAAAATGCATACGCCCTTTTTGACCAAGTGCATCATTGTCGAAGTTGTGCCCCTCTTCCTGTGCTTTAAAGGCGATTCCAACGTACCTCTTGAAATCTGTTTCCTGCTATTCTGCCTCGCTTTCAAGTCCGCCTCGTTGCCTTCCCTCAACAGATTTTTGGAAGATAGTTGTCCTTTATTACTCGGCCAGTTTGTGAATTGCTGTGCCCCTGAGCTCCATTTTTCAACTCGTTTTTGGTGAGCTGACCGCAAGTCCAAAATTTTGGTTCAGGACCTATACTGGTTCCCGGTGGGTGGCTGAGAATTTGGTTAATACTTTTTCCTGCCGGGAAATTACAGTGATATGTGCCCGTCCAAATGCCTAACAGCTACTCTCTCATTGGTTCTCCCTCTTCCCTTTCATCCTCTGCCAAATTGGCAACCTGTGCGAACCAAGAGGTTAAAGGGGCTGTCTCTCCAAGTTGGGAGGTTGATAGTAAAGTAGACGGAAAGTCAAACCAGAGCACCAGGAGAGGGACTATGCATTGAGTTTTAGAAACCTTTCGTATTCACAGTGTGTCCGTTCCCTAGGTTTCCCGCACATGTTATAGCTGTAGTAATATTCCCTTCAACCTGGAGAGTTCGGACCCATGAAATGGGTGCCATGCATTATTGCTTTAAAGGGTCTGCATTTGCTCACCCAATCTCACCAATCGTCTCAGTCCCAAGTGTCCCTCCTTATGCCACATTCAGCTGTCGTTGTAGATAGGGTCATTCCAGCTTTCATCAGAGACCCTGAAGGAATTGTAAAGAATTTCCCAGTTTTTTTGTTTTGTTTTTGAAATTCCTTTTTATAGTGGGTTTGAGCTGATTCTCGCTGCCATGTTTATGCCAGTCTAGACACACTTGATTCTCTTATGGAGACATATCAATACATAGGTTTTAAGATTCTTACTAGTCAGATATTTTCCTCTGCGGGAAATATGGGGTTTTGAGTCCCTTTCACTGAGGACGGTGTAGGTCTTGTCTATTCCATAGTTGGTTTTTGGAACGGTACCTGTGCTTATATCAAACTCTGGTTTTATGCATCACCCCACCTCTCCTTCCCCCTTAAGCAGGTATAAGAGTGTTTTCTAAATGTGAGACACTGTTCTCTTTCCTAACTCAGTTCAAGTGTAGCCATGTTTACAGGATCTTCATAAGTGATATCTTATGATAAGTTTCTTTTTCTGTGTGACTTATTTCACTTAGAATCATCGTACCTGAATCCACCCATTTTGCTGCTACTGGTCTTATGACATTGATTTCATGGCTGAGGGATATTCCATCGTACGTAAGTACCACAATTTTTTGAACCATGTTTATATTTTCTGGGATACTTAAGGTGTATCCAAGTTGAGGTCCTTGTATGCAGTGCAGCCCTAAATTTTGGGGTGGCTCTGTCTTATTGATTTTCAGTTTTCCCAAGGTATATTCCCTAGACTGGTAGTGCCCTTGGCTCTGTAGCTCTGTTCTTTACTTGTTTTAGGGAACAGAATGCACTCCTCCAGAGAGGCAGTTGGCAATTTACATCCCGCCCATCAGCATAACAAGGCTCCCTGTTCTCCAGGGCCTGTCTTGCCTTTCTTGTTCTTACACATTTTGTGGATGTCCCTTTTGACCGGTGGGAAGTGATACTTCTTTGTAGTGCAGATTTGCATTGCCCGCTTGCTTGCTTGGCCAAAAAGGGCGTATGCGTTTTCTCCTGAATATATTCAGGAGAAAACGCATACGCCCTTTTTGGCCAAGTGCATCATTGTCGAAGTTGTGCCCCTCTTCCTGTGCTTTAAAGGCGATTCCAACGTACCTCTTGAAATCTGTTTCCTGCTATTCTGCCTCGCTTTCAAGTCCGCCTCGTTGCCTTCCCTCAACAGATTTTTGGACAATAGTTGTCCTTTATTACTCGGCCAGTTTGTGAATTGCTGTGTCCCTGAGCTCCATTTTTCAACTCGTTTTTGGAGAGCTGACCACAAGTCCAAAATTTTGGTTCAGGACCTATACTGGTTCCCGGTGGGTGTCTGAGAATTTGGTTAATTCTTCTTCCTGCCGGGAAATTACAGTGATATGTGCCCGTCCAAATGCCTAACAGCTACTCTCTCATTGGTTCTCCCTCTTCCCTTTCATCCTCTGCCAAATTGGCAACCTGTGCGAACCAAGAGGTTAAAGGGGCTGTCTCTCCAAGTTGGGAGGTTGATAGTAAAGCAGCCGGAAAGTCAATCCGGAGCACCAGGAGAGGGTTTATTCGTTGAGTTTTAGAAACCTTTCGTATTCACAGTGTGTCCGTTCTCTAGGTTTCCCGCACATGTTATAGCTGTAGTAATATTCCCTTCAACCTGGAGAGTTCGGACCCATGGAATGGGTGCCATGCATTATTGCTTTAAAGGGTCTGCATTTGCTCACCCAATCTCACAAATCGTCTCAGTCCCAAGTGTCCCTCCTTATGCCACATCCAGCTGTCGTTGTAGATAGGGTCATTCCAGCTTTCATCAGAGACCCTGAAGGAATTGTAAAGAATTTCCCAGTTTTTTTGTTTTGTTTTTGAAATTCCTTTTTATAGTGGGTTTGAGCTGATTCTCGCTGCCATGTTTATGCCAGTCTAGACACACTTGATTCCCTTACGGAGACATATCAATACATAGGTTTTAAGATTCTTACTAGTCAGATATTTTCCTCTGCGGGAAATATGGGGTTTTGAGTCCCTTTCACTGAGGACGGTGTAGGTCTTGTCTATTCCATAGTTGGTTTTTGGAACGGTACCTGTGCTTATATCAAACTCTGGTTTTATGCATCACCCCACCTCTCCTTCCCCCTTAAGCAGGTATAAGAGTGTTTTCTAAATGTGAGACACTGTTCTCTTTCCTAACTCAGTTCAAGTGTAGCCATGTTTACAGGATCTTCATAAGTGATATCTTATGATAAGTTTCTTTTTCTGTGTGACTTATTTCACTTAGAATCATCGTACCTGAATCCACCCATTTTGCTGCTACTGGTCTTATGAAATTGATTTCATGGCTGAGGGATATTCCATCGTACGTAAGTACCACAATTTTTTGAACCATGTTTATATTTTCTGGGATACTTAAAGTGTATCCAAGTTGAGATCCTTGTATGCAGTGCAGCCCTAAATTTTGGGGTGGCTCTGTCTTATTGATTTTCAGTTTTCCCAAGGTATATTCCCTAGACTGGTAGTGCCCTTGGCTCTGTAGCTCTGTTCTTTACTTGTTTTAGGGAACAGAATGCACTCCTCCAGAGAGGCAGTTGGCAATTTACATCCCGCCCATCAGCATAACAAGGCTCCCTGTTCTCCAGGGCCTGTCTTGCCTTTCTTCTTCTTACACATTTTGTGGATGTCCCCTTTGACTGTTGGGATGTGATACTTCTTTGTAGTGCAGATTTGCATTGCCCGCTTGCTTGCTTGGCCAAAAAGGGCGTATGCGTTTTCTCCTGAATATATTCAGGAGAAAACGCATACGCCCTTTTTGGCCAAGTGCATCATTGTCGAAGTTGTGCCCCTCTTCCTGTGCTTTAAAGGCGATTCCAACGTACCTCTTGAAATCTGTTTCCTGCTATTCTGCCTCGCTTTCAAGTCCGCCTCGTTGCCTTCCCTCAACAGATTTTTGGACGATAGTTGTCCTTTATTACTCGGCCAGTTTGTGAATTGCTGTGCCCCTGAGCTCCATTTTTCAACTCGTTTTTGGTGAGCTGACAGCAAGTCTAAAATTTTGGTTCAGGACCTATACTGGTTCCCGGTGGGAGGCTGAGACGTTGGTTAATTCTTCTTCCTGCCGGGAAATTACAGTGATATGTGCCCGTCCAAATGCCTAACAGCTACTCTCTCATTGGTTCTCCCTCTTCCCTTTCATCCTCTGCCAAATTGGCAACCTGTGCGAACCAAGATGTTAAAGGGGCTGTCTCTGCAAGTTGGGAGGTTGATAGTAAAGCAGACGGAAAGTCAAACCGGAGCACCAGGAGAGGGACTATGTGTGGAGTTTTAGAAACCTTTCGTATTCACAGTGTGTCCGTTCCCTAGGTTTCCAGCACATGTTATAGCTGTAGTAATATTCCCTTCAACCTGGAGAGTTCGGACCCATGGAATGGGTGCCATGCATTATTGCTTTAAAGGGTCTGCATTTGCTCACCCAATCTCACCAATCATCTCAGTCCCAAGTGTCCCTTCTTATGCCATATCCAGCTGTCATTGTAGATAGGGTCATTCCAGCTTTCATCAGAGACCCTAAAGGAATTGTAAAGAATTTCCCAGTTTTTTTGTTTTGTTTTTGAAATTCCTTTTTATAGTGGGTTTGAGCTGATTCTCGCTGCCATGTTTATGCCAGTCTAGACACACTTGATTCCCTTACGGAGACATATCAATACATAGGTTTTAAGATTCTTACTAGTCAGATACTTTCCTCTGCGGGAAATATGGGGTTTTGAGTCCCTTTCACTTAGGACGGTGTAGGTCTTGTCTATTCCATAGTTGGTTTTTGGAACGGTACCTGTGCTTATATCAAACTCTGGTTTTATGCATCACCCCACCTCTCCTTCCCCCTTAAGCAGGTATAAGAGTGTTTTCTAAATGTGAGACACTGTTCTCTTTCCTAACTCAGTTCAAGTGTAGCCATGTTTACAGGATCTTCATAAGTGATATCTTATGATAAGTTTCTTTTTCTGTGTGACTTATTTCACTTAGAATCATCGTACCTGAATCCACCCATTTTGCTGCTACTGGTCTTATGACATTGATTTCATGGCTGAGGGATATTCCATCGTACGTAAGTACCACAATTTTTTGAACCATGTTTATATTTTCTGGGATACTTAAGGTGTATCCAAGTTGAGGTCCTTGTATGCAGTGCAGCCCTAAATTTTGGGGTGGCTCTGTCTTATTGATTTTCAGTTTTCCAAAGGTATATTCCCTAGACTGGTAGTGCCCTTGGCTCTGTAGCTCTGTTCTTTACTTGTTTTAGGGAACAGAATGCACTCCTCCAGAGAGGCAGTTGGCAATTTACATCCCGCCCATCAGCATAACAAGGCTCCCTGTTCTCCAGGGCCTGTCTTGCCTTTCTTGTTCTTACACATTTTGTGGATGTCCCTTTTGACCGGTGGGAAGTGATACTTCTTTGTAGTGCAGATTTGCATTGCCTGCTTGCTTGCTTGGCCAAAAAGGGCGTATGCGTTTTCTCCTGAATATATTCAGGAGAAAACGCATACACCCTTTTTGGCCAAGTGCATCCTTGTCGAAGTTGTGCCCCTCTTCCTGTGCTTTAAAGGCGATTCCAACGTACCTCTTGAAATCTGTTTCCTGCTATTCTGCCTCGCTTTCAAGTCCGCCTCGTTGCCTTCCCTCAACAGATTTTTGGACGATAGTTGTCCTTTATTACTCGGCCAGTTTGTGAATTGCTGTGCCCCTGAGCTCCATTTTTCAACTCGTTTTTGGTGAGCTGACCGCAAGTCCAAAATTTTGGTTCAGGACCTATACTGGTTCCCAGTGGGTGGCTGAGAATTTGGTTAATTCTTCTTCCTGCCGGGAAATTACAGTGATATGTGCCCGTCCAAATGCCTAACAGCTACTCTCTCATTGGTTCTCCCTCTTCCCTTTCATCCTCTGCCAAATTGGCAACCTGTGCGAACCAAGAGGTTAAAGGGGCTGTCTCTCCAAGTTGGGAGGTTGATAGTAAAGCAGACGGAAAGTCAAACCGGAGCACCAGGAGAGGGACTATGCGTTGAGTTTTAGAAACCTTTCTTATTCACAGTGTGTCCGTTCTCTAGGTTTCCTGCACATGTTATAGCTGTAGTAATATTCCCTTCAACCTGGAGAGTTCGGACCCATGGAATGGGTGCCATGCATTATTGCTTTAAAGGGTCTGCATTTGCTCACCCAATCTCACCAATCGTCTCAGTCCCAAGTGTCCCTCCTTATGCCACATCCAGCTGTCGTTGTAGATAGGGTCATTCCAGCTTTCATCAGAGACCCTGAAGGAATTGTAAAGAATTTCCCAGTTTTTTTGTTTTGTTTTTGAAATTCCTTTTTATAGTGGGTTTGAGCTGATTCTCGCTGCCATGTTTATGCCAGTCTAGACACACTTGATTCCCTTACGGAGACATATCAATACATAGGTTTTAAGATTCTTACTAGTCAGATACTTTCCTCTGCGGGAAATATGGGGTTTTGAGTCCCTTTCACTGAGGACGGTGTAGGTCTTGTCTATTCCATAGTTGGTTTTTGGAACGGTACCTGTGCTTATATCAAACTCTGGTTTTATGCATCACCCCACCTCTCCTTCCCCCTTAAGCAGGTATAAGAGTGTTTTCTAAATGTGAGACACTGTTCTCTTTCCTAACTCAGTTCAAGTGTAGCCATGTTTACAGGATCTTCATAAGTGATATCTTATGATAAGTTTCTTTTTCTGTGTGACTTATTTCACTTAGAATCATCGTACCTGAATCCACCCATTTTGCTGCTACTGGTCTTATGACATTGATTTCATGGCTGAGGGATATTCCATCGTACGTAAGTACCACAATTTTTTGAACCATGTTTATATTTTCTGGGATACTTAAGGTGTATCCAAGTTGAGGTCCTTGTATGCAGTGCAGCCCTAAATTTTGGGGTGGCTCTGTCTTATTGATTTTCAGTTTTCCCAAGGTATATTCCCTAGACTGGTAGTGCCCTTGGCTCTGTAGCTCTGTTCTTTACTTGTTTTAGGGAACAGAATGCACTCCTCCAGAGAGGCAGTTGGCAATTTACATCCCGCCCATCAGCATAACAAGGCTCCCTGTTCTCCAGGGCCTGTCTTGCCTTTCTTCTTCTTACACATTTTGTGGATGTCCCTTTTGACCGGTGGGAAGTGATACTTCTTTGTAGTGCAGATTTGCATTGCCTGCTTGCTTGCTTGGCCAAAAAGGGCGTATGCGTTTTCTCCTGAATATATTCAGGAGAAAACGCATACGCCCTTTTTGGCCAAGTGCATCATTGTCGAAGTTGTGCCCCTCTTCCTGTGCTTTAAAGGCAATTCCAACGTACCTCTTGAAATCTCTTTCCTGCTATTCTGCCTCGCTTTCAAGTCCGCCTCGTTGCCTTCCCTCAACAGATTTTTGGACGATAGTTGTCCTTTATTACTCGGCCAGTTTGTGAATTGCTGTGCCCCTGAGCTCCATTTTTCAACTCGTTTTTGGTGAGCTGACCGCAAGTCCAAAATTTTGGTTCAGGACCTATACTGGTTCCCGGTGGGTGGCTGAGAATTTGGTTAATTCTTCTTCCTGCCGGGAAATTACAGTGATATGTGCCCGTCCAAATGCCTAACAGCTACTCTCTCATTGGTTCTCCCTCTTCCCTTTCATCCTCTGCCAAATTGGCAACCTGTGCGAACCAAGAGGTTAAAGGGGCTGTCTCTCCAAGTTGGGAGGTTGATAGTAAAGCAGACGGAAAGTCAAACCGGAGCACCAGGAGAGGGACTATGCGTTGAGTTTTAGAAACCTTTCGTATTCACAGTGTGTCCGTTCTCTAGGTTTCCTGCACATGTTATAGCTGTAGTAATATTCCCTTCAACCTGGAGAGTTCGGACCCATGGAATGGGTGCCATGCATTATTGCTTTAAAGGGTCTGCATTTGCTCACCCAATCTCACCAATCGTCTCAGTCCCAAGTGTCCCTCCTTATGCCACATCCAGCTGTCGTTGTAGATAGGGTCATTCCAGCTTTCATTCGAGACCCTGAAGGAATTGTAAAGAATTTCCCAGTTTTTTTGTTTTGTTTTTGAAATTCCTTTTTATAGTGGGTTTGAGCTGATTCTCGCTGCCATGTTTATGCCAGTCTAGACACACTTGATTCCCTTACGGAGACATATCAATACATAGGTTTTAAGATTCTTACTAGTCAGATATTTTCCTGTGCGGGAAATATGGTGTTTTGTGTCCCTTTCACTGAGGACGGTGTAGGTCTTGTCTATTCCATAGTTGGTTTTTGGAACGGTACCTGTGCTTATATCAAACTCTGGTTTTATGCATCACCCCACCTCTCCTTCCCCCTTAAGCAGGTATAAGAGTGTTTTCTAAATGTGAGACACTGTTCTCTTTCCTAACTCAGTTCAAGTGTAGCCATGTTTACAGGATCTTCATAAGTGATATCTTATGATAAGTTTCTTTTTCTGTGTGACTTATTTCACTTAGAATCATCGTACCTGAATCCACCCATTTTGCTGCTACTGGTCTTATGACATTGATTTCATGGCTGAGGGATATTCCATCGTACGTAAGTACCACAATTTTTTGAACCATGTTTATATTTTCTGGGATACTTAAGGTGTATCCAAGTTGAGGTCCTTGTATGCAGTGCAGCCCTAAATTTTGGGGTGGCTCTGTCTTATTGATTTTCAGTTTTCCCAAGGTATATTCCCTAGACTGGTAGTGCCCTTGGCTCTGTAGCTCTGTTCTTTACTTGTTTTAGGGAACAGAATGCACTCCTCCAGAGAGGCAGTTGGCAATTTACATCCCGCCCATCAGCATAACAAGGCTCCCTGTTCTCCAGGGCCTGTCTTGCCTTTCTTGTTCTTACACATTTTGTGGATGTCCCTTTTGACCGGTGGGAAGTGATACTTCTTTGTAGTGCAGATTTGCATTGCCCGCTTGCTTGCTTGGCCAAAAAGGGCGTATGCGTTTTCTCCTGAATATATTCAGGAGAAAACGCATACGTCCTTTTTGGCCAAGTGCATCATTGTCGAAGTTGTGCCCCTCTTCCTGTGCTTTAAAGGCGATTCCAACGTACCTCTTGAAATCTGTTTCCTACTATTCTGCCTCGCTTTCAAGTCCGCCTCGTTGCCTTCCCTCAACAGATTTTTGGACGATAGTTGTCCTTTATTACTCGGCCAGTTTGTGAATTGCTGTGTCCCTGAGCTCCATTTTTCAACTCGTTTTTGGAGAGCTGACCGCAAGTCCAAAATTTTGGTTCAGGACCTATACTGGTTCCCGGTGGGTGGCTGAGAATTTGGTTAATTCTTCTTCCTGCCGGGAAATTACAGTGATATGTGCCCGTCCAAATGCCTAACAGCTACTCTCTCATTGGTTCTCCCTCTTCCCTTTCATCCTCTGCCAAATTGGCAACCTGTGCGAACCAAGAGGTTAAAGGGGCTGTCTCTCCAAGTTGGGAGGTTGATAGTAAAGCAACCGGAAAGTCAATCCGGAGCACCAGGAGAGGGTTTATTCGTTGAGTTTTAGAAACCTTTCGTATTCACAGTGTGTCCGTTCTCTAGGTTTCCCGCACATGTTATAGCTGTAGTAATATTCCCTTCAACCTGGAGAGTTCGGACCCATGGAATGGGTGCCATGCATTATTGCTTTAAAGGGTCTGCATTTGCTCACCCAATCTCACCAATCGTCTCAGTCCCAAGTGTCCCTCCTTATGCCACATCCAGCTGTCGTTGTAGATAGGGTCATTCCAGCTTTCATCAGAGACCCTGAAGGAATTGTAAAGAATTTCCCAGTTTTTTTGTTTTGTTTTTGAAATTCCTTTTTATAGTGGGTTTGAGCTGATTCTCGCTGCCATGTTTATGCCAGTCTAGACACACTTGATTCCCTTACGGAGACATATCAATACATAGGTTTTAAGATTCTTACTAGTCAGATACTTTCCTCTGCGGGAAATATGGGGTTTTGAGTCCCTTTCACTGAGGACGGTGTAGGTCTTGTCTATTCCATAGTTGGTTTTTGGAACGGTACCTGTGCTTATATCAAACTCTGGTTTTATGCATCACCCCACCTCTCCTTCCCCCTTAAGCAGGTATAAGAGTGTTTTCTAAATGTGAGACACTGTTCTCTTTCCTAACTCAGTTCAAGTGTAGCCATGTTTACAGGATCTTCATAAGTGATATCTTATGATAAGTTTCTTTTTCTGTGTGACTTATTTCACTTAGAATCATCGTACCTGAATCCACCCATTTTGCTGCTACTGGTCTTATGACATTGATTTCATGGCTGAGGGATATTCCATCGTACGTAAGTACCACAATTTTTTGAACCATGTTTATATTTTCTGGGATACTTAAGGTGTATCCAAGTTGAGGTCCTTGTATGCAGTGCAGCCCTAAATTTTGGGGTGGCTCTGTCTTATTGATTTTCAGTTTTCCCAAGGTATATTCCCTAGACTGGTAGTGCCCTTGGCTCTGTAGCTCTGTTCTTTACTTGTTTTAGGGAACAGAATGCACTCCTCCAGAGAGGCAGTTGGCAATTTACATCCCGCCCATCAGCATAACAAGGCTCCCTGTTCTCCAGGGCCTGTCTTGCCTTTCTTCTTCTTACACATTTTGTGGATGTCCCTTTTGACCGGTGGGAAGTGATACTTCTTTGTAGTGCAGATTTGCATTGCCTGCTTGCTTGCTTGGCCAAAAAGGGCGTATGCGTTTTCTCCTGAATATATTCAGGAGAAAATGCATACGCCCTGTTTGGCCAAGTGCATCATTGTCGAAGTTGTGCCCCTCTTCCTGTGCTTTAAAGGCAATTCCAACGTACCTCTTGAAATCTCTTTCCTGCTATTCTGCCTCGCTTTCAAGTCCGCCTCGTTGCCTTCCCTCAACAGATTTTTGGACGATAGTTGTCCTTTATTACTCGGCCAGTTTGTGAATTGCTGTGCCCCTGAGCTCCATTTTTCAACTCGTTTTTGGTGAGCTGACCGCAAGTCCAAAATTTTGGTTCAGGACCTATACTGGTTCCCGGTGGGTGGCTGAGAATTTGGTTAATTCTTCTTCCTGCCGGGAAATTACAGTGATATGTGCCCGTCCAAATGCCTAACAGCTACTCTCTCATTGGTTCTCCCTCTTCCCTTTCATCCTCTGCCAAATTGGCAACCTGTGCGAACCAAGAGGTTAAAGGGGCTGTCTCTCCAAGTTGGGAGGTTGATAGTAAAGCAGACGGAAAGTCAAACCGGAGCACCAGGAGAGGGACTATGCGTTGAGTTTTAGAAACCTTTCGTATTCACAGTGTGTCCGTTCTCTAGGTTTCCTGCACATGTTATAGCTGTAGTAATATTCCCTTCAACCTGGAGAGTTCGGACCCATGGAATGGGTGCCATGCATTATTGCTTTAAAGGGTCTGCATTTGCTCACCCAATCTCACCAATCGTCTCAGTCCCAAGTGTCCCTCCTTATGCCACATCCAGCTTTCGTTGTAGATAGGGTCATTCCAGCTTTCATTCGAGACCCTGAAGGAATTGTAAAGAATTTCCCAGTTTTTTTGTTTTGTTTTTGAAATTCCTTTTTATAGTGGGTTTGAGCTGATTCTCGCTGCCATGTTTATGCCAGTCTAGACACACTTGATTCCCTTACGGAGACATATCAATACATACGTTTTAAGATTCTTACTAGTCAGATATTTTCCTGTGCGGGAAATATGGTGTTTTGTGTCCCTTTCACTGAGGACGGTGTAGGTCTTGTCTATTCCATAGTTGGTTTTTGGAACGGTACCTGTGCTTATATCAAACTCTGGTTTTATGCATCACCCCACCTCTCCTTCCCCCTTAAGCAGGTATAAGAGTGTTTTCTAAATGTGAGACACTGTTCTCTTTCCTAACTCAGTTCAAGTGTAGCCATGTTTACAGGATCTTCATAAGTGATATCTTATGATAAGTTTCTTTTTCTGTGTGACTTATTTCACTTAGAATCATCGTACCTGAATCCACCCATTTTGCTGCTACTGGTCTTATGACATTGATTTCATGGCTGAGGGATATTCCATCGTACGTAAGTACCACAATTTTTTGAACCATGTTTATATTTTCTGGGATACTTAAGGTGTATCCAAGTTGAGGTCCTTGTATGCAGTGCAGCCCTAAATTTTGGGGTGGCTCTGTCTTATTGATTTTCAGTTTTCCCAAGGTATATTCCCTAGACTGGTAGTGCCCTTGGCTCTGTAGCTCTGTTCTTTACTTGTTTTAGGGAACAGAATGCACTCCTCCAGAGTGGCAGTTGGCAATTTACATCCCGCCCATCAGCATAACAAGGCTCCCTGTTCTCCAGGGCCTGTCTTGCCTTTCTTGTTCTTACACATTTTGTGGATGTCCCTTTTGACCGGTGGGAAGTGATACTTCTTTGTAGTGCAGATTTGCATTGCCCGCTTGCTTGCTTGGCCAAAAAGGGCGTATGCGTTTTCTCCTGAATATATTCAGGAGAAAACGCATACGCCCTTTTTGGCCAAGTGCATCATTGTCGAAGTTGTGCCCCTCTTCCTGTGCTTTAAAGGCGATTCCAACGTACCTCTTGAAATCTGTTTCCTACTATTCTGCCTCGCTTTCAAGTCCGCCTCGTTGCCTTCCCTCAACAGATTTTTGGACGATAGTTGTCCTTTATTACTCGGCCAGTTTGTGAATTGCTGTGTCCCTGAGCTCCATTTTTCAACTCGTTTTTGGAGAGCTGAACGCAAGTCCAAAATTTTGGTTCAGGACCTATACTGGTTCCCGGTGGGTGGCTGAGACTTTGGTTAATTCTTCTTCCTGCCGGGAAATTACAGTGATATGTGCCCGTCCAAATGCCTAACAGCTACTCTCTCATTGGTTCTCCCTCTTCCCTTTCATCCTCTGCCAAATTGGCAACCTGTGCGAACCAAGAGGTTAAAGGGGCTGTCTCTCCAAGTTGGGAGGTTGATAGTAAAGCAGCCGGAAAGTCAATCCGGAGCACCAGGAGAGGGTTTATTCGTTGAGTTTTAGAAACCTTTCGTATTCACAGTGTGTCCGTTCTCTAGGTTTCCCGCACATGTTATAGCTGTAGTAATATTCCCTTCAACCTGGAGAGTTCGGACCCATGGAATGGGTGCCATGCATTATTGCTTTAAAGGGTCTGCATTTGCTCACCCAATCTCACCAATCGTCTCAGTCCCAAGTGTCCCTCCTTATGCCACATCCAGCTGTCGTTGTAGATAGGGTCATTCCAGCTTTCATCAGAGACCCTGAAGGAATTGTAAAGAATTTCCCAGTTTTTTTGTTTTGTTTTTGAAATTCCTTTTTATAGTGGGTTTGAGCTGATTCTCGCTGCCATGTTTATGCCAGTCTAGACACACTTGATTCCCTTACGGAGACATATCAATACATAGGTTTTAAGATTCTTACTAGTCAGATACTTTCCTCTGCGGGAAATATGGGGTTTTGAGTCCCTTTCACTGAGGACGGTGTAGGTCTTGTCTATTCCATAGTTGGTTTTTGGAACGGTACCTGTGCTTATATCAAACTCTGGTTTTATGCATCACCCCACCTCTCCTTCCCCCTTAAGCAGGTATAAGAGTGTTTTCTAAATGTGAGACACTGTTCTCTTTCCTAACTCAGTTCAAGTGTAGCCATGTTTACAGGATCTTCATAAGTGATATCTTATGATAAGTTTCTTTTTCTGTGTGACTTATTTCACTTAGAATCATCGTACCTGAATCCACCCATTTTGCTGCTACTGGTCTTATGACATTGATTTCATGGCTGAGGGATATTCCATCGTACGTAAGTACCACAATTTTTTGAACCATGTTTATATTTTCTGGGATACTTAAGGTGTATCCAAGTTGAGGTCCTTGTATGCAGTGCAGCCCTAAATTTTGGGGTGGCTCTGTCTTATTGATTTTCAGTTTTCCCAAGGTATATTCCCTAGACTGGTAGTGCCCTTGGCTCTGTAGCTCTGTTCTTTACTTGTTTTAGGGAACAGAATGCACTCCTCCAGAGAGGCAGTTGGCAATTTACATCCCGCCCATCAGCATAACAAGGCTCCCTGTTCTCCAGGGCCTGTCTTGCCTTTCTTGTTCTTACACATTTTGTGGATGTCCCTTTTGACCGGTGGGAAGTGATACTTCTTTGTAGTGCAGATTTGCATTGCCCGCTTGCTTGCTTGGCCAAAAAGGGCGTATGCCTTTTCTCCTGAATATATTCAGGAGAAAACGCATACGCCCTTTTTGGCCAAGTGCATCATTGTCGAAGTTGTGCCCCTCTTCCTGTGCTTTAAAGGCGATTCCAACGTACCTCTTGAAATCTGTTTCCTGCTATTCTGCCTCGCTTTCAAGTCCGCCTCGTTGCCTTCCCTCAACAGATTTTTGGACGATAGTTGTCCTTTATTACTCGGCCAGTTTGTGAATTGCTGTGCCCCTGAGCTCCATTTTTCAACTCGTTTTTGGAGAGCTGACCGCAAGTCCAAAATTTTGGTTCAGGACCTATACTGGTTCCCGGTAGGTGGCTGAGAATTTGGTTAATTCTTCTTCCTGCCGGGAAATTACAGTGATATGTGCCCGTCCAAATGCCTAACAGCTACTCTCTCATTGGTTCTCCCTCTTCCCTTTCATCCTCTGCCAAATTGGCAACCTGTGCGAACCAGGAGGTTAAAGGGGCTGTCTCTCCAATTTCGGAGAATGATAGTAAAGCAGCCGGAAAGTCAAACCGGAGCACCAGGAGAGGGACTATTCGTTGAGTTTTAGAAACCTTTCGTATTCACAGTGTGTCCGTTCTCTAGGTTTCCCGCACATGTTATAGCTGTAGTAATATTCCCTTCAACCTGGAGAGTTCGGACCCATGGAATGGGTGCCATGCATTATTGCTTTAAAGGGTCTGCATTTGCTCACCCAATCTCACCAATCGTCTCAGTCCCAAGTGTCCCTCCTTATGCCACATCCAGCTGTCGTTGTAGATAGGGTCATTCCAGCTTTCATCAGAGACCCTGAAGGAATTGTAAAGAATTTCCCCGTTTTTTTGTTTTGTTTTTGAAATTCCTTTTTATAGTGGGTTTGAGCTGATTCTCGTTGCCATGTTTATGCCAGTCTAGACACACTTGATTCCCTTACGGAGACATATCAATACATAGGTTTTAAGATTCTTACTAGTCAGATATTTTCCTCTGCGGGAAATATGGGGTTTTGAGTCCCTTTCACTGAGGACGGTGTAGGTCTTGTCTATTCCATAGTTGGTTTTTGGAACGGTACCTGTGCTTATATCAAACTCTTGTTTTATGCATCACCCCTCCTCTCCTTCCCCCTTAAGCAGGTATAAGAGTGTTTTCTAAATGTGAGACACTGTTCTCTTTCCTAACTCAGTTCAAGTGTAGCCATGTTTACAGGATCTTCATAAGTGATATCTTATGATAAGTTTCTTTTTCTGTGTGACTTATTTCACTTAGAATCATCGTACCTGAATCCACCCATTTTGCTGCTACTGGTCTTATGACATTGATTTCATGGCTGAGGGATATTCCATCCTACGTAAGTACCACAATTTTTTGAACCATGTTTATATTTTCTGGGATACTTAAGGTGTATCCAAGTTGAGGTCCTTGTATGCAGTGAAGCCCTAAATTTTGAGGTGGCTCTGTCTTATTGATTTTCAGTTTTCCAAAGGTATATTCCCTAGACTGGTAGTGCCCTTGGCTCTGTAGCTCTGTTCTTTACTTGTTTTAGGGAACAGAATGCACTCCTCCAGAGAGGCAGTTGGCAATTTACATCCCGCCCATCAGCATAACAAGGCTCCCTGTTCTCCAGGGCCTGTCTTGCCTTTCTTGTTCTTACACATTTTGTGGATGTCCCTTTTGACCGGTGGGAAGTGATACTTCTTTGTAGTGCAGATTTGCATTGCCCGCTTGCTTGCTTGGCCAAAAAGGGCGTATGCGTTTTCTCCTGAATATATTCAGGAGAAAACGCATACGCCCTTTTTGGCCAAGTGCATCATTGTCGAAGTTGTGCCCCTCTTCCTGTGCTTTAAAGGCGATTCCAACGTACCTCTTGAAATCTGTTTCCTGCTATTCTGCCTCGCTTTCAAGTCCGCCTCGTTGCCTTCCCTCAACAGATTTTTGGACGATAGTTGTCCTTTATTACTCGGCCAGTTTGTGAATTGCTGTGCCCCTGAGCTCCATTTTTCAACTCGTTTTTGGTGACTGACCGCAAGTCCAACATTTTGGTTCAGGACCTATACTGGTTCCCGGTGGGTGGCTGAGAATTTGGTTAATTCTTCATCCTGCCGGGAAATTACAGTGATATGTGCCCGTCCAAATGCCTAACAGCTACTCTCTCATTGGTTCTCCCTCTTCCCTTTCATTCTCTGCCAAATTGGAAACCTGTGCGAACCAAGAGGTTAAAGGGGCTGTCTCTCCAAGTTGGGAGGTTGATAGTAAAGCAGACGGAAAGTCAACCCGGAGCACCAGGAGAGGGACTCTTCGTTGAGTTTTAGAAACCTTTCGTATTCACAGTGTGTCCGTTCTCTAGGTTTCCCGTACATGTTACAACTGTAGTAATATTCCCTTCAACCTGGAGAGTTGGGACCCATGGAATGGGTGCCATGCATTATTGCTTTAAAGGGTCTGCATTTGCTCACCCAATCTCACAAATCCTCTCAGTCCCAAGTGTCCAGCCTTATGCCACATCCAGCTGTCGTTGTAGATAGGGTCATTCCAGGTTTCATCAGAGACCCTGAAGGAATTGTAAAGAATTTCCCAGTTTTTTTGTTTTGTTTTTGAAATTCCTTTTTATAGTGGGTTTGAGCTGATTCTCGCTGCCATGTTTATGCCAGTCTAGACACACTTGATTCCCTTAAGGAGACATATCAACACATAGGTTTTAAGATTCTAACTAGTCAGATATATTCCTCTGCGGGAAATATGGGGTTTTGAGTCCCTTTCACTGAGGAAGGTGTAGGTCTTGTCTATTCCATAGTTGGTTTTTGGAACGGTACCTGTGCTTATATCAAACTCTGGTTTTATGCATCACCCCACCTCTCCTTCCCCCTTAAGCAGGCATAAGAGTATTTTCTAAATGTGAGACACTGTTCTCTTTCCTAACTCAGTTCAAGTGTAGCCATGTTTACAGGTTCTTCATAAGTGATATCTTATGATAAGTTTCTTTTTCTCTGTGACTTATTTCACTTAGAATCATCGTACCTGAGTCCACCCATTTTGCTGCTACTGGTCTTATGACATTGATTTAATGGCAGAGGGATATTCCATCGTACGTAAGTACCACAATTTTTTGAACCATTTTTATATTTCCTGAGATATTTAAGGTGTCCCCAAGTTGAGGTCCTTCTAAGCAGTGCAGCCCTAAATTTTGGGGTGGCTCTGTCTTATTGATTTTCAGTTTTCCCAAGGTATGTTCCTTAGACTGGAAGTGCCCTTGGCTCTGTAGCTCTGTTGTTTAATTGTTTTAGGGAACACAATGCACTCCTCCAGAGAGGCAGTTGGCAATTTACATCCTGCCCATCAGCATAACAAGGCTCCCTGTTCTCCAGGGCCTGTCTTGCCTTTCTGGTTTTTACACATTTTGTTGATGTCCCTTTTGACCGGTGGGAAGTGATACTTCTTTGTAGTGCAGATTTGCATTGCCAGCTTGCTTGCTTGGCCAAAAAGGGTGTATGCGTTTTCTCCTAAATGTATTTAGGAGAAAACACATACGCCCTTTTTGGCCAAGTGCATCATTGTCGAAGTTGTGCCCCTCTTCCTGTGCTTTAAAGGCGATTCCAACGTACCTCTTGAAATCTGTTTCCTGCTATTGTGCCTCGCTTTCAAGTCCACCTCGTTGCCTTCCCTCAACAGATTTTTGTACGATAGTTGTCCTTTATTACTCGGCCAGTTTGTGAATTGCTGTGCCCCTGAGCTCCATTTTTCAACTCGTTTTTGGTGAGCTGACCGCAAGTCCAAAATTTTGGTTCAGGACCTATACTGGTTCCCGGAGGGTGGCTGAGAGTTTGGTTAATTCTTCTCCCTGCCGCGAAATTACAGTGATATGTGCCCGTCCAAATGCCTAACAGCTACTCTCTCATTGGTTCTCCCTCTTCCCTTTCATCCTCTGCCAAATTGGCAACCTGTGCGAACCAGGAGGTTAAAGGGGCTGTCTCTCCAAGTTGGGAGGTTGATAGTAAAGCAGATGGAAAGTCAAACTGGAGCACCAGGAGAGGGACTATTCGTTGAGTTTTAGAAACCTTTCGTATTCACAGTGTGTCCGTTCTCTAGGTTTCCCGTACATGTTATAACTGTAGTAATATTCCCTTCAACCTGGAGAGTTGGGACCCATGGAATGGGTGCCATGCATTATTGCTTTAAAGGGTCTGCATTTGCTCACTGAATCTCACCAATCCTCTCAGCCCCAAGTGTCCAGCCTTATGCCACATCCAGCTGTCGTTGTAGATAGGGTCCTTCCATGTTTCATCAGAGACCCTGAAGGAATTGTAAAGAATTTCCCAGTTTTTTTGTTTTGTTTTTGAAATTCCTTTTTATAGTGGGTTTGAGCTGATTCTCGCTGCCATGTTTATGCCAGTCTAGACACACTTATTCCGTTACGGAGACATATCAATACATAAGTTTTAAGATTGTTACTAGTCAGATATATTCCTCTGCGGGAAATATGGTGTTTTGAGTCCCTTTCCCTGAGGAAGGTGTAGGTCTTGTCTATTCCATAGTTGGTTTTTGGAAGGGTACCTGTGCTTATATCAAACTCTGGTTTTAAGAATCACCCCACCTCTCCTTCCCCCTTAAGCAGGCATAAGAGTGTTTTCTAAATGTGAGACACTGTTCTCTTTCCTAACTCAGTTCAAGTGTAGCCATGTTTACAGGATCTTCATAAGTGATATCTTATGATAAGTTTCTTTTTCTCTGTGACTTATTTCACTTAGAATCATCGTACCTGAATCCACCCATTTTGCTGCTACTGGTCTTATGACATTGATTTCATGGCTGAGGGATATTCCATCGTACGTAAGTACCACAATTTTTTGAACCATTTTTATATTTCCTGGGATATTTAAGGTGTACCCAAGTTGAGGTCCTTGTAAGCAGTGCAGCCCTAAATTTTAGGGTGGCTCTGTCTTATTGATTTTCAGTTTTTCCAAGGTATATTCCCTAGACTGGAAGTGCCCTTGGCTCTGTAGCTCTGCTCTTTACTTGTTTTAGGGAACACAATGTACTCCTCCAGAGAGGCAGTTGGCAATTTACATCCCGCCCATCAGCATAACAAGGCTCCCTGTTCTCCAGGGCCTGTCTTGCCTTTCTGGTTTTTACACATTTTGTGGATGTCCCTTTTGTCCGGTGGGAAGTGATACTTCTTTGTAGTGCAGATTTGCATTGCCCGCTTGCTTGCTTGGCCAAAAAGGGCGTATGCGTTTTCTCCTGAATATATTCAGGAGAAAACGCATACCCCCTTTTTGGCCAAGTGCATCATTGTCGAAGTTGTGCCCCTCTTCCTGTGCTTTAAAGGCGATTCCAACGTACCTCTTGAAATCTGTTTCCTGCTATTCTGCCTCGCTTTCAAGTCCGCCTCGTTGCCTTCCCTCAACAGATTTTTGGACGATAGTTGTCCTTTATTACTCGGCCAGTTTGTGAATTGCTGTGCCCCTGAGCTCCATTTTTCAACTCGTTTTTGGTGAGGTGACCGCAAGTCCGAAATTTTGGTTCAGGACCTATGCTGGTTCCCGGTGGGGGGCTGAGACTTTGGTTAATTCTTCTTCCTGCCGGAAAATTACAGTGATATGTGCCCGTCCAAATGCCTAACAGCTACTCTCTCATTGGTTCTCCCTCTTCCCTTTCATCTTCTGCCAAATTGGAAACCTGTGCGAACCAGGAGGTTAAAGGGGCTGTCTCTCCAAGTTGGGAGGATGATAGTAAAGCAGGTGTAAAGTCAAACCGGAGCATCAGGAGAGGGACTATTCGTTGAGTTTTAGAAACCTTTCGTATTCACAGTGTGTCCGTTCTCTAGGTTTCCCGTACATGTTATAGCTGTAGTAATATTGCCTTCAACCTGCAGAGTTGGGACCCATGGAATGGGTGCCATGCATTATTGCTTTAAAGGGTCTGCATTTGCTCACCCAATCTCACCAATCCTCTCAGTCCCAAGTGTCCAGCCTTATGCCACATCCAGCTGTCGTTGTAGATAGGGTCATTCCAGGTTTCATCAGAGACCCTGAAGGAATTGGAAAGAATTTCCCAGATTTTTTTTTTGTTTTTGAAATTCCTTTTTATAGTGGGTTTGAGCTGATTCTCGCTGCCATGTTTATGCCAGTCTAGACACACTTGATTCCCTTACAGAGACATATCAATACATAGGTTTTAAGGTTCTTACTAGTCAGATATATTCCTCTGTGGGAAATATGGTGTTTTGAGTCCCTTTCTCTGAGGAAGGTGTAGATCATGTCTATTCCATAATTGGTTTTTGGAACGGTACCTGTGCTTATATCAAACTCTGGTTTTAAGAATCACCCCACCTCTCCTTCCCCCTTAAGCAGGCATAAGAGTGTTTTCTAAATGTGAGACACTGTTCTCTTTCCTAACTCAGTTCAAGTGTAGCCATGTTTACAGGATCTTCATAAGTGATATCTTATGACAAGTTTCTTTTTCTCTGTGACTTATTTCACTTAGAATCATCGTACCTGAATCCACCCATTTTGCTGATACTGGTCTTATGACATTGATTTCATGGCTGAGGGATATTCCATCGTACGTAAGTACCACAATTTTTTGAACCATTTTTATATTTCCTGGGATATTTAAGGTGTACCCCAGTTGAGGTCCTTGAAAGCAGTGCAGCCCTAAATTTTGGGGTGACTCTGTCTTATTGATTTTAACTTTTCCCAAGGTATATTCCCTAGACTAGAAGTGCCCTTGGCTCTGTAGCTCTGTTCTTTACTTGTTTTAGGGAACACAATGCACTCCTCCAGAGAGGGAGTTGGCAATTTACATCCCGCCCATCAGCATAACAAGGCTCCCTGTTCTCTAGGGCCTGTCTTGCCTTTCTGGTTTTTACACATTTTGTGGATGTCCCTTTTGACCGGTGGGAAGTGATACTTCTTTGTATTGCAGGTTTGCATTGCCCGCTTGCTTGCTTGGCCAAAAAGGGCGTATGCGTTTTCTCCTGAATATATTCAGGAGAAAACACATACGCCCTTTTTGGCCAAGTGCATCATTGTCGAAATAGTGCCCCTCTTCCTGTGCTTTAAAGGCGATTCCAACGTACCTCTTGAAATCTGTTTCCTGCTATTCTGCCTCGCTTTCAATTCTGCCTCGTTGCCTTCCCTCAACAGATTTTTGGACGATAGTTGGCCTTTATTACTCGGCCAGTTTGTGAATTGCTATGCCCCTGAGCTCCATTTTTCAACTCGTTTTTGGTGAGCTGACCGCATGTCCAAAATTTTGGTTCAGGACCTATACTGGTTCCCGGTGGGTGGCTGAGACTTTGGTTAATTCTTCTTCCTGCCGGGAAATTACAGTGATATGTGCCCGTCCAAATGCCTAACAGCTACTCTCTCATTGGTTTTCCCTCTTCCCTTTCATCCTCTGCCAATTTGGCAACCTGTGTGAACCAGTAGGTTAAAGGGGCTGTCTCTCCAAGTTGGGAGGTTGATAGTAAAGCAGATGGAAAGTCAACCAGGAGCACCAGGAGAGGGACTATTCGTTGAGTTTTAGAAACCTTTCGTATTCACAGTGTGTCCGTTCTCTAGGATTCCCGTTCATGTTATAGCTGTAGTAATATTCCCTTCAACCTGGAGAGTTGGGACCCATGGAATGGGTGCCATGCATTATTGCTTTAAAGAGTCTGCATTTGCTCACCCAATCTCACCAATCGTCTCAGTCCCAAGTGTCCCTCCTTATGCCACATCCAGCTGTCGTTGTAGATAGGGTCATTCCAGGTTTCATCAGAGACCCTGAAGGAATTGTAAAGAATTTCCCAGTTTTTTTGTTTGTTTTTGAAATTCCTTTTTATAGTGGGTTTGAGATGATTCTCACTGCCATGTTTATGCCAGTCTAGACACACTTGATTCCCTTACGGAGACATATCAATACATAGGTTTTAAGATTCTTACTAGTCAGATATATTCCTCTGCGGGAAATATGGGGTTTTGAGTCCCTTTCACTGAGGAAGGTGTAGGTCTTGTCTATTCCATAGTTGGTTTTTGGAACGGTACCTGTGCTTATATCAAACTCTGGTTTTATGCATCACCCCACCTCTCCTTTCCCTTAAGCAGGCATAAGAGTGTTTTCTAAATGTGAGACACTGTTCTATTTCCTAACTCAGTTCAAGTGTAGCCATGTTTACAGGATCTTCATAAGTGATATCTTATGATAAGTTTCTTTTTCTGTGTGACTTATTTCACTTAGAATCATCGTACCTGAATCCACCCATTTTGCTGCTACTGGTCTTATGACATTGATTTCATGGCTGAGGGATATTCCATCGTACGTAAGTACCACAATAACGTAATTGCCACAGATTTTTGAACCATTTTTATATTTCCTGGGATATTTAAGGTGTACCCATGTTGAGGTCCTTGTATGCAGTGCAGCCCTAAATTTTGGGGTGGCTCTGTCTTATTGATTTTCAGTTTTCCCAAGGTATATTCCCTAGACTGGAAATGCCCTTGGCTCTGTAGCTCTGTTGTTTACTTCTTTTAGGGAACACAATGCACTCCTCCAGAGAGGCAGTTGGCAATTTACATCCCGCCCATCAGCATAACAAGGCTCCCTGTTCTCCAGCGCCTGTCTTGCCTTTCTGGTTTTTTTTTTTTTTTTTTTTTTTTTTTTGTGGTACGCGGGCCTCTCACTGTTGTGGCCTCTCCCGTGGCGGAGCACAGGCTCCGGATGCACAGGCTCAGCAGCCACGGCTCACGGGCCCAGCCGCTCCGCGGCACATGGGATCCTCCCAGACTGGGGCACGAACCCGCATCCCCTGCATCGGCAGGCGGACTCCCAACCACTGCGCCACCAGGGAGGCCCGCCTTTCTGGTTTTTACACATTTTGTGGATGTCCCTTTTGACTGGTGGAAAGTGATACTTCTTTGTAGTGCAGATTTGCATTGCCCGCTTGCTTGCTTGGCCAAAAAGGGCGTATGCGTTTTCTCCTGAATATATTCAGGAGAAAACGCATACGCCCTTTTTGGCCAAGTGCATCATTGTCGAAGTTGTGCCCCTCTTCCTGTGCTTTAAAGGCGATTCCAACGTACCTCTTGAAATCTGTTTCCTGCTATTCTGCCTCACTTTCAAGTCCGCCTCATTGCCTTCCCTCAACAGATTTTGGGACGATAGTTGTCCTTTATTACTCGGCCAGTTTGTGAATTGCTGTGCCCCTGAGCTCCATTTATCAACTCATTTTTGGTGAGCTGACCGCAAGTCCAACATTTTGGTTCAAGACCTATGCTGGTTCCCGGTAGGGGGCTCAGACTTTGGTTAATTCTTCTTCCTGCCGGGAAGTTAGAGTGATATGTGCCCGTCCAAATGCCTAACAGCTACTCTCTCATTGGTTCTCCCTCTTCCCTTTCATCCTCTGCCAAATTGGCAACCTGTGCGAACCAGGATGTTAAAGGGGCTGTCTCTCCAATTTCGGAGTTTGATAGTAAAGCAGATGGAAAGTCAAACTGGAGCACAAGGAGAGGGATTGTACGTTGAGTTTTAGAAACCTTTCGTATTCACAGTGTGTCCATTCTCTAGGTTTCCCATACATGTTATAGCTGCAGTAATATTCCCTTCAACCTGGAGAGTTGGGACCCATGGAATGGGTGCCAGGCATTTGTGCTTTAAAGGTTCTGCATTTGCTCACCCAATCTCTCCAATCGTCTCAGTCCCAAGTGTCCCTCCTTATGCCACATCCAGCTGTCATTGTAGATAGGGTCATTCCAGGTTTCATCAGAGACCCTGAAGGAATTGTAAAGAATTTCCCAGTTTTTTTGTTTTGTTTTTGAAATTCCTTTTTATAGTGGGTTTGAGCTGATTCTCGCTGCCATGTTTATGCCAGTCTAGACACACTTGATTCCCTTACGGAGACATATCAATACATAGGTTTTAAGATTCTTACTAGTCAGATATACTCCTCTGTGGGAAATATGGGGTTTTGAGTCCCTTTCACTGAGGAAGGTGTAGGTCTTGTCTATTCCATAGTTGGTTTTTGGAACGGTACCTGTGCTTATATCAAACTCTGGTTTTATGCATCACCCCACCTCTCCTTCCCCCTTAAGCAGGCATAAGAGTGTTTTCTAAATGTGAGACACTGTTCTCTTTCCTAACTCAGTTCAGTTGTAGCCATGTTTACCGGATCTTCATAAGTGATATCTTATGATAAGTTTCTTTTTCTCTGTGACTTATTTCACTTAGAATCATCGTACCTGACTCCACCCATTTTGCTGCTACTGGTCTTATGACATTGATTACATGGCTGGGGATATTCCATCGTACCTTAGTACCACAATTTTTTGAACCATTTTTATATTTCCTGGGATATTTAAGGTGTACCCAAGTTGAGGTCCTTGTAAGCAGTGCAGCCCTAAATTTTGGGGTGGCTCTGTCTTATTGATTTTCAGTTTTCCCAAGGAATATTCCCTAGACTGGAAGAGCCATGGGCTCTGTAGCTCTGTTGTTTACTTCTTTTAGGGAACAAAATGCACTCCTCCAGAGAGGCAGTTGGCAATTTACATCCCGCCCATCTGCATATCAAGGCTCCCTGTTCTCCAGGGCCTGTCTTGCCTTTCTGGTTTTTACACATTTTGTGGATGTCCCTTTTGACCGGTGGGAAGTGATACTTCTTTGTAGTGCAGATTTGCATTGCCCGCTTGCTTGCTTGGCCAAAATGGGCGTATGCGTTTTCTCCTGAATATATTCAGGACAAAACGCATACACCCTTTTTGGGCAAGTGCATCATTGTCGAAGTTGTGCCCCTCTTCCTGTGCTTTAAAGGCGATTCCAACGTACCTCTTGAAATCTGTTTCCTGCTATTCTGCCTCACTTTCAAGTCCGCCTCGTTGCCTTCCCTCAACAGATTTTTGGACGATAGTTGTCCTTTATTACTCGGCCAGTTTGTGAATTGCTGTGACCCTGAGCTCCATTTTTCAACTCGTTTTTTGTGAGCTGACCGCAAGTCCAACATTTTGGTTCGGGACCCATGCTGGTTCCCCGTGGGGGGCTGAGACTTTGGTTAATTATTCTTCCTGCCGGGAAGTTAGAGTGATATGTGCCCGTCCAAATGCCTAACAGCTACTCTCTCATTGGTTCTCACTCTTTCCTTTCATCCTCTGCCAAATTGGAAACCTGTGCGAACCAGGAGGTTAAAGGGGCTGTCTCTCCAATTTGGGAGGTTGATAGTAAAGCAGATGGAAAGTCAAACCGGCGCACCAGGAGAGGGACTATTCGTTGAGTTTTAGAAACCTTTCGTATTCACAGTGTGTCCGTTCTCTAGGTTTCCCGTACATGTTATAGCTGTAGTAATATTCCCTTCAACCTGGAGAGTTGGGACCCATGGAATGGGTGCCAGGCATTTGTGCTTTAAAGTGTCTGCATTTGCTCACCCAATCTCACCAATCCTCTCAGTCCCAAGTGTCCAGCCTTATGCCACATCCAGCTGTCGTTGTAGATAGCGTCGTTCCAGGTTTCATCAGAGACCCTGAAGGAATTGTAAAGAATTTCCCAGTTTTTTTGTTTTGTTTTTGAAATTCCTTTTTATAGTGGGTTTGAGCTGATTCTCGCTGCCATGTTTATGCCAGTCTAGACACACTTGATTCCCTTACGGAGACATATCAATACATAGGTTTTAAGATTCTTACTAGACAGATATATTCCTCTGCAGGAAATATTGGGTTTTGAGTCCCTTTCACTGAGGAAGGTGTAGGTCTTGTCTATTCCATAGTTGGTTTTTGGAACCGTACCTGTGCTTATATCAAACTTTGGTTTTATGCATGACCCCACCTCTCCTTCACACTTAAGCGGGCATAAGAGTGTTTTCTAAATGTGAGACACTGTTCTCTTTCCTAACTCAGTTCAAGTGTAGCCATGTTTACAGGATATTCATAAGTGATATCTTATGATAAGTTTCTTTTTCTCTGTGACTTATTTCACTTAGAATTATCGTACGTGAATCCACCCATTTTGCTGCTACATGTCTTACGACATTGATTTCATGGCTGAGGAATATTCCATCGTACATAAGTACCACAATTTTTGAACCATTTTTATATTTCCTGGGATATTTAAGGTGTACCCAAGTTGAGGTCCTTGTAAGCATTGCAGCCCTATATTTTGGGGTGGCTCTGTCTTATTGATTTTCAGTTTTCCCAAGGTATATTCCCTAGACTGGAAGTGCCCTTGGCTCTGTAGCTCTGTTGTTTACTTGTTTTAGGGAACACAATGCACTCCTCCAGAGAGGCAGTTGGCAATTTACATCCAGCCCATCTGCATAACAAGGCTCCCTGTTCTCCAGGGCCTGTCTTGCCTTTCTGGTTTTTACACATTTTGTGGATGTCCCTTTTGACCGGTGGGAAGTGATACTTCTTTGTAGTGCAGATTTGCATTGCCCGCTTGCTTGCTTGGCCAAAATGGGCGTATGCGTTTTCTCCTGAATATATTCAGGAGAAAACGCATACGCCCTTTTTGGCCAAGTGCATCATTGTCGAAGTTGTGCCGCTCTTCCTGTGCTTTAAAGGAGATTCCAACGTACCTCTTGAAAACTGTTTCCTGCTATTCTGCCTCGCTTTCAAGTCCGCCTCGTTGCCTTCCCTTAACAGATTTTTGGACGATAGTTGTCATTTATTACTCTGCCAGTTTGTGAATTGCTGTGGCCTTGAGTTCCGTTATTCAACTAGTTTTTTGTGAGCTGACCGCAAGTCCAAAATTTTGGTTCAGGACCTATACTGGTTCCCGGTGGGTGGCTGAGACTTTGGTTAATTTTTCTTCCTGCCGGGAAATTAAAGTGATATGTGCCCGTCCAAATGCCTAACAGCTACTCTCTCATTGGTTCTCCCTCTTCCCTTTCATCCTCTGCCAAATTGGCAACCTGTGCGAACCAGGAGGTTAAAGGGGCTTTCTCTCCAATTTGGGAGGTTGATAGTAAAGCAGATGGAAAGTCAAACCCGAGCACCAGGAGAGGGACTATTCGTTGAGTTTTAGAAACCTTTCGTATTCACAGTGTGTCCGTTCTCTAGGTTTCCCGTACATGTTATAGCTGTAGTAATATTGCCTTTAACCTGGAGAGTTGGGACCCATGGAATGGGTGCCAGGCATTTGTGCTTTAAAGGGTCTGCATTTGCTCAACCAATCTCACCAATCCTCTAAGCCCCAAGTGTCCAGGCTTATGCCACATCCAGCTGTCGTTGTAGATAGGGTCATTCCAGGTTTCATCAGACACCCTGAAGGAATTGTAATGAATTTCGCAGTTTTTTGTTTTGTTTTTGAAATTCCTTTTTATAGTGGGTTTGAGGTGATTCTCGCTGCCATGTTTATGCCAGTCTGGACACACTTGATTCCCTTATGGAGACATATCAATACATAGGTTTTAAGATTCTTACTAGTCAGATATATTCCTCTGTGGGAAATATGGGGTTTTGAGTCCCGTTCACTGAGGAAGGTGTAGGTCTTGTCTATTCCATAGTTGGTTTTTGGAATGGTACCTGTGCTTATATCAAACTCTGGTTTTATGCATCACCCCACCTCTCCTTCCCCCTTAAGCAGGCATAAGAGTGTTTTCTAAATGTGAGATTCTGTTCTCTTTCCTAACTCAGTTCAAATGTAGCCATGTTTACAGGATCTTCATAAGTGATATCTTATGATAAGTTTCTTTTTCTGTGTGACTTATTTCACTTAGAATCATCGTACCTGAATCCACCCATTTTGCTGCTACTGGTCTTATGACATTGATTTCATGGCTGAGGGATATTCCATCGTACGTAAGTACCACAATTTTTTAAAACAATTTTATATTTCCTGTGATACTTAAGGTGTACCCAAGTTGAGGTCCTTGTAAGCAGTGCAGCCCTAAATTTTGGGGTGGCTCTGTCTTATTGATTTTCAGTTTTCCCAAGGTATATTCCCTAGACTGGAAGTGCCATTGGCTCTGTAGCTTTGTTGTTTACTTGTTTTAGGGAACACAATACACTCCTCCAGAGAGGCAGTTGGCAATTTACATCCCGCCCATCAGCATAACAAGGCTCCCTGTTCTCCAGGACCTGTCTTGCCTTTCTGGTTTTTACACATGTTGTGGATGTCCCTTTTGACCGGTGGGAAGTGATACTTCTTTGTAGTGCAGATTTGCATTGCCCGCTTGCTTGCTTGGCCAAAAAGGGCGTATGCGTTTTCTCCTGAATATATTGAGGAGAAAACGCATACGCCCTTTTTGGCTAAGTGGATCATTGTCGAAGTTGTGCCCCTCTTCCTGTGCTTTAAAGGCGATTCCAACGTACCTCTTGAAATCTGTTTCCTGCTATTCTGCCTCGCTTTCACGTCCGCCTCGTTGCCTTCCCTTAACAGATTTTTGGACGATAGTTGTCCTTTATTACTCTGTCAGTTTGTGAATTGCTGAGGCCTTGAGTTCCATTTTTCAACTCGTTTCTTGTGAGCTGACCGCAAGTCCAAAATTTTGGTTCTGGACTTATGCTGGTTCCCGGTGGGAGGCTGAGACTTTGGTTAATTCTTCTTCCTGCTGGGAAGTTAGAGTGATATGTGCCCGTCCAAATGCCTAACAGTTACTTTCTCATTGGTTCTCCCTCTTTCCTTTCATTCTCTGCCAGTTTGGATAACTGTGCGAACCAGGAGGTTAAAGGGGCTGTCTCTCCAAGTTGGGAGATTGATAGTAAAGCAGATGGAAAGTCAAACCGTAGTACCAGGAGAGGGACTATTCATTGAGTTTAGAAACCTTTCGTATTCACAGTGTGTCCGTTCTCTAGGTTTCCCATTTCATGTTATAGCTGTACTAATATTCCCTTCAACCTGGAGAGTTGGGACCCAAGGAATGGGTGCCAGGCATTTGTGCTTTAAGGGGTCTGCATTTGCTCACCCAATCTCACCAATCGTCTCAGTCCCAAGTGTCCAGCCTTATGCCACATCCAGCTGTCATTGTAGATAGGGTCATTCCAGGTTTCATCAGAGACCCTGAAGGAATTGTAAAGAATTTCCCAGTTTTTTTGTTTTGTTTATGAAATTCGTTTTTATAGTGGGTTTGAGCTGATTCTCGCTGCCATGTTTATGCCAGTCTAGACACCCTTGACTCCCTTACGGAGACATATCAATACATAGGTTTTAAGATTCTTACTAGTCAGATATATTCCTCTGCGGGAAATATGGGGTTTTGAGTCCCTTTCACTGAGGAAGGTGTAGGTCTTGTCTATTCCATAGTTGGTTTTTGGAACGGTACCTGTGCTTATATCAAACTCTGGTTTTATGCATCACCCCACCTCTCCTTCCCCCTTAAGCAGGCATAAGAGTGTTTTCTAAATGTGAGACACTGTTCTCTTTCCTAACTCAGTTCAAGGGTAGCCATGTTTACAGGTTCTTCATAAGTGATATCTTATGATAAATTTCTTTTTCTCTGTGACTTATTTCACTTAGAATCATCGTACCTGAGTCCACCCATTTTGCTGCTACTGGTCTTATGACATTGATTTAATGGCAGAGGGATATTCCATCTTACGTAAGTACCACAATTTTTTGAACCATTTTTATATTTCCTGGGATATTTAATGGGTACCCAAGTTGAGGTCCTTCTAAGCAGTGCAGCCCTAAATTTTGGGGTGGCTCTGTCTTATTGATTTTCAGTTTTCCCAAGGTATGTTCCTTAGACTGGAAGTGCACTTGGCTCTGTAGCTCTGTTGTTTAATTGTTTTAGGGAACACAATGCACTCCTCCAGAGAGGCAGTTGGCAATTTACATCCCGCCCATCAGCATAACAAGGCTCCCTGTTCTCCAGGGCCTGTCTTGCCTTTCTGGTTTTTACACGTTTTGTGGATGTCCCTTTTGACCGGTGGGAAGTGATACTTCTTTGTAGTGCAGATTTGCATTGCCCGCTTGCTTGCTTGGCCAAAAAGGGCGTATGCGTTTTCTCCTGAATGTATTTAGGGTAAAACACATACGCCCTTTTTGGCCAAGTGCATCATTGTCGAAGTTGTGCCCCTCTTCCTGTGCTTTAAAGGCGATTCCAACGTACCTCTTGAAATCTGTTTCCTGCTATTGTGCCTCGCTTTTAAGTCCACCTCGTTGCCTTCCCTCAACAGATTTTTGGACGATAGTTGTCCTTTATTACTCGGCCTGTTTGTGAATTGCTGTGCCCCTGAGCTCCATTTTTCAACTCGTTATTGGTGAGCTGACCGCAAGACCAAAATTTTGGTTCAGGACCTAAACTGGATCCGGGAGGGTGGCTGAGACTTTGGTTGATTCTTCTCCCTGCCGCGAAATTACAGTGATATGTGCCCGTCCAAATGCCTAACAGCTACTCTCTCATTGGTTCTCCCTCTTCCCTTTCATCCTCTGCCAAATTGGCAACCTGTGCGAACCAGCAGGTTAAAGGGGCTGTCTCTCCAAGTTGGGAGGTTGATAGTAAAGCAGATGGAAAGTCAAACAGGAGCACCAGGAGAGGGACTATTCGTTGAGTTTTAGAAACCTTTCGTATTCACAGTGTGTCCGTTCTCTAGGTTTCCCGTACATGTTATAACTGTAGTAATATTCCCTTCAACCTGGAGAGTTGGGACCCATGGAATGGGTGCCATGCATTATTGCTTTAAAGGGTCTGCATTTGCTCACTCAATCTCACCAATCCTCTGTCCCAAGTGTCCAGCCTTATGCCACATCCAGCTGTCGTTGTAGATAGGGTCCTTCCATGTTTCATCAGAGACCCTGAAGGAATTGTAAAGAATTTCCCAGTTTTTTTGTTTTGTTTTTGAAATTCCTTTTTATAGTGGGTTTGAGCTGATTCTCGCTGCCATGTTTATGCCAGTCTAGACACACTTGATTCCCTTACGGAGACATATCAACACATAGGTTTTAAGATTCTAACTAGTCAGATATATTCCTCTGCGGGAAATATGGTGTTTTGAGTCCCTTTCACTGAGGAAGGTGTAGGTCTTGTCTATTCCATAGTTGGTTTTTGGAACGGTACCTGTGCTTATATCAAACTCTGGTTTTATGCATCACCCCACCTCTCCTTCCCCCTTAAGCAGGCATAAGAGTATTTTCTAAATGTGAGACACTGTTCTGTTTCCTAACTCAGTTCAAGTGTAGCCATGTTTACAGGTTCTTCATAAGTGATATTTTATGATAAGTTTCTTTTTCTCTGTGACTTATTTCACATAGAATCATCGTACCTGAGTCCACCCATTTTGCTGCTACTGGTCTTATGACATTGATTTCATGGCAGAGGGATATTCCATCGTACGTAAGTACCACAATTTTTTGAACCATTTTTATATTTCCTGGGATATTTAATGTGTACCCAAGTTGAGGTCCTTGTAAGCCTTGCAGCCCTAAATTTTGGGGTGGCTCTGTCTTATTGATTTTCAGTTTTCCCAAGGTATATTCCCTAGACGGGAAGTGCCCTTGGCTCAGTAGCTCTGTTCTTTACTTGTTTTAGGGAACACAATGCACTCCTCCAGAGAGGCAGTTGACAATTTACATCCCGCCCATCAGCATAACAAGGCTCCCTGTTCTCCAGAGCCTGTCTTGCCTTTCTGGTTTTTACACATTTTGTGGATGTCCCTTTTGACCGGTGGGAAGTGATACTTCTTTGTAGTGCAGATTTGCATTGCCCGCTTGCTTGCTTGGCCAAAAAGGGCGTATGCATTTTCTCCTGAATATATTCAGGAGAAAACGCATACACCCTTTTTGGCCAAGTGCATCATTGTCGAATTTGTGCCCCTCTTCCTGTGCTTTAAAGGCGATTCCAACGTACCTCTTGAAATCTGTTTCCTGCTATTCTGGCTATCTTTCAAGTCCCCCTCGTTGCCTTCCCTCAACAGATTTTTGGACGATAGTTGTCCTTTATTACTCGGCCAGTTTGTGAATTGCTCTGCCCCTGAGCACCATTTTTCAACCCTTTTTTGGTGAGCTGACCGCAAGCCCAAAATTTTGGTTCAGGACCTATGCTGGTTCCCGGTGGGAGGCTGAGACTTTGGTTAATTCTTCTTCCTGCCGGGAAGTTAGAGTGATATGTGCCCGTCCAAATGCCTAACAGCTACTCTCTTATTGGTTCTCCCTCTTCCCTTTCATCCTCTGCCAAATTGCCAACCTGTGCGAACCAGGAGGTTAAAGGGGTTGTCTCTCCAAGTTGGGAGGTTGATAGTAAAGCAGATGGAAAGTCAAACCGGAGCACCAGGAGAGGGACTATTCGTTGAGTTTTAGAAACCTTTCGTATTAACAGTGTGTCCGTTGTCTAGGTTTCCGGTACATGTTATAACTGTAGTACTATGCCCTTCAACCTGGGAGTTGGGACCCATGGAATGGGTGCCATGCATTATTGCTTTAAAGGGTCTGCATTTGCTCACCCAGTCTCACCAATCCTCTCAGTCCCAAGTGTCCAGCCTTATGCCACATCCAGCTGTCGTTGTAGATAGGGTCATTACAGGTTTCATCAGAGACCCTGAAGGAATTGTAAAGAATTTCCCAGTTTTTTTGTTTTGTTTTTGAAATTCCTTTTTAGAGTGAGTTTGAGCTGATTCTCGCTGCCATGTTTATGCCAGTGTAGACACACTTGTTTCCCTTATGGAGACATATCAATACATAGGTTTTAAGATTCTTACTAGTCAGATATATTCCTCTGTGGGAAATATGGGGTTTTGAGTCCCTTTCACTGAGGAAGGTGTAGGTCTTGTCTATTCCATAGTTGGTTTTTGGAACGGTACCTGTGCTTATATCAAACTCTGGTTTTATGCATCACCCCACCTCTCCTTCCCCCTTAAGCAGGCATAAGAGTGTTTTCTAAATGTGAGACACTGTTCTCTTTCCTAACTCAGTTCAAGTGTAGCCATGTTTACAGGATCTTCATAAGTGATATCCTATGATAAGTTTCTTTTTCTGTGTGACTTATTTCACTAAGAATCATCGAACCTGAATCCACCCATTTTGCTGCTACTGGTCTTATGACATTGATTTCATGGCTGAGGGATATTCCATCGTACGTAAGTACCACAATTTTTTGAACCATTTTTATATTTCCTGGGATATTTAAGGTGTACCCAAGTTGAGGTCCTTGTAAGCCTTGCAGCCCTAAATTTTGGGGTGGCTCTGTCTTATTGATTTTCAGGTTTCCCAAGGTATATTCCCTAGACGGGAATTGCCCTTGGCTCAGTAGCTCTGTTCTTTACTTGTTTTAGGGAACACAATGCACTCCTCCAGAGAGGCAGTTGACAATTTACATCCCGCCCATCAGCATAACAAGGCTCCCTGTTCTCCAGGGCCTCTCTTGCCTTTCTGGTTTTTACACATATTGTGGATGTCCCTTTTGACAGGTGGGAACTGATACTTCTTTGTAGTGCAGATTTGCATTGCCCGCTTGATTGCTTGGCCAAAAAGGGCGTATGCGTTTTCCCCTGAATATATTCAGGAGAAAACGCATACACCCTTTGTGGCCAAGTGCATCATTGTAGAAGTTGTGCCCCTCTTCCTGTGCTTTAAAGGTGATTCCAACGTACCTCTTGAAATCTGTTTCCTGCTATTATACCTCGCTTTCAAGTCCGCCTCTTTGCCTTCCCTCAACAGGTTTTTGGACGTTAGTTGTCCTTTATTACTCGGCCAGTTTTTGAAATGCTGTGCCCCTGAGCTCCATTTTTCAACTCGTTTTTGGTGAGCTGACCGCAAGTCCAAAATTTTGGTTCAGGACCTATGCTGGTTCCCGGTGGGTGGCTGAGACTTTGGTTAATTCTTCTTCCTTTCGGGAAATTACAGTGATATGTGCCCATCCAAATGCCTAACAGCTACTCTCACATTGGTTCTCCCTCATCCCTTTCATCCTCTGCCAAATTGGCAACCTGTGCGAACCAGGAGGTTAAAGGGGCTCTCTCTCCAAGTTGGGAGGGTGATAGTAAAGCAGATGGCAAGTCAAACCGGAGCACCAGGAGAGGGACTATTCATTGAGTTTTAGAAACCTTTTGTATTCACAGTGTGTCCGTTCTCTAGGTTTCCCGTACATGTTATAGCTGTAGTAATATTCCCTTCAACCTGGAGAGTTGGGACCCATGGAATGGGTGCCAGGCATTTGTGCTTTAAAGGGTCTGCATTTGCTCACCCAATCTCACCAATCGTCTCAGTCCCAAGTGTCCCTCCTTATGACACATCCAGCTGTCGTTGTAGATAGGGTCATTCAAGGTTTCATCAGAGACCCTGAAGGAATTGTAAAGAATTTCCCAGTTTTTCTGTTATGTTTTTGAAATTCCTTTTTATAGTGGGTTTGAGCTGATTCTCGCTGCCATGTTTATGCCAGTCTTGACACACTTGATTCCCTTATGGAGACATATCAATACATAGGTTTTAAGATTCTTACTAGTCAGATATATTCCTCTGTGGGAAATATGGGGTTTTGAGTCCCTTTCACTGAGGAAGGTGTAGGTCTTGTCTATTCCATAGTTGGTTTTTGGAACGGTACCTGTGCTTATATCAAACTCTGGTTTTATGCATCACCCCACCTCTCCTTCCCCCTTAAGCAGGCATAAGAGTGTTTTCTAAATGTGAGACACTGTTCTCTTTCCTAACTCAGTTCAAGTGTAGCCATGTTTACAGGATCTTCATAAGTGATATCTTATGATAAGTTTCTTTTACTGTGTGACTTATTTCACTTAGAATCATCGTACCTGAATCCACCCATTTTGCTGCTACTTGTCTTATGACATTGATTTCATGGCTGAGGGATATTCCATCGTATGTAAGTACCACAATTTTTTGAACCATTTTTATATTTCCTGGGATATTTAATGTGTACCCAAGTTGAGGTCCTTGTAAACCTTGCAGCCCTAAATTTTGGGGTGGCTCTGTCTTATTGATTTTCAGTTTTCCCAAGGTATATTCCCTAGGCGGGAAGTGCCCTTGGCTCAGTAGCTCTGTTCTTTACTTGTTTTAGGGAACACAATGCACTCCTCCAGAGAGGCAGTTGACAATTTACATCCCGCCCATCAGCATAACAAGGCTCCCTGTTCTCCAGGGCCTGTCTTGCATTTCTGGTTTTTACACATATTGTGGATGAACCTTTTGACAGGTGGGAAGTGATACTTCTTTGTAGTGCAGATTTGCATTGCCCGCTTGCTTGCTTGGCCAAAAAGGGCGTATGCGTTTTCTCCTGAATATATTCAGGAGAAAACGCATAAACCCTTTTTGGCCAAGTGCATCATTGTCGAAGTTGTGCCCCTCTTCCTGTGCTTTAAAGGTGATTCCAACGTACCTCTTGAAATCTGTTTCCTGCTATTCTGCCTCGCTTTCAAGTCCGCCTCGTTGCCTTCCCTCAACAGATTTTTGGACGATAGTTGTCCTTTATTACTCGGCCAGTTTGTGAATTGCTGTGCCCCTGAGCTCCATTTTTCAACTCGTTATTGGTGAGCGGATCGCAAGTCCAACATTTTGGTTCAGGACCTATGCTGGTTCCCAGTGGGGGGCTGAGACTTTGGTTAATTCTTCTTCCTGCCGGGAAGTTAGAGTGATATGTGCCCGTCCAAATGCCTAACAGCTACTCTCTCATTGGTTCTCACTCTCCCCTTTCATCCTCTGCCAAATAGGAAACCTGTGCGAACCAGGAGGTTAAAGGGGCTGTCTCTCCAAGTTGGGAGGTTGATAGTAAAGCACATGGAAAGTCAAACCGGAGCACCAGGAGAGGGACTATTCGTTGAGTTTTAGAAACCTTTCGTATTCACAGTGTGTCCATTCTCTAGGTTTCCCGTACATGTTATAGCTATAATAATATTCCCTTCAACCTGGAGAGTTGGGACACATGGAATGGGTGCCAGGCATTTGTGCTTTAAAGGGTCTGCATTTGCTCACCCAATCTCACCAATCGTCTCAGTCCCAAGTGTCCCTCCTTATGCCACATCCAGCTGTCATTGTAGATAGGGTCATTCCAGCTTTCATCAGAGACCCTGAAGGAATTGTGAAGAATTTCACTGTTTTTTGTTTTGTTTTTGAATTTCCTTTTCTAGTGGGTTTGAGCTGATTCTCGCTGCCATGTTTATGCCAGTCTAGACACACTTGATTCTCTTACGGAGACATATCAATACATAGGTTTTAAGATTCTTACTAGTCAGATATATTCCTCTGCGGGAAATATGGGGTTTTGAGTCCCTTTCCCTGAGGAAGGTGTAGGTCTTGTCTATTCCATGGTTGGTTTTTGGAACGGTACCTGTGCTAATATCAAACTCTGGTTTTATGCATCACCCCACCTCTCCTTCCCCCTTAAGCAGGCATAAGAGTGTTTTCTAAATGTGAGACACTGTTCTCTTTCCTAACTCAGTTCAAGTGTAGCCATGTTTACAGGATCTTCATAAGTGATATCTTATGATAAGTTTCTTTTTCTGTGTGATTTTTTCAGTTAGAATCATCGTACATGAATCAACTCATTATGCTGCTACTGCCCTTATGACATTGACTTCATGGCTGAGGGATATTCCATCATATGGATGTACCACAATTTCTTTACCATTTTTGTCTTTCCTGGTATTTATAAGGTGTCCCGAAGTCGAGGTTCTTGTAAGCAGTGCTGCCATAAATTTTGGGGTGGCTGTGTATTATTGATTTTCAATTTTCCCAAGGTATATTCCCGTGACTGGAAGTGCCTTATGTTGTGAGGCACTGTTGTTTACTTCTTTTTGGGAACACAGTGCACTTCTCCAGAGTGGCTGTTGGCAATTTACATCTCACCCATCCACATAACAAGGCTCCCTGTTCTCCAGATCCTGTCTTGCCTTTCTTTTTTTTACACATTTTACGGATGTCCCTTTTGACCGGTTGGAAGTGATACTTCTTTGTAGTGCAGATTTGCATTGTGCGGTTGCTTGGTTGGCCAAAATGGGCATATGCGTTTTCTCCTGAATATATTCAGGAGAAAACGCATGCACCCTTTATGGACAATTCCTTCATTGTCGAAGTTGTGATGCTTTTCCTGTGTTTAAAGGCGATTCCAATGTACTTCTGGAAATCTGTTTCGTGCACTTCTGCCTCATTTTCAAGTCCGCCTCATGGCTTTCTCTCAACAGATTTCTGGAAGAGAGTAGTCCTTTATAACTCTGCAAGTTAGTGAATTGCTGTGCCCCTGAGCTCCATTTTTCAACTCGCGTTTTTGTGAGCTGACTGCCAATCCACAATTTTGCTTCAGGACCTATACTGGTTCCATTGGGGGGGCTGGCTCAGAGTTTGTTAATTCTTCTTCGTGACGGGAATTTAGAGTGACATGTGGCCATCCAAATGCCTACAGCTACTCTCTAATTGTTTCTCCCTCTTCCCTTATATCCTCTACACAACGTGCCAACTGTGCGAACCAGGAGGTTATAGGTGCTGACTCTCCAATTTGGGAGATTGATACTAAAGCAGTTGGAATGTCAAACTGGTACACAAGGAGAGAAAAAAAAAATTAGTAGAGTTTTAGAAACCTTTCACCCTCAGATGGTGCCCATTCTCTAGGTTTCCCATACATGTAATAACTGTAGTGATATTCCCTTCTACCTGGAGAGTTGGGACCCATGGAATGGGTGCCAGGTATTATTGCTTTAAACGGTCTGCATTTTCTCACCCAATCTCACCAATCCTCTCAGTCCCAAGTGACCAGCCTTATGCCACATCCAGCTGTCGTTGTAGATAGGGTCATTCTAAGTTTCATCAGAACCCCTGAAGGTATTGTGTAAGAATTTCACTGTTTATTTGTTTTGTTTTGAAATTCATTTTTATAGTGGGTTTGAGCTGATTCTCTCTGCCGTGTTTATGTCATTCTAGACACACTTGGTTACCTTATGGACACATATCAATACATAGGTTTTAAGATTCTTACTAGTCAGATATACTACTCTGGGGGGAATAGGGGTGTTGTGCCCCTTTCAGTGAGGAAAGAGTAGGTTTTGTCTATTTTGTATTTGGATTAGGCAACCGTACCTGTGCTAATATCAAACTCTGGTTTTATGCATCACCCCACCTCTCCTTTCCTCTTGAGCAGGCATAAGAGTGTTTTCTAAATGTGAGACTCTTCTCTTTCCTAATTCAGTTCATATGTAGCTATGTTTACAAGACCTTCATAAGTGATATCTTATGATAAGTTTCTTTTTCTGTGTGACTTATTTCAGTTAGAATCATCGTACATGAATCCACTCATTATGCTGCTACTGGCCTTATGACATTGATTTCATGGCTGAGGGATATTCCATCGTACGTATGTACCACAATTTCTTTACTATTTTTGTCTTTCCTGGGATATTTAAGGTGTCCCGAAGTCGAGGTTCTTGTAAGCAGTGCTGCCCTATATTTTGGGTTGGCTGTGTCTTATTGATTTTCAATTTCCCCAAGGTATATTCCCATGACTGGAAGTGCCATAGGTTGTGAAGCTCTGTTGTTTAATTATTTTAGGGAACACAATGCACTCCTCCAGAGTGGCTGTTGGCAATCTGCATCCCACCCATCAGCATAACAAGGCTCCCTGTTCTCCAGATCCCCTCTTGCCTTTCTGGTTTTTACACATTTTACGGATATCCCTTTTGACTGGTTTGAATTGATACTTCTTTGTAATGCAGATTTGCATTGTGCGGTTGCTTGGTTGGCCAAAATGGGTGTATGCGTTTTCTCCTGAATATATTCAGGAGAAAACGCATGCGCCCTTTATGGACAATTCCATAATTGTCGAAGTTGTGATGCTTTTCCTGTGTTTAAAGGCGATTCCAATGTACTTCTGGAAATCTGTTTCGTGCAAATCTCCCTCATTTTCAAGTCCGCCTCATGGCTTTTCCTCAACAGATTTTTGGAAGAGAGTAGACCTGTATAACTCTGCAAGTTAGTGAATTGCTGTGCCCCTGAGCTCCATTTTTCAACTTGTGTTTTTGTGAGCTGACTGCAAACCCACAATTTTGCTTCAGGACCTATACTAGTTATGGGGGTGTGGCAGGCTGAGAGTTTGGTTAATTCTTCTTCTTGATGGGAAATTAGAGTTACATGTGGCCGTTCAAATGCCTACAGCTACTCTCTCATTGCTTCTCCCTCTTCCCTTATATCCTCTGCACAATGGGCCAACTGTGCGAACCAGGAGGTTATAGGGGCTGACTCTCCAAGTTGGGAGATTGATATTAAAGCAGTTGGAATGTCAAGCTGGAGCACATGGAGAGAAAAAAATTAGTAGAGTTTTAGAAACCTTTCACCATCAGAGGGTGTCCATTCTCTAGGTTTCCCATACATGTTATAACTGTAGTGATATTCCCTTCTACCTGGAGAGTTGGGAACCATGGAAGCAGTTGCAGGCATTATTGCTTTAAAGCATCTGCATTTTCTCACCCAATCTCACCAATCCTATCAGTCCCAAGTGAACAGCCTTATGCCACACCCAGCTGTTGTTGTAGATAGGGTCATACCAAGTTTCATCAGAACCCCTGAAGGTATTGTGTAAGAATTTCACTGTTTTTTTTTTGTTGTTTTGAAATTCCTTTTTATAGTGGGTTTGAGCTGATTCTCACTGCCGTGTTTATGTCATTCTAGACACACTTGGTTCCCTTATGGAGACATATCAATACATAGGTTTTAAGATCCTTACTAGTCAGATATATTTCTCTGTGGGGAATAGGGGTGTTGAGTCCCATTCACTGAGGAAGGAGTCGGGCTTGTCTCTTCTGTATTTGGATTATGGAACGGTACCTGTGTTAATATCAAACTCTGGTTTTGTGTGTCTCCCCACCTCTCCTTCCCCCTTAAGCAAGCATAAGAGTGTTTTCTAAATCTGAGACTCTGTTCTCTTTCCTAATTCAGTTCATATGTAGCCAGGTTTACATTCCCTTCATAAGTGATATCTTATATCAGAGTGCACCATGGCCCTTGTCATAATAATGCTCCATGACCCCTGTCATCACAATGTTCCATTCCCTGGTTATCTCAATGCTCCATGTCCCTTGTCATAACAATTCTCCACGTACTTGTCATCACAATGCTACATGACACTTCTCATCACAAAGTTACATGATCGTTTCATCACAATTCTCCATGCACTTGTCATTGCAATGTTCCATGACCCCTGTCATAGCAAGCTCCAAGTGTTTGTCATCACAATGCTTCACGACTTTATCATCAAAATTCTCAATGGCACTTTTCATCACAATGTTCCGTACCCTTGTCATCACAATGCTCCATGCACTTGTCATCACAATGCTCCATGACCCCTGTCATCACAATGCTCCCTGACACCTATCATCACAATGCTCCATGACCCCTGTCATCACAATGCTCCCTGACACCTGTCATCACAATGCTTCATGCCCCTTGTCATTACAGTGCTCCATGATGCTCGTCATCACAATTACCCAAGGTCTTCTCATCACAATGCTCCACGGTTTTGCCATCACAATGCTCCATGCCCTGGTCATCTCAAAGCTCAATGTCCCTTGTCCTCACAATTCTCCAAGTCCTTGTCATCACAATGCTCCATGGCACTTCTCATCACAATGTTATATGCTCTTGTCATAACAATACTCCATGCACTTCTCATCGCAATGCTCCATGACCCCTGTAATAGGAAGCTCCATGCGCTTGTCATCACAATGTTTCACGACATGGACATTAAAATTATCAATGGCCCTTGTCATCTCAATGCTCCATGTGCTTGTCCTCACAATGTTTCACGACATGGACATTAAAATTATCAATGGCCCTTGTCATCTCAATGCTCCATGCGCTTGTCATCACAATGCTCCTTTACCTTTGTCACAACAATCCTCCATGACACTTGGCATCACAATGCTCCGTGCTATTGTCATCACAATGGAACATGACATATGTCATCACAATGCTCCCTGACACCTGTCTTCACAATACTCCATGACCTTGTCATCACAATGCTCCATGCCCTTGTCATCAAAATAATCCATGAAACTTGTCAGAGCAAAGCTCCATGCCACCTTTCATCACAATGCTCCATGAACCCTGTCATCACAATGCACCATGGCCATCATCATAATGCTTCATGCTCTTGTCATCACAATGAAATCAAAATGCTCCATGACCTCTGTCATCACAATGCTCCAAACCCTTGTGATCACAATGTTCCATAAAACTTGTCATCACAATACCCCATGACGCTAGTCATCACAATTATCCATGGACTTCTCATCACAATGCCCCATGACATTTGTGATCACAATGCGCAATACACATGTCATCACAATGCTCCCTGACTCTTGCCATCAGTATGCTCCCTGAACCCTTTCATGACAAGGCTCCATGCCTTTTTCATCACAATGATCCATGCCATTTTCATCACAATGCTCCAAGACCCCTGTAATCACAATGCTCCATGCCCTTGTCATCACAAAGCTCCATGATGCATATCATCAGAATGCTCCATGGCCTTCTCATCACAATGCTCCATGCCCTTGTCATCACAATGCTCCAAGACCCCTGTAATCACAATGGTCCATGCCCCTTTTCATCAGAATGCTCCATGAGACTTGTCATCACAAGGCTCCATGGTCTTCTCATCACAATGCTCCAGGACATTGTCATCAAAATGCCCCATTCCCTTATCATCACAATGCTCCATGACCCCTGTCATCACAATACTCCATGAATATTTTCAGCCCAATGATCCATGACCTTCTCATCACAATGCTCCATGACCAATATCATCACAATGCTCCATGACCACAGTCATCACAACGCTCAATATCACCTGACAACACAGTGATCCGGGACTCTTGTCATCACAATGCTCCATTCCCTTGTCATCACAATGCTCCATGACGCCTGTCATCACAATACTCCATGAACATTTTCAGCCCAATGCTCCATGACACTTGTCATCACAATGATGCATGCCCTTGTCATCCCAATGCTCCATGACCCCTGTAATCACAATGCTCCTTGACGCTTGTCATCACAGTGCTCCATGACACCTGTCATCACAATGTTCCATGCCTTTGTCAGCAAAATGCTACATGACCTTGTCATTACAATGTTCTATGTACTTGTCATCACAATACTCCATTACCATTGCCATCACAATCCTCCATGAACCTTGGGATCACATTGCTCCATGCCCTTGTCATCACAATGCTCCATGCTCCTTGAAATCAAAATGATCCATGACATCTGTCATCACAATGCTCCAAACCCTTGTGATCACAATGTTCCATAACACTTGTCATCACAATGCTCCATGATGCCTGTCATCACATTACTCCATGCCCTTTTCATCACAATGCTCCATGACCTTTGTCATCACAATTCTCGATACACACGTCATCACAATGCTCCCTGACACTTGTCGTCAGAATGCTCCTTGAACCCTGTCACAAAAAGGCTCCATGCCTTTTTCATCAAAATGCACCATGCCGTTTTCATCACAATGCTCCATGCCATTGTCATCAAAATACTCCACAAGCTTGTCATCAGAATGCTCCATTTACCTTGTCATCACAATTTTCCATGCACTTGTCAGCACAATGCTCCCTGACCCTTGTCATCACAATGCTCCAAGCCATTGTCATCACAATGCTCCATTACCTTTGTCATCAGAATCCTCCATGACACTTGGCATCACAATGCTCCATGGCATTGTCATCACAATGGGCCATTACATATGTCATCACAATGCTCCCTGACACCTGTCTTCACAATAATGAATGACCTGGTCATCACAATGCTCCATGCCCTTGTCATCACAATGCGCCATTCCAACTGTCATCGCAATAAGCCATGAAACTTATTAGACCAATGCTCCATGCCCTTGTCATCACAATGCCCCATGCCCTTGTTATCACAATGCTCCATGAGCCCTGTCATCACAATGCTCCGTGACTCCAGTCATCACAAGGCTTCATGACCTTTGTCATCACAATGGTCCATGCCCTTGTCATCAACAGTCTCTGTGACCTTTTTAACCACAATGCTTCATGAACTTTTCATCACAATGCCCTTTGACCCTTGTCATCACAATGCTCTATGCCTTTCTCAGCACAATGCTCCATGACCCTTGTCATCACAATGCTCCATGCGCTTGTCAGCACAATGCTCCATGACCCATGTCATCACAATGCACCATGCGCTTGTCGTCACAGTGCTCCACAATCTTGTCATCACAATGCTCCATAAACCTTGTCATCACAATGCTCCATGCACTTCAAATGAAAATGTTCTCTCACCACTGATATCACAATGTTACATCACTAATCATCACAATACTCCCTCAAACCTGTCATCACGATGTTCCATGACTCCTGTCATCACAATGCTACATGCACTTATCATCACAATGTTCGATGATCCCTGACATCACAATGATCCATAACCCCTGTCATCAAAATACTCCATGACCCTTTTCATCAAAATGCTCCATGACCCCTGACATCACAATGTTACATAACGCCTCTCATCAAAATGTTCCATGACCCTTTTCATCAAATTGGTCCATGACAATGTCATCACAATGCTCCCTGCCCTTCTCATCACAAAGCACCACGCCCTTGTAATCAAAATGCTCCATGACCCTTGGCATCACAATGCTCCATGCCATTGCCATCACAATACTCCATGAAACCTCTCATCACATTGTTCCATGCAATTGTCATCAAAAAGCTCCATGATGCTTGTCATCACACTGCTCGATGCCCTTCTCATCACAATGCTGCATGCCCTTGTCATTACAATCCTCCATGACCCATGTATCACTGTGTTCCATGCCCTTGTCATCACAATGCTCCATGCCCACTCTCATCACAATAATCCATGAAACTTTTCAGACAAATGTTCCATGCCCTTGTCATCACAATGCTCCATTACCCCTGTCATAACAATGCTCCATGACCCCTGCCATCACAACGTTCCACGGCCTTGTCATCACAAGGCTCCATGACCCTTGTCATCACAATGCTCCAAGACCCCTGTAATCACAGTGCTACATGCCCTTGTCATCACAAAGCTCCATGATGCATGTCATCAGAATGCTCCACGCCCTTGCCATCACAATGCTCCATTACCCCTGTGATAACAATGCTCCATGACCCCTGCCATCATGATGTTCCATGGCCTTGTCATCACAAGGCTCCATGACCCTTCTCATCACAATGCTCCAAGACACCTGTAATCACAATGCTCCATGTCCCTTTTTATCTCAATGATCCATGAACCCTGTCATCACAATGCACCATGCCCATCATCATAATGCTTCAGGCTATTGTCATCACAATGAAATCAAAATGCTCCATGACCTCTGTCATAACACTGCTCCAAACCCTTGTGATCACAATATTCCATAACACTTGTCATCACAATGCCCCATGACGCTCGTCATCACAATTATCTATGGTCTTCTCATCACAATGCTCCATGACCTTTGTCATCACAATGCTCAATACACTTGTCATCAAAATGCACCCAGACACTTGTTCTCTGTATGCTCCTTGAACCCTGTCATGACAAGGCTCCATGCCTTTTTCATCACAATGATCCATGCGTTTTTCATCACAATGCTCCAAGACACCTGTAATTACAATGCTCCATGCCCTTGTCATCACAAAGCTCAATGACGCATGTCATCAGACTGCTCCTTGGCCTTCTCATCACAATGCTTCATGCCCTTGTCATCACAATTTTCCAAGACACTCTAATCACAATGCTCCATGCCCCTTTTCATCAGTATGCTCCATGAGACTTGTCTCACAAGGCTCCATGGTTTTCTCATCACAATGCTCCAGCACCTTGTCATCACAATGCTTCACGACCTTGTCATGAAAATTTTCAATGGCCCTTGTCATCATAATGCTCCAAGCCCTAGTCATCACAATGCTCCATTATATTTGTCATCACAATCCTCCATTACATTTGGCATCACAATGCTCCATGCCATTGTCATCGCAATGGACCATGACATATGTCATCACAATGCTCCCTGACACCTGTCTTCACAATACTCCATGACCTTCTCATCACAATGCCCCATGCCCTTGTCATCACAATGCCCCATGCCCACTGTCATCACAATAATCTATTAAACTTGTCAGACCAATGCTCCATGCCCCTGTCATCACAATGCTCCATGCCCTTGTCATCACAATGCTCCATGACCCCTGTCATCACAATGCTCTGTGACTCCAGTCATCACAATGCTTCATAACATTTGTCATCACAGTGGTCCATGCCCACATCATCACAAGGCTCTGTGACCTTTGTAACCACAATACTCCATGAACTTTTCATCACAATGCTCCGTGACCCTTGTCATCACAATGCTCCATGCCTTTGTCAGAACAATGCTCCATGACCCTTGTCATCACAATGTGCCACGTGATTTTCATCACAACGGTCCACAACCTTGTCATCGTAATGCTCCATAAACCTTGTAATCACAATGCTCCATGCACTTCTCATCAAAATGCTCTCTCAACAGAGATATCACAATGTTCCATCACTAGTCATCACAATACTCCCTCACCCCTGTAATCACAATGTTCCATGACCCCTGTCATCACAATGCTACATCCCCTTATCATCACAATGTTCCATGACCCCTGACATCACAATGTTCTATAACCCATGTCATCAAAATGTTCCATTACACTTTTCATCAAATTGCTGCATGACCCTGTCATCAAAATGCTCCCTGCCCTTCTCAACACAATGCACCACGCCCTTGACATCAAAATGCTCCATGACTTTTGTCATCACAAAGCTCCATAACCCTTGGAATCACAATGTTCCATGAACCCTCTCATCACATTGTTCCATGCCCTTGTCATCACAAAGCTCCATTACCCCTGTCATAACAATGCTCCATGACCCCTGCCATCACAATGTTCCACAGCATTGTCATCACAAGGCTCCATGACCCTTGTCATCAGAATGCCCCAAGACCCCTGTAATCACAATGCTCCATGCCCTTGTCATCACAAAGCTCAATGACGCATGTCATCAGAATGCTCCATGGCCTTCTCATCACAATGCTCCTTGCCCTTGTCATCACAATGCTCCAAGACCCCTGTAATCACAATGCTCCATGCCCCTTTTCATCTCAATGCTCCATGAATGCTGTCATCACAATGCACCATGCCCATCACCATAATGCTTCAGGCTATTGTCATCACAATGAAATCAAAATGCTCCATGACCTCTGTTATCACAATGCTCCAAACCCTTGTGATCACAATGTTCCATAAAACTTATCATCACAACACCCCATGACGCTCTTCATCACAATTATCCATGGTCTTCTCATCACAATGCTCCATGAACTTTGTCATCACAATGCTCAATACACTTGTCATCACAATGCTCCGTGACACTTGTCGTCAGTATGCTCCTAGAACCCTGTCATGACAAGGCTCCATGACTTTTTCATAACAATGATCCATGCCATTTTCATCACAATGTTCCATGCCCTTGTCAGCACAAAGCTCCATGACGCATGTCATCAGAATGCTCCATGGCCTTCTCATCACAATGCTCCATGCCCTTGTCATCACAATGCTCCAAGACCCCTGTAATCACAATGCTCCATGCCCCTTTTCATCAGAATGTTCCATGAAAATTGTCATCACAAGGCTCCATGGACTTCCCATCACAATGCTCCAGGACCTTGTCATCACAGTGCTCAATTCCCTTCTCATTACAATGCTCCATGACCCCTCTCATCACAATACTCCATGAACATTTTCAGACCAATGCTTCATGACCTTCTCATCACAATGCTCCATGACCCATATCATCACAGTCCTCCATGACCACTGTCATCACAACACTCCATGACCCCTGACAACACAATGATCCGGGACTCTTGTCATCACAATGCTCCATTCCCTTGTCATCACAATTCTCCATGAACATTTTCAGCCCAATGCTCCATGACACTTGTCATCACAATGATCCATGCCCTTGTCATCCCAATGCTCCATGACCCCTGTAATCACAATGCTCCGTGACGCTTATCATCACAGTGCTCCATGACCCTTATCATCACAATTCTCCATGCCTGTGTCATCAAAATCCTACATGACCTTGTCATCACAATGCTCCATGAGCTTGTCATCACAATACTCCATTACCATTTTCATCACAATCCTCCATGAACCTTGGGATCACATTGCTCCATGCCCTTGTCATCACAATGCTCCATGCTCCTTGAAATCAAAATGGTCCATGACCTCTGTCATCACAATGCTCCAACCCCTTGTGATCACAATGTTCCATAACACTTGTCATCACAACAGTCCATGATGACTGTCATGACAATACTCCATGCACTTGTCGTCACAATGCTCCATGACCTTTGTCATCACAATTCTCAATACACTTGTCATCACAATGCTCCCTGACACTTGTCGTCAGAATACTCCTTGAACCCTGTCATGACAAGGCTCCATGCCTTTTTCATCAGAATGCTCCATGCCCTTTTCATCACAATGCTCCATGCCATTGTCATCACAATACTCCACAAGCTTGTCATCAGAATGCTCTGTGACACTTTTCATCTCAATGATCCATGACCCCTGTCATCACAATGCTCCATGACACCTGTCATCACAATGCTCGATGCCCCTTGTCATTACAGTGCTCCATGATGTTCGTCATCACAATTATCCATGGTCTTCTCATCACAGTGCTCCACGGTCTTGCCATCACAGTGCTCCATGCCTTGGGCATCACAATGCTCCATGTCCCCGGTCATCACAATGCTCCATGACCACTGTCATCACAATGCTCTATACCCCTTGTCATTACAGTGCTCCATGACATTCGTCATCACAATTATCCATGATCTTCTCATCACAGTGCTCCACGACATTGCCATCACAAGGCTCCATGCCCTGGTCATCACAATGCTCCATGTCCCCAGTCATCACAATGCTCCATGTCCCCGGTCATCACAATGCTCCATGACCACTGTCATCACAATGCTCTATACCCCTTGTCATTACAGTGCTCCATGACGCTCGTCATCACAATTATCCATGGTCTTCTCATCACAGTGTTCCACGGTCTTGCCATCACAATGCTCCATGCCCTGGTCATCGCAATGCTCCATGTCCCCTGTCATCACAATTCTCCACGTTCTTGGCATCACTATGCTCCATGATACTTCTCATCACAGTGTTACATGTTTTGTCATCACAATTCTCTATGCACTTGTCATCGCAATGTTCCATGACCCCTGTCATAGCAAGCTCCATGAGATTGTCATCACAATGCTTCATGAACATGTCATCAAAATTCTCAATGGCCCTTGTTATCACAATGCTCCATGACCCTTGTCATCACAGTGCTCCAAGCCCTTGTCATCAAAATGCTCCATTACCTTTGTCATCACAATCCTCCATGACACTTGGCATCACAATGCTACATTCCATTGTCATTGCAATAGACCATGACATATGTCATCACAATGCTCCCTGACACCCTTCTTCAAAATACTCCATGACCTTCTCATCACAATGCTCCATGCCCTTGTCATCACAATGCGCCATGCCCACTGTCATCACAATAATCCCTGAAAGTTGTCAAACCAATGCAACATGCCCCTGTCATCACAATGCTCCATGCCCTTTCATCACAATGCTCTATGACCCCTGTCATCACAATGCTCCGTGACTCCAGTCATCACAATGCTTCATGACCTTTGTCATCACAATGGTCCATGACCTCGTCATCACAAGACTCTGTGACCTTGGTGACCACAACACTCCATGAACATTTCATCACAATGCTCGGTGACCCTTGTCATCACAATGCTCCATGCCTTTGTCAGCACATTACTCCATGACACATGGCATCAAATGTGCCATGCGCTTGTCATCACAATGCTCCACATCGTTGTCATCACAATGCTCCATAAACTTTGTCATCACAATGCTCCATGCGTTTGTCAGCACAATGTTCCATGACCCATGTCATCACAATGTGCCCTGCGTTTCTCATCACAATGCTCCACAGCCTTGTCATCACAATGCTCCATGCACCTCTCATCAAAATGCTCTCTCACCACTGATATCACAATGTTCCATCACTAGTCAACACAATACTCCCTCTACCCTGACATCCCAATATTCCATGACCCTTGTCACAACAATGCTACATGCTCTTATCATCACAATGCTCCATGACCCCTGACATCACAATGTTCCATAACCCCTGTCATCACAATGTTCCATGACCCTTTTCATCACAATGCTCCATGACCCCTAACATCACAATGTTCTATAAACACTGTCATCAAAATGTTCCATGACCCTTTTCATCCAATTGCTCCAAGACCCTGTCATCACAATGCTCCCTGCCCTTCTCATCACAATGCACCACGCCCTTGTCATCAAAATGCTCCATGGCCTATGTCATCACAAAGCTCCAGGACCCTTGGAATCACAATGCTCCATGCCATTGTCATCACAAAGCTCCATGAAACCTCTCATCACATTGCTCCATGCCGTTGTCATCACAAAGCTCCATGACGCTTGTCATCACAATGCTCCATGCCCTTGTCATTGCAATCCTCCATGACACATGTATCACTGTGTTCCGTGCCCTTGTCATCACAATGCTCCATGCTCACTCTCATCACAATAATCCATGAAACTTTTCAGACCAATGCTCCATGCCCTTGTCATCACAATGCTCCATTACACCTGTCATAACAATGCTCCATGACCCCTGCCATCACAATGTTCTACGGCCTTGTCATCACAAGACTCCATGACCCTTGTCATCACAATGCTCCAAGACCCCTGTAATCACAATGCTCCATGCCCATGTCATCACAAAGCTCCCTGACGCATGTCATCAGAATGCTCCATGGCCTTCTCATCAAAATACTCCATGCCCTTGTCATCACAATCCTCCAAGACCCTTGTTATTACAATGATCCATGCCTCTTTTCATCTCAATGCTCCATGAACCCTGTCATCACAATGCACCATGCCCATTATCATAATGCTTCATGCTATTGTCATCACAATGAAATCAAAATTCTCCATGACCTCTCTCATCACAATGCTCCAAACCCTTGTGATCACAATGTTCCATAACACTTGTCATCACAACGCCCCATGACGCTGGTCATCACAATTATCCATGGAATTCTCATCACAATGCTCCATGACCTTTGTCATCACAATTCTCAATACACTTGTCATCACAATGCTCCCTGACACTTGTCATCAGTATGCTCATTGAACCCTGTCATGACAAGTCTCCATGCCTTTTTCATCACAATGATCCATGCCCTTTTCATCACAATGCTTCATGCCATTGTCATCACAATACTCCACAAGCTTGTCATCAGAATGCTCCGTGACCCTTGTCATCTCAATGATCCATGACCCCTGTCATCACAATGCTCCATGACACCTGTCATCACAATGCTTTATGCCCCTTGTCATTACAGTGCTCCATGATGTTCGTCATCACAATTATCCATGGTCTTCTCATCACAGTGTTCCACGGTCTTGCCATCACAATGCTCCATGCCCTGGTCATCACAATGCTCCATGTCCCCAGTCATCACAATGCTCCATGACCCCTGTCATCACAATGCTCCATACTGCTTGTCATTACAGTGCTCCATGACACTCGTAATCACAATTGTCCATGGTCTTCTCATCACAATGCTCCACGCCCTTGTCATCAAAATGCTCCATGACCCTTGTCATCACAATGCTCCATGACCACTGTCATAACAATGCTCCATGACCCCTGTCATCACAAGGCTCCATACCACTTGTCATTACAGTGTTCCATGATGCTCCTCATCACAATTATCCATGGTCTTCTCATCACAATGCTCCACGGTCTTGCCATCACAGTGCTCCATGCCTTGGGCATCACAATGCTCCATGTCCCCGGTCATCACAATGCTCCATGACCACTGTCATCACAATGCTCTATGCCCCTTGTCATTAGAGTGCTCCATGACCCTCGTCATCACAATTATCCATGGTCTTCTCATCACAATGCTCCACGATCTTGCCATCGCAATGCTCCATGCCCTGGTCATCACAATGCTCCATGTCCCCTGTCATCAAAATTGTCCACGATCTTGGCATCACTATGCTCCATGACACTTCTCATCACAGTGTTACATGCTTTGTCATCACAATTCTCTATGCACTTGTCATCGCAATGCTCCATGACCCCGTCATAGCAAGCTCCATGTGCTTGTCATCACAATCCTCCATGCCCTTGTCGTCACAATTCTCCATGACCTTTGTCATCACAATGCTCCCTGACACTTGTCGTCAGAATGCTCCCTGAAAACTGTCATGAAAAGGCTCCATGTCTTTTTCATCACAATGCCCCATGCCATTTTCATCAAAATGCTCCATGTCATTGTCATCAAAATACTCCACAAGCTTGTCATCAGAATGCTCCATGAAACTTGTCATCACAATGCTCCATGACCCCTGTTATCACAATGCTCCATACCCCTTGTCATTACAGTGCTCCACGACGCTCATCATCACAATTATCCATGGTCTTCTCATCACAATGCTCCACGGTCTTGCCATCACAATACTCCATGCCCTGGTCATTACAATGCTCCATGTCCCCTGACATCAGAATTCTCCACGTTCTTGGCATCACTGTGCTCCATGAGGCTTTTCATCACAGTGTTACATGCTTTGTCATCACAATTCTCTATGCACTTGACATCGCAATGCTCCATGATCCCTGTCACAGCAAGCTCCATGTGATTGTCATCACAATGCTTCATGAACATGTCATCAAAATTCTCAATGGCCCTTGTTATCACAATGCTCCATGACCCTTGTCATCACAATGCTCCAAGCGCTTGTCATCAAAATGCTCCATTACCTTTGTCATCACAATCCTCCATGACACTTGGCATCACAATGCTACATTCCATTGTCATTGCAATAGACCATGACATATGTCATCACAATGCTCCCTGACACCCTTCTTCACAATACTCCATGACCTTCTCATCACAATGCTCCATGCCCTTGTCATCACAATGCGCCATGCCCACTGTCATCACAATAATCCCTGAAAATTGTCAAACCAATGCAACATGCCCCTGTCATCACAATGCTCCATGCCCTTTCATCACAATGCTCTATGACCCCTGTCATCACAATGCTCCGTGACTCCAGTCATCACAATGCTTCATGACCTTTGTCATCACAATGGTTATGCCCTCATCATCACAAGGCTCTGTGACCTTTGTCACCACAGCGCTCCATGAACATTTCATCACAATGCTCGGTGACCCTTGTCATCCCAATGCTCAATGCCTTTGTTAGCACAATACTCCATGACCCATGGCATCACAATGTGCCATGTGCTTGTCATCACAATGCTCCACATCTTTGTCATCACACTGCTCCATGCACTTCTCATCAAAATGCTCTCTCACCACTGATATCACAATGTTCCATCACTAGTCAACACAATACTCCCTCACCCCTGTCATCACAATATTCCATGACCCTTGTCACAACAATGCTACATGCCTTTATCATCACAATGCTCCATTCCCCTGACATCACAATGTTCCATAACCCCTGTCATCACAATGCTCCCTGCCCTTCACAACAGAATGCACCACACCCTTGTCATCAAAATGCTCCATGACCTTTGTCATCACAAAGCTCAATGACCCTTGTCATCACAATGCTGCATGCCATTGTCATCACAATGCTCCATGAACCCTCTCATCACATTGTTCCATGCCCTTGTCATCACAGGCTCCATGATGCTTTTCATCACAATGCTCGATGCCATTCTTATCACAATGCTCCATGCGCTTCTCATTACAATCCTCCATGACCCATGTATCACAGTGTTCCATGCCCTTGTCATCACAATGCTCCTTGCCCCCTCTCATCACAATAATCCATGAAACTTTTCAGACCAATGCTCCATGCCCTTGTCATCACAATGCTCCATTACCCATGTCATAACAATGCTCCATGACCCCTGCCATCACAATGTTCCACAGCCTTGTCATCACAAGGCTCCATGACCCTTGTCATCACAATGCTCCAAGACCCCTGTAATCACAATGCTCCATGCCCTTGTCATCACAAAGCTCCATGACGCATGTCAACAGAATGCTCCATGGCCTTCTCATTCACGATGTTCCATGCCTTTGTCATCACAATGCTCCAAGACTCTTGTAATCGCAGTTCTCCATGACCCTTTTCATCTCAATGCTCCATGAACCCTGTCATCACAATGCACCATGCCCATCATCATAATGCTTCAGGCTATTGTCATCACAATGAAACCAAAATGCTCCATGACCTCTGTCATCACAATGCTCCAAATCCTTGAGATCAATATGTTCCATAACACTTATCATCACAACGCCCCATGACGCTCATCATCACAATTATCCATGGTCTTCTCATCACAATGCTCCATGACCTTTGTCATCACAATACTCAATACACTTGTCATCACAATGCTCCCTGACACTTGTTGGCAGTTTGCTCCTTGAACCCTGTCATGACAAGGCTCCATGCCTTTTTCATCACAATGATCCATGCCCTTTTCATCACAGTGCTCCAAGACCGCTGTAATCACAATGCTCCATGCCCTTGTCATCACAAAGCTCCATGATGCATGTCATCAGAATGCTCCATGGCCTTCTCATCCCAATGCTCCATGCCCTTGTCATCACAATACTCCAAGACCCCTGTAATCACAATGCTCCATGGCACTTTTCATCAGAATGCTCCATGAGACTTGTCATCACAAGGCTCCATGGTCTTCTCATCACAGTGCTCCAGTACCTTGTCATCACAATGCTCCATGACCCCTGTCATCACAGTACTCCATGGATATTTTCAGCCCAATGCTCCATGACCTTCTCATCACAATGCGCCATGACCCCTGTCATCACAATGCTCCATGACCACTGTCATCACAACGCTCCATGAACCCTGACAACACAATGATCCGGGACTCTTGTCATTAAAATGCTCCATGACCATTGTCATCACAATGATCCATGCGCTTGTCATCCCAATGCTCCATGACCCCTGTAATCACAATGCTCCGTGATGCTTGTCATCACAGTGCTCCATGAACCTTGTCATCATAATGCTCCTTGCCTTTGTCAACAAAATGGTACATAATCTTGTCATCACAATTCTCCATGCGCTTGTCATCACAATCCTCCATGACCATTGGGATCACATTGCTTCATGCCCTTGCCATCTCTCTCTTGCCTTTCTGGTTTTTACAGATATTCGGATGTCCCTTTTGACCGGTGGTAAGTGACAATTCTTTGTAGTGTGGATTTGTATTGTGCGCTTGCTTGATTGGCCAAAAAGGGCGTATGCGTTTTCTTCTGAATATATTCAGGAGAAAAGGCATACGCCCTTTTTGGCCAAGTGCATCTCTGTCCAAGTTCGGATGCTTTTCCTGTGCTTTAAAGGCGATTCCAATTTACCTCTTGAAATATGTTTTGTGCAATATTGCCTCATTTTCAAGTCCGCTTCATTGCCTTCCCTCAACAGATTTTTGGAAGAGAGTAGTCCTTTATAAGTCTGCAGGTTTGTGAATTGCTGTGCCCCTGAGCTCCAATTTTCAAATCCCATCTTTGTGAGCTGGCCGCAAATCCACAATTTTGCTTCAGGACCTATACTGGTTCCAGGGGTCGCTATATTGGTTCCCTGTGGGTGGTTGAGGCTTTGGTTAATTCTTCTTCCTGCCGGGAACTTAGAGTGACATGTGCCCGTCCAAATGCCTACATCTACTCTCTGATTGGTTCTCCCTCTTCCCTTTCATCCTCTGCACAATTAGCAAACTGTGCGAACCAGGAGGTTATAAGGGATGACTCTCCTAAGTTGGGAGATTGATAGTAAAGCAGTTGGAATGCCGAAGTGGAGCACAAAGAGAGGAAAAAAATAGGAGAGTTTTAGAAACCTTTCGCCATCACAGGGTGTCCATTTTCTAGGTTTCCCATACATGTTATAATTGTAGTGATATACCCTTCTACCTGGAGATTTGGGACACATGGAATGGAGGCATGCATTACTACTTTAAAAGGTCTGCATTTTCTCTCCCAATCTCACCAGTCCTCTCAGTCCCAAGTGTCCAGCCTTATGTCTCATCCAGCTGTCTTTGCAGATAGGGTCATTCCAGGTTTCATCAGAAACCCTGAAGGAATTGTGTAAGAATTTCGCTGTTTTTTGGGGTTTTTTTGAAATTCATTTTTATAATGGGGTTGAGCTGATTTTCACTGACGTGTTTATGCCAGTCTAGACACAATTGATTCCTTACGGAGACATATCAATACATAGGTTTTAAGATTCTTAGTAGTCAGATATATTCCTCTGTGGGGCATAGGGGTGTTGAGTCCAGTTCACTGAGGAAGGTGTAGGTCTTGTCTATTCTGTATTTGGTTTATGGAATGGTACCTGTGCTAATATCAAACTCTGGTTTTATGCATCACCCCACCTCTCCTTTCCCCTGAAGCAGGCATAAGAGATTTTTGCTAAATGTGAGACTCTGTTCTCTTTCCTAATTCAGTTCATGTGTTGTGATATTGACATTCCCTCTATAAGTGATATCTTATGATAAGATTCTTTTTCTGTGTGACTAATTTCCCTTAAAATCATCATACCTAAATCCACTCTTTATGCTGCTACTGGCCTTATATACATTGATTTCACGTCTGAGTGATATTCCGTTGTACAAAATTACCACAAGTTCTTTATGCATTTCTCTTTTTCCTGGGATATTTTAGGTGTACCAAAGTTGAGGTTCTTGTATGCAGAGCAGCCCTAAACTTTGGGGTGCCTGTGTCTTATTGACATTTAGTCTTGCCAAGTTATATGTCCATGAGTTGAAGTCCCCTTGCTCCGGGGCTTTGTATTTTAGATGTTTTAAAAACAGCATACACTTCTTCAGAGTGGCTCTTGGATATTTATACCCCACCCATCAGCGTGACTAGGCTCCCTGTTTTCCATGGCCTCTCCTGCATTTCTGGTTTGTACACATTTTTTGGATGACCTTTCTGAGCAGTGGAAATTGAGACTTCTTTGTTGTGCGGATTTGCATTTCCCTCTTGCTTGGTTGGCCAAAAACTCTGCATGTGTTTTTTTCCTGAAGATATTCACGAAAAAAACGCATACACCCTTTTGCCCAACCGCATCATTTTAGACATTCTGCTGCTTTTCATATGCTTTAAATGTGAGTACAATCTACCTTTTGAAATCTGTTTCCTGCAATTCTGCCTCTCATTCAGATCCTCTTCGTTACCTTAGCTGAATATATTTTTGGACGTTGGTTATCATTTATATCTTTGCAGGTCTTTGAATTGTCTGCTCCTGAGCTCCATTTTGCAACTCGCTTTTTTTGTGAGCTGGCCGCCAAACCATTGGATTACTTCTGGCCCTATTCTGGTTCTGGGGAGGCAGGCTGAGCCTTTGGTTAATTCTTCTTCCTAATGGGAAATTAGGGTGACATGTGCCTGTCAAAAGTCCTACAGCTAATCTCTCATTGGTTCCCCCGCTTCCCATTTATCCTCTGCACAAATTGCAAACTGTGTGAAACAGGAGGTTAAAGGTGCTGATTCTCCAAGTGGGGAGATTGTTAGTAATGTGGCTGGAATGGCGAACCCCAGCACCAGGAGATCAAAAATGAGGTGCATTTTAGACACCTTTCCTGAGCACACGGTGTACATTCATCTCGGTTTCCCAGGCATGTTTTCGCTGTCAGAAGATTCCCTTGAACCTGCAGATTTGGGACCCATGGAATGGGTACCAGGCAGTATTACTTTAAAAGGTCTGCATTTCCTCACCCAGCCTCTCTAACATCTCTTAGCGTGCATAGCTTCCAGCCTTATATAATCATCCTGCTGTGGGTCTACATGTGTTCAATCCATGTTACATCGTAGCCCTTCAACAAAAGTTGTAAGAATTTTTGTCTGTCTCACTGTTTTTATAAATAGTTTAAAATTTATTTTTATATTGGTTACAGCTGATTTTCAAAGCTCTGTTTTTTGCTGCTGTACATCCACTTGATTAATGTACTGTGAGACAACAATAACTTCTTTTTCAGATGCTTACCAGTCATATGTATTATTTTCCAGTGACTTGAGTGGGCTGAGTGCAGTTCTTTGAGGTACCGTGTAGGCCTTGTCAGTTATTCAATTTGGTACTTGGAATGGTATCTTTGCTAATTTCAACCTCCTGGATAATACCTCACCATTCCCCACCTTTCCCATTTAGCAGCCTTATGTCTATTTTCTACATATTTGACTATGTTTCTGTTTTGTAATTTATTTCATGTGTAGCCATTTTTGATTCCACCTTTAAGTGACATCTTATGATATGTGTCTTTTTCTTTCTGACATATGTCACTTAGAATGATCGTATGTAACTCCTCCAGAGTTGTTACAACTGGCCTTATTTCATTGATTTCTGGATGAGTAATATTCCACTCTACATAAGTACCCCATCTCTTTTATCCATTTTATCCCTCCAGGGACATTTAGGTTATATCCAAGTTGAGGCCCTTTTTAACAGAGAGGTGGTAAACATTCGGGTGCCTGTTTTCTGTCGATTTTTGTTTTTCCCAAGGTACACGCCCATGAGTGCAAGTGCCCTATGCTCTGTAGCTCATTTTTTAGATGTTTTAGCAAACCCAATACACTTCTCCAGAGTGGCCGTTGGCAAATTACATTTCCACTATCAGCCTCACAGGGCTCCCTTTTCTCCTCGCCCTGTCCTGCATTTCTGGTGTTTACACTTTATGTGGATGGCCCTTCTGACTGATGTGAAGTGATACATTTTGTGATATTGATTTCCAGTGCCCACCTGTTTGGTTGGATAAAAAGTGTGTATGGCCTTTACTTGAATATATTCAGAAAAAATGCATACACCCTTTTTGGCCAACTGCATCATTGGCGATGTTCAGCCCCTTTTCTTGTGCTTTAATGGGGAGTCCTTTCTACCTCTTCAAATCTGTTTCCTGCCACTCTCCCTTGCTTACAAGTCCTTTTCTGTGACTTACCTCAAGACATTTTTCGGCGATAGATATTTTCAACTCTGCAGTTTCATGAATTTTAGTGCCCCTGAGTTCCATTTTTCAACTTGTGTTTTTGGAAACTGGACACAAAACAGCGGGATTTCCTCTAGCCCTATTCTGTTTCCGTGGGCAATTCTAGCCTTTGATGAATTTGTCTTCTGGATTGGAAATTAGAGTGGCATGTGCCTGTCCGAACACCTAAGACTTGTCTCTAAATTTTTCTCATCCTTCCGCTTCATCCTCTGGACAAATTCCAAACTGTGTGCAACAGGATGTTGACGGTGCTGATATCCCCAAGTGAGGAGATTGTTAGGAAAGATGCTGGAGGGTTGAACCCGAGCACCAGGCGATGAGGAGATGAGGTGCCTTTTCCAAACTCTTTCCGATCAAACGGTGTACCATCCTCTAGGTGTGACAGGCATGTTTTAGCTGTAGGAAGGGTCCCGTGCATGTAAGGAGAACACCAGGGATTTTTCCAAATCAGTGCCTCCCCGAACCCCAAACTGGGGAATTTTTAAGCTACGGCTACACGTATGTCCTTTAAGGGCCTTGGGAAATAGGCAGAGCCCAAACTTTAGATGACTGAAATCTTCAGGGTCAGAAGCGCTCACCATCGGCCTTGCTTAGGTTACATTTTATCTGTCATTGATAGATGATGTCAATAAAAATATCTATTCTTTTTCAGATTATTTCCCCTTATAGGTTATTGCAAAATATTCAGTGTAGTTCCCTGTGCTATACAGTAGTTCCTTGTTGATGATCTATTTTATACATAGCAGTGTGTATGTGTTAATCCCAAACTGTTAATTTATCCCTTCTCCTACCTTTCCCCTTTGGTAATAATAAATTATAAGATTTTATACTTCTCAGAAATGGGGGAGCTGAAAGAGAGGTATCATTTTCAATGGAAAAGCATTCAAAACAAGATTGAAGCCTCAGCCAAGAGTATTCGATGTACATCCATGGAAATAAATCACTTCATTTCTCTAATGTTGACCTGACAAATAAGACAGACGTCTTCACTGAACTTGCTTATAGGAAAGTGATGGAAATGTCAAATGTAAGTCTTAGAAACATCTTATTTTACCCGAGCATTATACACTGCTCTATGTTAACTACAGTTTGGCTCACACATCTGTTCATTGAAGTTACAATGTTCTCAATTTCTGTTACTGATCCTCCAGAGTGGACCCCAACAGGAGTCCCCGTGCCCAGTGTCATTGGAGCCAACAGATCAAGACTGAGTTTGGTTCAGAAGCAAAGGAAACAGTATTTTGAAAACAGAATGGAGAGGTGAGAGCGTGCACTCCCCCATGGGCTGTGGGCTGGGCTGCTGTGTAGGGTCCCCGGCAGCATCAGTGGGAGGGAGGGGATGGAGCTCTCGAGGGCTGCGTTGGCTGCAGCTCAGGCTCTATGCCGCGGAGTCTGCATGGGACCCCGCTAGCTGAGGTGTCGACCCAGCCATTCTGCACTAGGAAATCGGGTCTGAAGTGCCGGGTGTGGGACCTCTGCATGCGGAACCCTAGGAGCACGTGAAAGTAGACAAAGCACAAAGGAAAAACAGGTTAGACTTTATTTTATTGCCCATATTCTCTTTTTATCTCCCAGGAATTTTTAATGAACGTTGCCGGAGACGAACACCTCCTCTGCTTTTTGTTCCGTTCCTTATTCTTGGGGTGTTGAGGGTGCAGACCCCTCTTTTGTAACTGCTTCATGCTGTGGTGGGAGCCCTGATACATGGGGGGAGGGGCAAAACGTCTCCCCACCAGCCTCCTGGTGAGGTTGATTGTCCCAAGGCCTCCTGCCTCACTTCTCGTCTGCCTGAGTACCAGCATTGGAAGTGTTACAGATTCTAATGACCTTTAAGCGTCCAGGAAAGAGAGGCACAGAGATTCTGCGGTGGCAGGTTTCACCCCACCCCACATATGTTCGGCGACCTTAGGCTGACAGTTTTTGCCAGACTAGATGCTCTGACCAGTAGTCTGTGCTTTCTTTAATTAGGTCCCTGAATTAATGTACAAACAGCACCATGTGTCAGAGCCCTGCCCGCGCAACTCCCAGACAGTCCAGGGTCAGTGGTGATCCAGGACCATGACGTCCAGTGAGTCAATGGCCTATAGAAGTAGCCAGCAGTCCAGCCGGTCATATTGGCCACCATCACCGTGGTGTCTGTAGGGTTTTCTATGGTGAAAGCGTGATATACGTTTCCCCCGCCAAGCTTATTAGCTCCCCTCTGGGTGCAGTAAGTCCTGCAAGCAGTAGTCTGCTCTTTCAGGGCACAGTCTTGTCGTTTTCTGAGAGAAACTCCAGGTCAAGTGATGGTCACACGAGTCATCTTGGGGGCCCGTTGCCCCCGTTTATCTCTCTGGAGGTTGGAGTTGGAGGTCCTCCTCACTCGAGGTCAGTGTGTCCACAGAGCGACCCCTGCAACTTCAGGGCATGATGGGTGGTTAGGATCACCACGTGGGGTCCTTTTCCCTTAGGAGGGACCTGGCCTTGCGGGCTGCTGATTTCCAGCTTTTTAGATACCCCAGTATCCTGGCCTGATGAGTCGGTGGGCAAAGCCCTTGGTGACCATAGTTTATCATACCTGAAGGGCATTCTTGTGTTGCTCCATTTCAAGTGGTCCCAGTTTTTGCACTAAGGCTCCAAGGGCGATTAACCTTTGACCGGGTATGTAAAGGTCAAAGGGTTTAGCTAAATTAGGGAGTTCCTGGGCAAGGGTCTGTATTGACTGCTCTTTCCATTCTTGAAAGGCTGCTTCTGGATTCTATTCAAAAGGATCATCATCTTTTCGTGTCAGTGTTTCATGTAGAGGCCCAGCTATTACACTGTAGTTAGGGATCCAGATGCAGAAAACCTTGGCCTCCCCAGGAACCCCTAAGCTGTCTTCTAGTTGTAGAAGAGGTAAGGCTGCAAATGGCTTCTTCCCTATCCTGGGATGCGTTTCTCTGAATATCTGTGAGAATGAAGCCCAGGCATGTCACCTTAGCCTGGGATATTTGAGCGTTTTTCTTGGACACCTTCTATCCTTTCTTGGCTAGGTAGTTCAGAGGCGTCTTTAGTAGGCCTGGCGATCAGAATGTCATCTGCATATTGAAGGAGGGTTCCCTTTTACAGAGGTTGAACTTTTAGGTCTTTAGAGGACATTTCCCCAATGATGGTGTGGGGATTTTTGAACCATTGGGGCAGGACGGCCCAGCATTACTGCTTTTGTTGCATGTTGTGTCCTGCCACTCACAAGCCAAAAATTCTTGTGACTCTGAGATGAATGGAATACAGAAGAAGGCATCATTGAAGTGTAATACAGAATGCCATGGCCTGGTGTAAGGTAGAATGACCAGCAGGGAGTAGGAAATAGGAGCTACTGGATGTATATCCTCGGTGGCTTCACTGACTGTCCTGATATCCTTTACCAGGTCTCCAGCAGCTCATGGGGCTCTCGTGGTCAGGCCAATCCCAGGATATGGAGCTCACCTGGGCTGCACCCCTACCCCACAGCCCACGGGGCTCTCGTGGTCAAGTCCCTCCCAGGGTATGGAGCTCACCTCTACAGCTACCCAGCAGCCCATGGGGCTCTCCTACTCAGGCCCTTCCCAGGATACGGAGCTCCCCTGGGCAGGTACCCCAGCAGGGCTGGACACACAGGAACTGTGCACATAGCCCACCTTGCAGAGAACCCCCAGCTCACCTGTCGCTCACAGCTGACACAGAATACCTCAGAGCAGGACTTGAACTAACAAACAGCAGCTCTGACAGGTCTGTGACCATGGCTATCACTCTCTGCAGGCTCTTTCTGCCTGGTCTTCCAGACACTTCCACTGCAGCCAGGGCACCAGGCCTCTGTCTCCACCCACCATCACTCCTCTCCCTGACTCCTGGGTTCCTCTCATTAGGATAGGGTCTTCTTGAAGTTGTTTTCCACTCATGGACCAGATAAAATGATAAGAAAACAAGCCGCAGCTGCAGCCCCTTGTCTTTCCTGACTCTCAAGAGCCCACACCTCTTCCTAGGGCCTGGCCCGTTTAGTAAGTTTCATTTTCTGCAACTGTGAGCCCCTGAGGGGTGAGGATTGGCTGATTTTGGCAGCTTGAAACTGCCTGCCAGCCCTCCACAGGTGTGCCTGGGTTGACGGCAATATAAACAGCTCTCCAGTGAGCGACAGCCCTTGTAGCTGTGACTGACGCCATATTCTCTGCCCCGTAGGCAGTGCCGGGGCTGTGCTGGTGGGAGGGAGTGAGGGGCCGTGGCTTTGTGGGTGGCCCAGTGTGAGTGGTGCTCTGCTGGACTTTCTGCAGGAGTTGCCAGGCTGCCACCTGCTAAAGAAGAGGATGTGTCACCGATACCTGCCGCTGGAATTTCTCCCAGGGCAGAGGTGAGGAAGTAAAAAAGCAGTGGGGGCTGTGGCAGGAGGGGTATCTCAGGCAGGGAAATGGAAAACTTCCAGAAGAGCATCTGGGGCCAGGACCATCCTGACTGGCCTGCAGGCACCAAGTCGGCCTGTGTGCTGTCGCTGGTGTGGCTCCACAGGACTTCCTCTAGGCTTGCAAGTTCTTGTACATATTCAGGTGTTTTAACTGGAAAGGGTGGGAAGAGTTCAGCTGCAGCAGGACTGGGGCTCAGCTCACGTTTACTCACAGATGCCTTGGCTTGGTCCCCCAGCTTTGCAATGAGGACCCTCCTTGATTGGAGGGTGGGCTGCTGGCTGTATGGGAGATGATTCCCCACCTCTGACCAATTTCAGAATTGTTTACCGCTGGAGCAAGTGCCCTGATAGGGTTTTCCTCTGTATAACTGGTGGGTTCAGGTTTTTTTTCCTTTTTTGTTTCAAGTTAGATTTTAATCCTCTTTTATGTATTTATTGATATAAGCATGGAAATAATTCATTCATATAAATACATCTGTGTGAAGGGAAGAACTTTTTTCTGTTTTATTTTTAAATTTTATTTTTTAAAATTTTAAAATTTAATTTTATTTATATTTTTCTACAGCAGGTTATTATTAGTTATGTATTTTATGCATATACATGTATACAGGTCAATCCCAATCTCCCAACATATGCCACCACCACCACCCCATGGCTTCCCACACTTGGTGTCCATACGTGTGTTCTCTACCTCTGTGTCTCTATTTCTTCCTTGCAAACCAGTTCATCTGTACCATTTTTCTAGGTTCCACATATATGCATTAATATACAATATTTGTTTTTCTCTTTCTGACTTACTTCATTCTGTATGACAGTCTCTAGATCCATCGACGTCTCTACAAATGACCCAGTTTCATTCCTTCTTATGGCTGAGTAATATTCCATTTTATATATGTACCACATCTTTATCCATTCGTCTGTCTGTGGGTATTTAGGTTGCTTCCATTACCTGGCTATCGTAAATAGTGCTGAAATGAGCATTGTGGTGAATGTGCCTTTTTGATTTATGGTTTTCTCTGGGTATATGCCCAGAAGTGGGATTGCTGGATCCTATGGTAATTCTATTTCTAGTTTTTTTAAGGAAACTCCATACTGTTCTCCATCGTGACTGTATCAATTTACATTTCCACCACTAGTGGAAGAGGGATCCTTTTGTCCACACCCTCCCCAGAATTTGTTGTTTGTAGATTTTCTGATGATGCCAATTCTAACAGTTGTGAGGTGATACCTCATTGTAGTTTTGATTTGCATTTCTCTAATAATTAGTGATGTTGAGCAGCTTTTCATGTTGGTCTTGGCCATCTCTGTGTCTTCTTTGAAGAAACGTCTCTTTAGATCTTCTGCTCTATTTTGTATTGGGTTGTTTGTTGTTTTAATATTAAGCTGCATGAGCTCTTTATATATATTGGAGATTAAACCTTTGTCCATTGATTCGTTTGCAAATATTTTCGCCCATTCTGAGGGATGCTTTTTGCCCTTCCCGTTTTTTTAACAACAAAAGAAAGAAAGAAAAAGAAGCAGAACACTAATGTGTGTAAAATATGCCTTTTGAAGCTGTCGTTTTGAAATATGGACGTCCTTTGAATTTTTTGGTCGATATATGACCCCAGGATTTGTTTTCAGGGCAGGTGTCATTTCCAGGCCTGTAATGATTTTGAATATCCACTGACCATTAGCGCTGGGATTAAAGCTGCTGTTTTGTGAAACGGCCACAATGTGGCAGCAGTTCTCTTTTACCAAATCTGGTTACTGGGGCAACAGAGACTCAATGGAATACGTGTTCTAGATTGGAATTTAGAATGGAATGTGCCAGGAGAAAGCCCCTCAAGTTTGTCTCACTACTTCTTGTTCGTGTTTTTAGTTTAATTTTTTATTACAGCAAAGTTGATTACAATGTTTGGCTTGTTGTAGGTGTGGAAGATGTGGTTCTTTTACACATATACAGATGTCATTCTTCCTGGGATCCTTTTCCCATGTACCTTATGACAGAATGTTGAGTAGTCTTCTCTTGGTATTCTGTAGGTCTTTGGTGATTATATATGTCACCTGTGTTTGTATATGTCTGTTAACCCCAATATCATAATGAAACCAACCCTCACACCTTTCCATTGGTGAACCATAAGTTTGTTGAATGAATCTGTGATTGCCCTTCTCCGTGGAAATATCTGCCCTGGTATCCTTTTTTCGGTCACACCTATAAGAGATATGATATGATATGTGTCTTTCACTTTCTGACGTACTACAAGTCACGTGATTACCTCTTGACACACCTACGGTGCTGCAAATGGCATTGTGTCCTTTTATTCCTTGGCTTCTATTCTGCCTTAGCGAGGTCCATTTTCAACAATGTGGTTCCCTGAGGGCTGAGGAATAGCTGACCTGGGTAGCCTGACCCTGCCGGCCGGCCCTCCCCAGGTGTGCCTGTGTTGAGGTCAATATAAACAGCACTGCAGGCAGCAATAGCCCCAGAAGCTGTGCCTGACTCCATATTCTCTGCCCCGTCAGCAGTCTCGGGGCTGTGCTGGTGGTAGGGAATGTGGGGCCACGGCTTTGTGGGTGGCCCGGTGTGAGTGGGTCTCTGCTGGACTTACTGCAGGAGTTGCCAGGATGCCACGTGTAAAGAAGAGGATGTGGCACCCATACCTTCCGCTGGAATTTCTCTCCGGACAGAGGTGAAAGGAAAAAAGCAGTGGGTGCCGGGACAGGAGGGGTATCTCAGGCAGGGCAATGGAAAGCTTTCAGAAGAGCGCCCAAGGCCAGGACCATCATGGCTGGCCTGCAGGCACCAAGTTGGCCTGCGTGCTGTCGCTGGTGTGGCTCCACGGCCCCTCCTCTAGGCTTTCAAGCCCTTGTACATATTCAGGTGTTTTACCTGGGAAGGGTGGGGAAAGTTCAACAGCAGCTGGCCTGGGGCTAAGCTCACGGTTACTCACAGATGCCTCAAGTCCCTTTCACTGAGGAAGGTGTAGGTCTTGTCTATACCATAGTTTGTTTTTGGAACGGTACCTGTGCTTATATCAAACTCTGGTTTTATGCATCACCCCACCTCTCCTTCCCCCTTAAGCAGGCATAAGAGTGTTTTCCAAAGGTGAGACACTGATCTCTTTCCTAACTGATTTCAAGTGTAGCCATGTTTACAGGATCTTCATAAGTGATATCTTAATATAAGTTTCTTTTTCTGTGTGACTTATTTCACGTAGAAGCATCATACCTCCATCCACTCATTTTGCTGCTACTGGTCTTATGCCATTGATTGCATGGCTGAGGGATATTCCATCGTACGGAAGTACCACAATTTTTTGAACCATTTTTATATTTCCTGGGATATTTAAGGTGTACCCAAGTTGAGGTTTTTGTAAGCAATGCAGCCCTAATTTTGGGGTGGCTCTGTCTTATTGAATTTCAGGTTTCCCAAGGTATATTCCCTAGACTGGAAGTGCCCTTGGCTCTGTAGCTCTGTTCTTTACTTGTTTTAGGGAACACAATGCACTCCTCCAGAGAGGCAGGTGGCAATTTACATCCCGCCCATCAGCATAACAAGACTCCCTGTTCTCCAGGGCCTGTTTTGCCTTTCTGGTTTTTACACATTTTGTGGATGTCCCTTTTAGACCTGTGGAAAGTGATACTTCTTTCTGGTGCAGATTTTCATTGACCGCCTGCTAGCTTGGCCAAAAAGGGCGTATGCGTTTTCTCCTGAATATATTCATGAGAAAACACATACGCTCTATTTGGCCAAGTGCATCATTTTTGAAATTTTGCCCCTCTTTCTGTGCTTCAAACGCGATTCCAACGTACCTCTTGAAATCTGTTTCCTGCTATTCTGCCTCGCTTTCATGTCCGCCTCGTTGCCTTCCCTCACCAGATTTTTGGACGTTAGTTGTCCTTTATTACTCGGCCAGTTTGTGAATTGCTGTGCCCCTGAGCTCCATTTTTCAACTCGTTTTTTGTGAGCTGACCGCAAGTCCAAAATTTTGGTTCAGGACCTATACTGGTTTCCGATGGGGAGCTGAGACGTTGGTTAATTCTTCTTCCTGCTTGGAAATTAGATTGACATTTGCCCGTCCAAATGCCTAACAGCTACTCTCTCATTGGTTCTCCCTCTTCCCTTTCATCCTCTGCCAAATTGGCAACCTGTGAGAACCAGGAGGTTAAAGGAGCTGTCTCTCAAAGTTGGAAGATTGATAGAAAACCACTTGGAAAAACAAACCGGAGCACCAGGAGAGGGACTATTCGTTGAGTTTTAGAAACCTTTCATATTCACAGTGTGTCCATTCTCTATTTTTCCCTTACATGTTATATCTGTATTAATATTCCTTTCAAGCTGGAGAGTTGGGACCCATGGAATGCGTGCCATTCATTATTGCTTTAAAGGGTCTGCATTTGCTCACCGAATCTCACCAATCCTCTCAGTCCCAAGTGTCCAGCCTTATGCCACATCCATCTCTCGTTGTAGATAGGGTCAGTTCAGGTTTCATCAGAGACTCTGAAGGAATTGTGAAGAATTTCCATTTTTGTTTTGTTTTGTTTTTGAAATTCCTTTTTATAGTGGGTTTGAGCTTGTTTTCGCTGCCATTTTTATGCAAGTTTAGACACACTTGATTCCCTTACGGAGACATATCAATACATAGGTTTTAAGATTCTTACTAGTCAGATATAGTCCTCTGCATGAAATATGGGTTTTGAGTCCCTTTTACTGAGGAAGGTGTAGCTCTTGTCTATTCCATAGTTGGTTTTTGGAACAGTACCTGTGCTTATATCAAACTGCGGTTTTATGCATCACCCCACCTCTCCTTCCCCCTTAAGCAGGCATAAGAGTGTTTTCTAAATGTGAGACACTGTTCTCTTTCCTAACTCAGTTCAAGTGTAGCCATGTTTACAGGATCTTCATAAGTGATATCTTATGATAAGTTTCTTTTTCTGTGTGACTTATATCACTTAAAATCATCGTACCTGAATATACTCATTTTGCTGCTACTGGTCTTATGAGATTGACTTCATGGCTGAGTGATATTCCATCGTACATTAGTACCATAATTTTTTGAACCATTTTCATATTTCCTGGAATATTTAAGGTGTACCCAAGTTGAGGTCCTTGTAAGCAGTGCAGCCCTCAATTTTGGGGTGGCTCTGACTTATTGATTTTTAGTTTTCCCAAGGTATATTCCCTAGACTGGAAGTGCCCTTGCCTCTGTAGCTCTGTTGTTTACTTGTTTTAGGGAACACAATGCACTCCTCCAGAGAGGCAGTTCGCAATTTACATCCCGCCCATCAGCATAACAAGTCTCCCTGTTCTCCAGGGCCTGTCTTGCCTTTCTGGTTTTTACACATTTTGTGGATGTCCCTTTTAGACCTGTGGGAAGTGATACTTCTTTGTATTGCAAATTTGCATTGCCGCCTGCTTGCTTGGCCAAAAAGGGCATATGCGTTTTCTCCTGAATATGTTCATGAGAAAATGCATATGCTCTTTTTGGCCAAGTGCAACATTTTTGATATTTAGCCCCTCTTCCTGCGCTTTAAACGGGATTCCAACGTACCTCTTGAAATCTGTTTCCTGCTGTTCTGCCTCGCTTTCATGTCCGCCTCGTTGCCTTCCCTCAACAGATTTTTGGACGATAGTTGTCCTTTATTACTCAGCTAGTTTGTGAATTGCTGTGCCCCTGAGCTCCATTTTTCAACTCGTTTTTTGTGAACTGACCGCATGTCCAAAATTTTGGTTCAGGAACTATGCTTGTTCCCGGTGGGTGGCTGAGACTTTGGTTAATTCTTGTTACTGTCGGAAAATTAGAGTGATATGTGCCCGTCCAAATGCCTAACAGCTACTCTCTAATTGGTTCTCCCTCTTCCCTTTCATCCTCTGCCAAATTGGCAACCTGTGCGAACCAGGAGGTTACAGGGGCTGTCTCTCCAAGTTGGGAGATTGATAGTAAAGCAGATGGAAAGTCAAACCAGAGCATCAGGAGAGGGACTATTCGTTGAGTTTTAGAAACCTTTCGTATGCACAGTGTGTCTGTTCTCTAGGTTTCCAGTACATGTTATAGCTGAAGTAATATTCCCTTCAACCGGGAGAGTTGGGAGCCATGGAATGTGTGCCAGGCATTTGTGATTTAAAGGGTCTGCATTTTCTCACCCAATCTCACAAATCCTCTCAGACCCAAGTGTCCAGCCTTATGACACCTCCAGCTGTCATTGTAGATAGTGTCATTCCAGGTTTCATCAGAGACCCTGAAGGAATTGTAAAGAATTTCACAGTTTTTTTGTTTTGTTTTTGAAATTCCTTTTTATAGTGGGTTTGAGCTGATTCTCGCTGCCATGTTTATGCCAGTCTAGACACACTTGATTCCCTTATGGAGACATATCAATACATAGGTTTTAAGATTATTACTAGTCAGATATATTCCTCTGAGGGAAATATGGGGTTTTGAGTCCCTTTCACTGAGGAAGGTGTAGGTCTTGTCTATTCCATAGTTGGTTTTTGGAATGGTACCTGTGCTTATATCAAACTCTCGTTTTATGCATCACCCCACCTCTCCTTCCCCCTTAAGCAGGCATAAGAGTGTTTTCCAAATGTGAGACACTGCTCTCTTTCCTAACTCAGTTCAAATGTAGCGATGTTTACAGGATCTTCATAAGTGATATCTTATGATAAGATTCTTTTTCTGTGTGACTTATTTCAAGTAGAATCATCGTACCTGAATCCACCCATTTTGCTGCTACTGGTCTTATGACATTGATTTCATGGCTGAGGGATATTCCATCGTACGTAAGTACCACAATATTTTGAACCATTTTTATATTTCCTGGGATATTTAAGGTGCACCCAAGTTGAGGTCATGGTAAGCAGTGCAGTCCTAAATTTTGGGGTGGCTCTGTCTTATTGATTTTCAGTTTTCCCAAGGTATATTCCCTAGACTGGAAGTGCCGATGGCTCTCTAGCTCTGTTGTTTATTTGTTTTAGGGAACACAATGTACTCCTCCAGAGAGGCAGTTGGCAATTTACATCCCGCGTATCAGCATAACAAGGCTCCCTGTTCTCCAGGGCCTCTCTTGCCTTTCTGGTTTTTACACATTTTGTGGATGTCCCTTTTGACCAGTGGGAAGTGATACTTCTTTGTAGTGCAGATTTGCATTGCCCGCTTGCTTGCTTGGCCACAAAGGGCGTATGCGTTTTCTCCTGAATATATTCAGGAGAAAACGCATACGCCCTTTTTGGCCAAGTGCATCATTGTGGAAGTTGTGCCCCTCTTCCTGTGCTTTAAATGCGATTCCAACGTACCTCTTGAAATCTGTTTCCTGCTATTTTGCCTCGCTTTCAAGTCCGCCTCATTGCCTTCCCTTAACAGATTTTTGGACGATAGTTGTCCTTTATTACTCAGCCAGTTTGTGAATTGCTGTGCCCTTGAACTCCATTTTTCAACTCGTTTTTTGTGAGCTGACCGGGAGTCCAAAATTTTGGTTCAGGATCTATGCTGGTTCACGGTGGGGGGCTGAGACTTTGGTTAATTCTTCTCCCTGCTGGGAAGTTAGAGGGATATGTGCCCGTCCTAATGCCTAACAGCTACTCTCTCATTGGTTCTCCCTCTTCCCTTTAATCCTCGGCCAAATTGGCAACCTGTGCGAGCCTGGAGGTTAAAGGGGTTGTCTCTCCAAGTTGGGAGATTGATAGTAAAGCAGATGGAAAGTCAAACCGGAGCACCAGGAGAGGGAATATTCGTTGAGTTTTAGAAACCTTTCGTATTCACCGTGTGTCCGTTCTCTAGGTTTCCCGTACATGTTATAGCTGTAGTAATATTCCCTTCATCCTGGAGAGTTGGGACCCATGGAATGGGTGCCATGCATTATTGCTTTAATGGGTCTGCATTTGCTCACCCAATCTCACCAATCGTCTCAGTCTCAAGTGTCCAGCCTTATGCCACATTCAGCTGTCATTGTAGATAGGGTCATTCCAGGTTCCATCAGAGACCCTGAAGGAATTGTAAAGAATTTCCCAGTTTTTTTGTTTTGTTTTTGAAATTACTTTTTATAGTGGGTTTGAGCTGATTCTCGCTGCCATGTTTATGCCAGTCTAGACACACTTGATTCCCTTACGGAGACATATCAATAAATAGGTTTTAAGATTCTTACTAGTCAGATATATTCCTCTGCGGGAAATATGTGGTTTTGAGTCCCTTTCACTGAGGAAGGTGTAGGTCTTGTCTATTCCATAGTTGGTTTTTGGAGCGGTACCTGTGCTTATATCAAACTCTGGTTTTATGCATCACCCCACCTCTCCTTCCCCCTTAAGCAGGCATAAGAGTGTTTTTTAAATGTGAGACACTCTTCTCTTTCCTAACTCAGTTCAAGTGTAGCCATGTTTACAGGATCTTCATAAGTGATATCTTATGATAAGTTTCTTTTTCTGTGTGACT